>NC_136905.1:47561044-48068544 GCF_949606895.1 Notothenia rossii | reverse complement strand
TCAAACTGGGAGGCTCAAAAAGAACACCTGATTACAGTTGTGTTTCATCTGCGTGTTGAGAGATGTATCCATAGATCTCTTAATGTTGCCCTCAAAGTGCACCATATTGATGCTTTTAACTTCAATATTTAAAAAAAATCTCCTCGGGGGAGCATCCCCCCGGATCCCCCTAGAGGAGGTGAGGTCCGCTCCCCACTCATAAAAAAATAGCACTTTACCGCTGCCTATATGCCGTCAGCTGATTATCGAGCCGTCATTGTAACAGTCGCGGGTGTACTGTGTGTTTGCGTGTGGAGAGTGCTTTTGTGCGTGCTTTAAAGTGCCCGTAATAGTGTTCACTGGAGTCCAGCACCTCAGCACCCCCACTCAAAATACCTTCCCGCGCCTCTGGATATGAGGAGCTGTGAGCTCTGAGGGCCAAAAGCTAACGGCTGATGTGGTTTTTCTGGGGTTTGCATTGAAGATGACGTCACGGTTCCTAAACTTTAATGTGAGCGCAGCATTAAAGTGAGCCGGGCCTAATAAGGCCTAACCAAACCGAGCGAGGCCTGCAGTGTAAATGCGCCAAAAGTGAGCCAGTCCTAACGAGGCCTAGCCATACCGAGCCAGGCCGAGCGAGGCCGTGTTGTGGAAATGCGCCATAAGTCTGCTATTTGTTGTGGAATATGAGCAAAGTGGAGCTAACTGTGGCTGGTTATAGGTTGGCCGAAAATGAGTTTAGTACACTTTGTTAAAATAATAACATGTGTGACAGATATGTTAAATAAGCTGACTGATAATTGTTGTATTTTGAATTGTTTGTTTAATTGGATTTTAGGAACATGTTCAGTGTATTTTGTTGATTTGATTAAGATACAGAGAAGTGCTGTTTCAATTTGCATTTAAACCATTGTATAAGCATTCATTTGACTCTTGGCCTTGTTGTCAGGTCAGGTCTTTTTTTATTTGATGTGAAGGAGATTCTCTGGATTCTTTGACTGGAACGCTGCCCTCATCTCTGCTTGTGTACTGTGGCGAATTTCAGTCTGGCGAGCTACCCATCGACCTATCTAAAGGGAGAGAACTATTACACTACCCTGGTAGGACAAGAACTTGTGCATCTTTTCCTCTTCACAAGTTGAGGGCCAAGAACTGATTGATTATTGATTGTTTTGATACTATGTTGAATATGTAATAACTATATGCGTATAGAAGTAATGTGATAAGTTTTATTTCATTTTATTTAAGAATCTGAAATAACATTTCAAATACAGAGTCCTGGTTCCGACAATTAGAATATAGCTTAGCTACTAAATGTAAATAAACCCATTAGTTTATATTAAATAGGGATAATTAAAACAGAAGTAATAACACTAAATGATATCAAAATACAAAACCAGGATACTCTTAAATTCAATGTAACTGAATATATATGTATATCAAATGTTTATCTGAAAGAAAGAAGGAATACATATTATAGCTTTCTTTACCTTTTCCAAACAACGTCTGCTTTGTGTCTTTTCACCTTTGTTGCACAGTATCCATTTTCTCCTGAGCGACCTAGACTTCTGATGAGCTGGTCCACACACTGACATTTCTACATTTATATTAGAGAGGTTTGATCAAAACTGATTCGTATAAATAATTCTGTGCTCAGCATTCACTTTTGGTGCATGTGTTACATCATGATTTGAACATGAGCCATTCAAGTGTTCAAACTGTGAAGTTGATCCCCCCCAAAAAACATATGCTGATTTACCAACATCTCTCTCTATAGAGTGGTGCAGTGAGGATGACTTTGTGTAGGCTGGCCTGGAAGTTAGTATCGCAATGGTTCCCTATATTAAATGTATGTTTTTTTCCCCCATCTTCGGCATATTGCATAGAGAAAAGCTCTGTGGCGGACAAACATTCATGACACTTAACACGTTTTGATCAGCTGTATAATCTCCACATGCCATTTAACTGTAATAATCTTCATAACATAAGTGGGTTGTTAACACTTGCAATATTTACTTTGGGAACAAAAATCATCTGTCAAACAAAGAGCTACACACCAATCAAATTTAAAGAAAATATGAAAAGCTTTAACACTTTGTCAGAGGGGACATGACCAGCCTGCTTTAGTTTGATATATTAATAATATATTTTACTTACTTTTACTTTATCAGTTTTTTGTGTGGATCGTCCCAAGCTGAATCAGCATACATTGGCTTACCTCACGTATCATTTTATATTTGTCTGACAAATGATTTTTTTTGTTATTGAATTTTTGTTTTAGCAGTACTATAGCAGCCAGGGCATAGTCAGAAATGTCCCTGGCAAACCTGTTCTGCCAGAACTTTAAAAAAATGTAGGAATGCATTGGAACCACAACAAGCTGTGGCTTAGCAGCATATTAGCACTACTGATAACTGTAGGGCAAACCAACCCAGTCTCACAAAAAAAGTGTAATAACTACGTTGGTCCACAACGTAGGACGTAGTATTTCTACAAAAACGCCTCTGAAATTGTAAGATCCCTTCGTTTTTTTCACCATTCATTCCAATGTCTGGCGACTATGTCACGTGATCTTCACATTTCTCCCTGCAGAAAAAAAAAACATGGCCGAACTTCGTTTTATTCTCGGTGTAAAATGCCTATTTTAAAGTTAGTTTGGCCATTAAAATGCGTTTTGATGTCATTTGATGCGAGAAATATGAGTTGTTATTTCAGATTATGTACATGATCTTTAGTTTGCTAGTTATTATGAAGATTACTTCAGGAAATTGTGTCTATACAACGTTTTCATTGTTACCAAGGTGGTTGCTAGGGACGCTGCTATCGATATTATTTCTGTTATGTTGTGTAAAATGGTGTTATCTTTATTGCTACCCCCTTCACCGTCAATGCATAGTGTTGGTCCACAGCGCAAACTTATTAGTTTAACAAAATCTGCATCTAAAATTGTGGCATAGTGTGGTGCCGAGAGATGGGAGTCGGAGGCGGGGTATCAAAGGTACAAGCTAGACTTTTATTTAGCATCTCAAAACACAAGCGAAGACCGGCAGAGACACGAAGTCCGGCTCACTAAAATGTCCGTGCAGAACAATACCCTAACCCAGCGCCGTATAGATAGAAGAGTTACGACAGCGGAAGTCCAAAAACGGTTATCGTCACGTGGTTCATGCAGACGAGGATCGTTCCCCGGAAGTTCATGGCAGGCAATGTGAATGCATTGATAACAGGAGATAGAACTACGATTTTTGGTAATTATTAGTGAATAAAGGTTTTGATTTGCAATATTTATAAAACAAATCGATATGTGTATGTATTTACATCAATATGTTTTAAAAAATAAAATAGAGTTTGCTAATATTAAGTGATAATATTAGGATTAGTGTGAACAACTAGTTTACATGTTAGGCTAACAGTGCCTTGGTTAAAGAGCCTGTTGCTGTTTATAGCTTTGAATTCTTTAAAACCAGTATTATCTTCTTAAACTTGTATGGTAGTCAGGAGCATCACTTTCTAATGTTTATTGATATATTTAGAGGGAGGGGATCTAAAGGAATGCTTCAAAATTCAGATTAGATTAATTTCTACCATTTTCTTAAATTCATGGTAGTTTCAGTAATCCCATGGTAATTGAGGACACAAGTTATCTAAATGACTAATGTCATCTTTATGGCTTTCAGAAAGGACAGGAGACCGACAGGTGACTATCAAAGGACTAGCAGCAGCAGCAGCAGCAGCAGCAGCAGCAGCAGCAGCAGCAGCATGATGATGATGTTAAATGTGTTGTTTTAGGAACATCCATTGCAAATACATGGAATTCAATAAACATTGAATAGCATATCATGCAGTTTGTCTGTGCCTTTTCCTCCGTGTTGTCCTGGTTTGCTGTGCTGCCTCCTAGTCGCCACCATGGTTTGCTGTGCTGCCTGGGGATGCTCAAATCGCTCCGAGAAAGGAGTACGAATGTACGGCTTCCCCACTGACACAGAGCGGAGGAAAAAATGGCTGGCTCAAGTCAGCAGGAGCAATTTCACTTTGCACTTTTTCACAAAACGAAAACCACACCATTGGGAAAGCTTAATGTTTTGTTTAATACAAAAAAACAGGGAAAGGCTTGAAAAACACAGAGCTGAGACTCAGGGTGCAGGGTGAGGGTCTCAATGCAGGTATTCAGGCTCCATTGAATCCCCCTCTGGTTCTTGAGCTGAAAGAGGGAGTAACAGACAGGAGAAAGGGTTATACACACCTATATAGCACACCTATTGGATGGGAAATTGCCTTGGGAAGATAAGGTGTGGCCTTTGTTCCCAACTGAAGTTATGGAACTTTATTATTTGTGAGTTTAACAAAGTATGACAAATGGCATCAGTAACAGATGTGATATGAATTTCTATAAAGTTGTCTCACATTCTTGGTCATATTTTATATACAGTATGTAATGAGTATAACATGTCCAGTAAGTATAAAGTGTTTCCTAATACTGTGTATTCAACCAATATGGAATATGTATGTGGGCAGACAAAACTGAGTTGTTCTATGTGTGAAGTAACCTCAAGTCACTCCGCAGGCACATTTTGATGCAGACCAGTTTGTTAAGACAAAAAAGGGCAAGACTAGGCTGAGAGCAGAGGCTATACCCACCATCTTCGTGCATCGCCCTGTGGTCAAAAAGAGAAGGGCCCCTGCACCACGATTCACCCCGGGACCTGTATCTACAAAGCCCATAGCTCATGATCACAGCTATAGTGTGAAAGGTGACACAGGTAAAATAAGTATGAACTCTTAGTAACAAAAGTCATATTTCTTATTTTTAAGTGGTATAATATTTGAAATGTTCGAAAATCTACAGTGCCATGTCTTCTACTTACATTAGTCTCAAAGATTGAGGGAGGAAGGGATGAGGAGACTGAGAGAAAGGAAAGTGAGGGTGAAGAAAGAGAGGACATGGCTAGTGAGGAGAGACAGGGAGGGTGGACACCACCCACTCAGCCAGCAGCAAGTCAGCATAAGAGGGAACCAGCAGCCAGTCAGCATACAAGGGAACCAGCAGCCAGTCAGCATACGAGGGAACCAGCAGCCAGTCAAACAGATCTATTAAAAAAATTAAAGAGAAAAGTAAAGAGCCAAGAAGGAATCACCAAAAAAGCAAAGTCTGCACTAAGAAAAATCAGGAAGGAAAATGCAGCTCTCAAGAAAACAATGAAAATTAGGGACAACAAATATAAGAAAACGTTTTAAAAAGACCAACCTAAGGCATTAGGCAGACTCACCACAAAGGGGATGAAATGGAGCAATGAGACAATTAAGAAGGCTTTAAAAATGTGCTTTGCGTGCGGATCAACGGGTTACAAAACTCTGCAGGAATTGCAGATTCCCCTTCCAGGATTAAGGACACTGCAAAGAAGGATGCAATGTGTTAAAGGCCATGTAATGCATCTAACACAGGTGTTTTTTAACATGTAGTTTAGATATCACCAGAATGAAAATAAATACAAATGTTTAAAGTTTCGTCATAATTAAATGACATATACGTTAAAAACCGATGTTGGTTCCGAAGTTTGCCGAGTACGCCCCCGATCACTCCCGAACGAGCGGTGACGTCACACGTGGCAAACATTGCCATTTGATCAAATCAGTCCAAATGGCAAGCAACGCGATAACTTCAGACAGCGACAGCGACAGCGACCATTCAAGCTCAGATTCGGTGGGTTATCTGGATTCAGTTACAGAAGTAGAGAGTGAACCAGCTAGCCTTTCACTTCAAGGCATCTTGCCTTATAAGTACGAGCCTCCTGCCCAGCAATCGAACAACGAGGCAGAAACTTGTGAAAGAGAAGCGGATTCCGCAGCCGGCGAGACTCGAGTCGGCAATACTGAATGGTAAATTCTGTTTTATTTAATTTGACCTGCACTAAATGTCGATCTTAATTTGTCATCTGTTCCTCACACGTCCGGCAGATATTGTTTTGTTTTGTAATGTTATGTACAATATTCAGGTGTACATGTCAATGCTGTGAAAGCATGCCCACTGCAGATGAATGTGTATGCTGCAGAGAGATCTGGCAGGTGATGGAACAAATAGACAGTTTGCAACCTACTGACCAGATAGCAGAGTCCTGCATCGGGTCAGGTATCCGCGGGTACCCGACGGGTGACCCGCAAAAAAGGTGATTTGCAGGTGGTATTTTTTCAAACGCTTTTTTCCGGGTTCGCTTCTGGGTAAAACAAAGATGATGCGGGTCCGGTTGCGGGTGTTGCATAATAAATATATTTAAACAATAATAATTTAGTTTAATGTTTAAATCCTCAGACCTCTCCTCCGCGGTACCGAGCATAATCATAACCTCTGCAGTGCATCTATCTGCTGCTGAGCGCACCACATTCTGAATGGCTGAGCTGAAGCTCTCTAGCGGAGAATACAGCATTTTCAATAACTCTTCCTCAAGAGCGAAATCCAACGTCTGGGAGGCTTTTGGTGTCATCCTAGATGGAGAAAATAAACAACATCCCAGGCTTTTTGAGCCAAATATGCAACTGCGTGTGTTAATAATTGCACGTTGTCACTGCTTATATGCGGGTTCGGGTCGGGTTGCGGATCATGTGCCGGCGGGTCGGGTCGGGTTGCGGAACTAATTGGCAATATGTGCGGATAGCGGGGTGGGTTCGGTACTGCACGTCACGGGTGCGGGGCGGGAGCGGGTCTTGAAAATCAGACCCGTGCAGGACTCTGCCAGATAGAAGACACCGACGAGAAACCAAGGTGCATTATTAGCCACCCAGGCTTTAGAGAAGGCTGTCTCAGTGTTTGGACACTGAAAATAGCGTATCTTCAATACAAACAACAACACATAGCAGTTGATGGCCCACTACACCAGTAAGTAAATATTGATTGACCCAACTGCCTATTGCAGCTTTGCTTTCAGTCAATACTTTTAGTCGCTACAGATATGGTACACTTTTAAAGATACCATTAAACTCTTTCAAGCAGTCAAAAACAGCTTGGCTTTTATTTTTTCTGTGTATGCAAGTTCAATGTATGCTTGGGAAAAGAAACAACTACACAGGTGAGGAAATATATAAGAGGTCTATGATTCTGTCAAGCAGTCATGTATAACCTCATATTTATTTTGTACAAGTAAAATACAAATATCATGTAAGCCAATTTGTAACCATTGCTACATAATAGTACTACATAACATTTTATTTTTCTCCAAATATATTTATAATCTGTATACTTTTTTTTCATTAGGAAGCATCGATATACAGCTTATCGACAGTTTGTACGTTGGTGCTGGGGTGTAGGCTACTCGGCCCAAAAATCAGAGTCCCGCTGCCTGCATGTGCAGTAACCGAGATACGGAAGACTTACCCTGAGCCGGGAGGCCGCTATCAGGGATTTCAATGGCCAAATCTGTAATTTGACATAAGTCATGCAGCTGAACTGGTTAAAATGGTTTCGCATGATGTAAATAATTTACAAAGTACATCATTTACAATATTATTTTTCCAAAGAAACATGTAAATATAACAACATTTTCCAAATCACAAATTTGTAAGATTGTATTAATTTACTGTTTGATAAATAAAAAAGGGTTCTTTTGTTAATTTTTCACTTGTAACATTTTTATCTTTATTGCAGTGTACATTAGTCTTTTTGGTATATGTGCGAGCCCACAAATAATTAAAAGTGGTAAAAATAATAAAGATATTCAGACGTAATTCATTTTTGGCCTTACTTATTTCACTTCAACTTTTATATATTTCAGTCACGAGGCAAGTTCACTGTACTCTGGTGACATTTAGCTCAAGCTGGCATAACACCTGTAGTAACTTAATTCTGACCCGAGTTTTGTGCACAATCTTCCAGCACCCATGATCAATGTTTATAGCAATCAGGAAACATTCACAGCTCACAACTACACATCGCTTCCCCATCATGAATTGTTAGATAAAAAAAGTTTAGCGAGGTCCGGTTACACATATGTTGAGCGAAAATAGCGGAAGGATACAAAACAAACAAGCCAGACGAGGCTGGTGTTTGCCACGTGTGACGTCACACAGCCGGGTTAATGGCTGGCAAGCTTTTCGCTACCGGAGCGGAATAACACGGGAAAGTGGCACACATTTCATGTTATTTGGGGGGTATTTATGGAAAGAATCATTGATGTTGATATGTCAAATGAAACAGTGGAAAGTGATGAAGCGATTTATTAACACAGAATAACATTTATTTTGGACATTACATGGACTTTAAGTTTGAGCCTGGTGTGTAACAGCTAACATCACTGCCCCTCCACCTGCCAACATCACTGCCCTCCACCTGCCAGCACCCAGCCAGAGGAGCGCAAACAACAAAAACAAGCAAGGTGTCCCGTCATGTACCTGGACATTTGGGTTGGCAAAATGGAGTAAGAGATGGACTTGAAAAACCTTGGTGGCTCTCTACTCATGTTGTTACAGTTGTCTTGGTTGCAGCTCTCAAGTTTTTTTGTTGTTGCCATTTCCACATCTTTAGAAAATATGAAATAAATGAAGTGAAATCAACCTCTTCTCTGGAGAACAAACTTTGATTTCTGTCTTGTGAGTTTGCAGTCTTGCAGTTTTGCTCCTCCACCTGTAACATCACTGCCCCTCCACCTGCCATACAGTAGGTTACTAACAAGATTACTTATATAATACAGTGATAGAATACATGTTTAGTATGCTTAGTTATATAAAACAGTAGTATTAAACTTACCTTGTGTTTTCACTCTCACTTAAGTCCCTCTCCCTTTGCCATCAATCCAAAATCAGCTGAGCTGCAACATTATACAGACAGGTAATAATCAACATAATCACAAGGACACAATATGGCTCTGCTAAAAACACTCACTCTTACACGCACCAAAGTTATATTTATCTAATATTTAACTCCCTCCACCCCCGCATACAATCCCTTTTAGAAGACCCTCTTCTCTAATTCAACAACGTTGGACGAAATGACATTAAGAGAATGGAATTTACAATTAAAAGGCTGTTCAACGTGTGTTGCTAACTTGATCCGGAATCCTAGCTTTATCTGTTATCTGTAAACGTTCCCTAAATCTACTAATTTAGGGATAATCCACTCACATCCTTTAATACACATTTTAATTTGAATCAGATGTACTGATAATATCCGCAATATAAATCTTTAAACTTCTTCTTACCTTTAAAAGTCCGTCACGAACGGTCTATTATGCTGCAACTCTACAGCTCTGCTAGCCTTGGCGCTAACTTCCGGGGAACGATTGAGAGGCTCCACGATCCGCCATTGCTGTAAAAAAGTGGTCCATTGGAGTGAACGGAGATGACGTAACTCTCAGTCTATACGGCGCTGCCCTAACCCATAGATCCGTGGGTGAATAATGTTAATCACCACAATAGATACGTTATTTTCACCTTTGCAATTCTCCATTTACTGAACAATAACACATAATTATCCTTGTGTTTATTTATTTGTTTGATTAATAAACACAAGTTGGAGTCCGTCAGGACCGAGGGTCGGAGCAGCTCTTTTGCTTTACAGAATATTACACCCGGAAGTAAGTATTCTCTCCGCTTCGCTTGACAAACCCCGTGATAGTCCGCAAGCTCTGCGATTGGAGATTGTGCTCCGAGGGTTACGCCGAGTGTGAAACAGCAATTGAAATGGGATGGAACCACGGCAGACTGTCCAAAACTGGATTTGAACGGGTCCACCCCTTCCCCCCCTCCCCCACCCCGTCCCCAGAACTACACATGCTGGCTATTGTGTTTCGTAACATGTTCTCTATCTATGGCACGTCTCTAGTGGGAGTTGTAGTTTTAAAAGACGTTTTTGTATTTCCCATAATAAGAAGTTGCCAGTATTAAACTGTGTACATCCCTGGAGGTTTAGGGGATAGGAAACACTCAAATTTAAAACATATAATTAATAAATGGGTGAAAATAGCTTCTGCCCATAATGGGCAGCATTAATATATACCCACATGACAGCTAAGGTCAGAAGAGCTTTATTTAACAGCTGGTCTTATGTTTGTGACCCCTCCTGTTGTTAATTGATAAGCCTGTAACATGCACTTGTCAAGGTTCAGAGGCACATTTTGCAAATATGACAGTAGCCATCGATCATCTTAAGATAAGATATACTTTATTGATCCCAAGTTGGAAACATTTGCGTTACATCAGCATGTGTAACAGTTGTAAATATGCAGTGGTTTTTATTTGTAAATCATTTAGTATAATCACACAAATTCTGTGTTTTATATTTAATAATTCTGTGTTCTTTATTTATTGATTGTTCAATACCTGACAAGGCCGGAGATGAAAAACTTGGGTTGCAGGTTCCTCAACAGTGCATCACAAGACATCTATCAATATTTGTGTATACCTCCACCATTAAACTGTCATATTCTGCACATTTCTTATACTATCTACATACATCTTATATAAGAGTATAATACATATATATAATATCAGTTAAAATAAGTGCTTCAACATAGTTAACATTGCTGGAGGTATACACAAAGTTTTTCATTCATTGCATAACTACACCGTTTGTGTATATATGTCAATAAACCTTAGGAAATCTTGAAATCTTGAAAGGGATGTGCAAAATAGTCATTATATACAGTCTTTAATGAACTATTAGTAGAGAATAACGCGTAATGAATATACTTTATAGGCAGTGGCGGCCGGCCCATAGGGGCGCTAGGGACGCCGCCCCACCTCTTCTCACATTAAAAATTTAAATTAATTTTTTTTAAATTAAAACAAATATATATATTTGTTTTAATTTTAATTTCGAATGAACAACGTAAATATTATATAATTGGTATCAGTAAAATGTATAATCTACAATAAAATCTCGTTTGAAATGGAGTTACGATGTCTAAAGTTACTGATAAGTCACATGTTTCCTGCCTGGCCTTGCCCGTGTATCATTACCTAGACCCTCCAGAAAAACGCGATTCTGCGATCGCAGAATTTACCACATAATCAGCAAAATGGCGCAGATTTCTAAAAGGCCGCATATTTATCAAAAGGCCGCATAATCCCCGCATTTTTCCACACAAAGTTGAGAAAAAAAAAAGTTAACTCGTCTTGACTTGACGTCATCAGCTCGCGCATCACAGAATGTAAACAACACTGAATAGCGTGAACGTGTGGAGCTCACACGATAGAGAAAACACCAAGATGAAAATATCTAATCCATCTCAGACCGGGCAAAAAGTGGGGGGAAACTATTCTGCACCCCGTGCAACTGTGTGTTGGAGCATAAGAGAAAATCGACGGTGACGACCCACTTTGATTCATTCAAGCATTCGAAAATGCTTTCTGCTGCTGCGGAAAAGAAAGCCAAACAACTCATGTTCACGAGGCATCAACCTCCAAAACCCTTTCGAGGGCT
Source organism: Notothenia rossii (assembly GCF_949606895.1). Classification (NCBI taxonomy): domain Eukaryota; kingdom Metazoa; phylum Chordata; class Actinopteri; order Perciformes; family Nototheniidae; genus Notothenia; species Notothenia rossii. The sequence goes on along the minus strand of NC_136905.1, from coordinate 48,057,158 downwards.
ACAAGAAACGAGGTGAGTAGCCTACAAGATTGAAGCTGCAGATAACGAACGAGTAAATGAAAACAGAATGAGGCGGAGATGTGTGTGTGTGTGTGTGGGGGGGGGGTGCGTATGTGTGTGTGTGAGATTAAAATAGCCCAATTGCTTTTACAATAAATAAAGATTGAATGTGTTTAATTGAATAGTAAAGGGGTTTAACGTTAGTGGCAGGTTGTGTGTGAGAGAGAATAAATAAGACAGACCAATATTTAAAAAAAAATCGATAATTTTTTCACGCATATTTAGCATATTTCGCAACTTTCCCCATATTTCGCAACTTCCCGCAGTTTCACCGCATAAAATCACATAAAACCCCGCATGTTTAATCACATAATCAAGGAATTTAGCCCGCATAATCAAGGATTTTTGCCCGCGTTTTTCTGGAGGGTCTGATTACCCTCTCTCGTCTGGGCGCTAAGAGAGGAGCCCTCAACCAGTGCAGCAGCAGCCACTAGCAGCTGACTGTTGCTATCTGTAAACGATGGCTCCGAAACATAATTTCAGCCAATCAGCGTCGTCAGATCTGATGATCACCGGGCGCCAATGTCAGCGCCCAGTGCAGGGTTATGGCTAGAAAGGATCCGTCTTGTGTAAAACTCTTGCGAGAGTTTGCGAGTCACTTGGCTGAATGTTTACGTTTGACAGGCAGCCTCTCAGTTACGATCGTTAACATCAGTGGGCCACAGCAAATGATGGTGAGAAGCTAAACTATCTATTAATTATGTCAATTACAGGGAGTGTGATTGTAACTGTGTCTGACTAGCTGGATGCAAAGAGGTAAACACTGTCTTTTGTTTCCCATGCTTGCTCTTCAAACAGCCGGGGACAGATACTATGCCCGTGCTAAATAAACACACACACACACACACACACACACACACACACACACACACACACACACACACACACACACACACACACACACACACACACACACACACACACACACACACACACACACACACACACACACACACACACACACACACACACACACACACACACATTATTGTAGTTGAGTTTTGACAGCATCCATCAAACTAGATGTTTTGCCTTAATGGTCTGTTTTCTAATATTTCTGTGTTTCTGAACCACGTCTGTGTCTGCATATAATGTTCATATTTAGTCTCCTCAGGGTTCCCGCGGGGTCTTAAAAAGTCTTACATTTGATAATCTGAATGTAAGGCCTTAAAAAGGTCTTAAATATGACCAAAAAAATAAGAAAGGTCTTAAATATGATTTAGAAGGTCTTAAAAATAATCGGATTTGAAAGGTACTTCTGTGTTGCGATAGCGTCTAAATGTGTTTTGGGGGAAATGTCCGGGCTGCAAAGTAACCAGTGTTAGGGCTGGGTCCAAAGTTCAGGACCTACAATTGCAGCGACCAGATGGATTCAGTCTTTTAACAAAGTTTAATAAAGGAAAAAGGAGCAACTAAAAAACAATCCACAAAATGAAGGTGGATCTAGTTCACGCTGGTGGCGGCAGCAGGACTCAGGCTGGCTCGAGCAGACACTGGAAAAACAGAGGAAAAAACAAGGTTACTCTTCAACAAAAACAGCAAGAGAAAATCACACTAAGCTAGGCTACTACGACATTCAGCTCTACCGAGTGAGACGGAATTATCTGGCACTGGAGTGTGAACATGACCAGGGTTTTATGGAGGAGTTGATTAGATGAGTACAGGTGCTCCTCATTGTGAACCAGCTGAGCCTTCTAACGATCACCACACTGCACAGGAGAGAGAGAGAAGACAGGGAGGAGGGGGAGAAAGCAACACACCTAAACCATAACAGTACTCCCCCCCTAACGGACACCTCCTGGCGGCCTTCCTGGCTTGTCAGGGAATTCCCTATAGAAATCTTCCAGGAGGGTGTGATCAAGGATAAGGGCCTTTGAGATCCAGGACCGTTCTTCAGGACCATATCCCTCCCAGTCCACAAGGTATTGGAAACCCCGACCACGCCGGCGAATGTCCAGCAGCCGGCATACTGTAAATGCAGGGTGATTATCAATGATCCGGGGGGGTGGGGGGGGGGTCAGCCGGAGGAGAGAGTGGACTAGAGACATAGGGCTTGAGCAGAGACACGTGGAATGAGGGATGTATCTTGAGAGCAGGAGGAAGGCTAAGGCGGACGACACTGGGATTTATGACATGTTCGATTGCGTATGGACCAATATATCTTGGGGACAACTTGCGCGACTCAGTCTGGAGTGGCAGGTCACGAGCAGATAACCAGACCCTTTGGCCGACCTTGTAGTCTGGAGCGTGGGTTCGGTGGAGATTTGCCAGCTTCTGGTTACGGGCAGCAGTTCGGGTGAGGGCTGCTCGGGCTTCCCGCCAGACTCGGCGGGCACGACGGAGATGGGCCTGGACTGAGGGAACAGTCACTTCCTTCTCCTGGCTGGGGAACAATGGGGGATGGAAGCCGTTAGAGACCATAAAAGGGGACATACCTGTGGCGGAACTGACCAGGGAGTTATGGGCGTATTCCACCCATGCCAAGTGCGAAGACCAGGAGGCGGGGAGACGGGCAGCGACACAACGTAAGGCTGCCTCCAGGTTCTGGTTTGCCCGGTCTGCCTGACCGTTAGTCTGTGGATGGTAACCCGAGGAGAGACTTGCAGTGGCCCCCAGTGCCTGACAGAATGCCTTCCAAACCCGGGAAGCAAACTGGGGACCCCGATCTGAGACAATGTCCTGGGGAATGCCGTGAAGCCTAAAAACATGGGACACTAGGAGGTCTGCCGTCTCCAGAGCAGAGGGCAGCTTGGGCAGGGGGACATAATGGACAGACTTGGAGAAACGATCCACAATGGGGAGGATGGTTGTATTACCTTCTGACGGAGGAAGTCCTGTAACGAAATCCACAGCAATGTGCGACCAAGGGCGGTTAGGTATGGGTAAAGGGCGTAGGAGGCCAGCTGGAGCACGGTGAGAGGATTTACTGCGGGCACAGACAGAGCAGGCAGAGACAAAAGCCCTGGTGTCAGCAGACATGGTCGGCCACCAAAACTTCTGCTGGATTAGTGTCAAAGTTCTGTGAAAACCTGGGTGACAGGCAACTTTAGAAGAGTGCCCCCACTGGAGCACTGGAGATCTCACGGAGGAAGATACGAACAGCCGATCGGGAGGACAGGCTGCTGGAGCAGGATGTTCCTGGAGGGCCTCCTGAACGGTCTGCTCGATCTCCCACAGTTCTGGCCGCTCCAACCACACAGGAGGTAGGGATGATGGTCTCAACGGAGCTCCCTTCCACAGGGGGTGAAAACTGACGGGAGAGAGCATCTGGCTTGGTGTTCTTTAATCCAGGGCGGTAAGTCAGAGTGAAATTGAACCTTCCAAGGAACAGTTTCCACCAAGCCTGACGGGAGTTCAACCTGTGAGCAGAACGTAAATAGGACAGGTTCTTGTGATCGGTCCAAATGATAAACGGACATACAGAACCCTCCAACCAGTGTCGCCACTCCTGCAGGGCTAGCACAACGGCTAGAAGTTCCCGATTCCCCACAGCATAGTTCCTCTCTGCAGGTGTGAGGCGTCGAGAGAAGTAGGCACAGGGGTGGAGTCTATGATCCTGGGACGAGCGCTGGGAGAGGATTGCCCCGACACCTAGATCTGAGGCATCAACCTCCACCACAAATTGGAGTTCTGGATCTGGGTGAATGAGGACAGGAGCGCTGGAAAACAAATCTTTTAGTTTACTAAAAGAGGACTCGGCCGCAGGGGACCAGGCAAAAGGCAGTTTGATAGAGGTTAACTGGGTTAGAGGAGCAGCAATATGACTGTAGTTGTTAATGAAACGTCTAGAGAAATTTGCAAATCCGAGGAACCTCTGCAGTTGTTTCCTGGTTGAAGGAACTGGCCAGTCCCGAACTGCTTTCACGTTTAGCTGGGTCAGGTTTTAACTGCCCCTTTTCAACGATGAAACCCAGGAATTGAACAGATGACACATGAAATTCACATTTCTCAGCTTTAACAAACAGTCTGTTCTTGAGGAGTCTCTGGAGCACACATTTGACATGAGAAACATGATCATCTAAAGACTTTGAAAAAATCAGGATATCATCTAGATAAACAAAGACAAAGTGGTTTAGCATGTCCCTCAAAACATCATTTATAAGGGCCTGGAAGACAGCTGGAGCGTTTGTTAACCCAAAAGGCATGACTAAATACTCAAAATGGCCCAGGTGAGTATTAAATGCTGTTTTCCACTCGTCACCCTCTCTGATGCGAACTAAGTAGTATGCATTTCTAAGGTCAAGTTTAGTAAAGACAACAGCGTCATGCAATGGGCCGAAAGCAGAGTCAATGAGCGGGAGAGGATACTTGTTTTTGACGGTAATGTCATTTAGACCTTTAAAGTCAATACAAGGGCGCAGGGACTTGTCTTTTTTGTCCACAAAGAAAATCCCGCTCCCACAGGTGAGGAAGAAGGACGAATTATGCCAGTGGACAAGGATTCCCCAATATACTTCTCCATGGCCTCTTTCTCTGGCCTGGAGAGGTTGTACAGTCTTTTTGTGGGTAAGGGGGCACCAGGGAGCAACTCAATAGCGCAGTCATAGGGCCTATGTGGTGGCAGAGAGAGGGCACGATCCTTGCTAAACACAAGTTTAAGGTCATGGTACTCGCTAGGAACAGATGAGATATCAACCTCCTCAGCTGGACTAGGGGAAGAAAATTGAGTTTTAGCTGATCCTAGGCAATGTGAGTGGCAGTGATTACTCCAACCAGTAATGGAAACAGTTGCCCAATCTATCTGGGGATTATGAACCTTTAGCCAGGGTAAACCGAGGACAACAGGGGACGGCGGAGAGGAGATAACAAAAAGTTCTACAGTCTCTTGATGATTACCGGACATGGTCAGCGTAATGGGAGCTGTGCGGTGCGTGACCTCAGCTAATAGTCTGCCATCTAATGCTAACACTTCTTTGGAATTAGGCAGTTCAATAGTGGGAATGGACAACTTAGAGATGATGCCAGAGTCAATGAAATTGTCATCAGCACCAGAATCAATGAGGATCTGGAGGGAATATGTCCTGTAGCATACCTGGGATTTGAATACGACGACCAGGGGATGAGGAAATGGAAGAATGGCTCACCAGCGTTCACCTTATGGCTGATGAGCCCGCTCTTTTGGCATCTCGGGACACCCCGCGATGTAATGTCCGCAGTAGTTGCACAACCTCAGACGGAACCTGCGTTGGCGCTCTGCTTCAGTCAACTTCATCCGACCGATCTGCATGGGCTCCTCCTGGTAAGGCGTGGGTTGAGATGCTGGCGAGAACGGCAAACGAACACTGGCGGGCTCCGGAGGTGGGCGAGGAACAGCTGGTGACACACAGGAAAGGGGGGAAGGGAAGAAGGCCCTCTGCCTGACTGACCTCTCCCTACGTCTCTCCCTCAACCGGTTATCTAGACGAATAGCCAGACTAATTAACTCCTCTAAGTCGGAAGTCTCGTCCCTAGCGGCTAATTCGTCCTTGATTTCGTCCGCCAAGCCTCTTAAAAACACACTCTGTAAAGCCGCTTGGTCCCAAGTACACTCTGCAGCTAAAATACGGAAATCCAGGGCATATTGGGAAACTGAGTCTCTTCCCTGACGAAGAGAGAGAAGCTGGCTGCCTGTCTCCTTACCCCTAACAGGGTGGTCAAAAACGTTACGCAGCTCTCCGGAGAAAGCATTATAATCAGAACACAGGTAAGGCTTGTTAGAAGAAACTGCCAGCGACCAAGCGGAGGCTCTCTCAGAAAGAAGGCTCATAACAAAAGCTACTCTAGACTGATCAGAGGCATATGTAACTGGCTGCTGACTGAAAACTAACGAGCACTGATGAAGGAATTGGCTGCATGTCCCTGGATTACCTGAATACCTAGCGGGGATGGGAATATGTGGCTCCCGGAGACCTGGACTCAGTGTTGCTGGATGAGCAGACGGTGAAACGGGAGAGGGAGCTGGAGGGAATGGAACAGGATCTTGGGTAAGCCGGGTCGCCACGTCGTCCATGCGGCCGCTCAGCTGAATCATACCCGTCGTGAGTTGGTCAAGCTTTTCATTCAAGCTTCTCAGGACGGACTCGTGCTGACCCACGAGTGCCCCCTGTGAGGACAGGGCCTGCCTAAAAAAATCGGTCTCTGCCGGGTCCATGTTTTTTTGGCCAGATAATTCTGTTAGGGCTGGGTCCAAAGTTCAGGACCTACAATGGCAGCGACCAGATGGATTCAGTCTTTTAACAAAGTTTAATAAAGGAAAAAAGGAGCAACTAAAAAACAATCCACAAAATGAAGGTGGATCTAGTTCACGCTGGTGGCGGCAGCAGGACTCAGGCTGGCTCGAGCAGACACTGGAAAAACAGAGGAAAAAACAAGGTTGCTCTTCAACAAAAACAGCAAGAGAAAATCACACTAAGCTAGGCTACTACGACATTCAGCTCTACCGAGTGAGACGGAATTATCTGGCACTGGAGTGTGAACATGACCAGGGTTTTATGGAGGAGTTGATTAGATGAGTACAGGTGCTCCTCATTGTGAACCAGCTGAGCCTTTCTAACGATCACCACACTGCACAGGAGAGAGAGAGAAGACAGGGAGGAGGGGGAGAAAGCAACACACCTAAACCATAACAACCAGTACGGTAATAGCCTTTCAGTTCCCCCCAACAATTTGTATTGAATTAAATCAACATGGAACCAGTAATCACTAACTTTGTTTCCCCCGGCCCCTTATTGGAGAACACCCAGCTAGTAACCTAGCAACCAAGCTTCAGCTTGCGGCAGTCAGAAACTCATGTATCTTCAAATCTACTTACAAATTAATATGGGGAAGTGTCAGTTCAACCGTATTTGGTTGGAAAACATCTAATTTAGTGCTTGGTTGAAACCAGTGGAGGGCAACGTGTTTGTAGCCCGCCGCACCATTTGCAAAAGAAATAAGCATTTGTTTTGCTAATGTAGCGTTAGCTAGTGGAGCGTTAGCTAGTGCAGCAGCTCCTGCAACAACACCGGGGGACCTCCGGGCGACGTTTCGGTCTACGTCAACCCTAAAAGCGGAGGTGCTGTAGACGCTAAATACCGTAGCTAAACACCAATCATACAACAGCAACGATGAAATAGTGTAACCAATTTAATTTAAGGGGTAATTTCTCAAAATGTTCCCTGTGTGGTTTATTCACCATTACAATAGCCCCACCTAAAATAATTTCCACCAGCCGCCACTGTTTATAGGGATCCTATTAATATCTAATAATAAAAATAATTAAATTCAATAACATGCTTTAACCACTAGGTGTCCCTTTATATCAGAAGTGCACGTTTATGGTGTAAATACTGCCTATCTACCAATAGAGAACCGCAGTGACGCGTCGTAAAGCCCGGAAGTAAACTTCTTCCGGTTCCTTTGTCAAAAACCAATGCAAATTCTCCATAGGATTTTGGAAAATAGCTCGAAATAAGGTCTGTGGTTGACACACATTTAAGAGAGGGATCACGTTTTGTTCAGCCGGATAATCTCCACATGTCAACCCTACTTTTATAATTTTTTAATCATAAATCTAGTCGCCAGAAGCAAAATGCTAACGTTATGCTATAAACGAACTACAAGCCAGTACAGCAGCAGGGTCGCACGACTTCAACGTCACGCCAACTTAAGATCGTTTCAACTGACTTGCACTGAAACTGCACTTTGAACACTTTAAATATATAAACATTTTAAACTGTATACCCCGGTTATCTAGGCCCTTTTTGTTTTGTTTAATGTGTACCACGTTTATCTAGGCCCTTTTTGTTTTGTTTTATGTATACATCTCACACTGTGGGAAACGATATTTCGATATTTCTGGATGTACAACACATGTAGAATTTTTGACAATAAAGCTGAATTTGACTTTTGCGTGCTTGCATATTTTAACAAAGCTTTTCATTTTAGCCACACTGAATTTAACTAGAAGTCATGGCTGTGTCAATTACCAGTCTGATATCGTTTTACAAAGATGACAAGAAGAGTGTAGATAGAGGAGAGAAACACTACACGTCAGGACACGTAACAGGGTTTATAGTGTCGGTGAGTAGTGATAGCAAGAGTACCGTTAACCTAGAGTTAATTTATTCACATTAATTCCCATCAACAAATCAATTGTATGTGTCACATGAAATCTTTATTAGGCAAGGCAAGTTTATTTATATAGCACTTTTCAACACAAGGCAATTCAAAGTGTTTTACAAAAAATGAAAGACATTAAGAAAATGGCATTTAAAATCAGTCATTAAAAAGAAAAGCTAATAAAATAAACATTAAAAGAAAAAATACATGGATAAAAGTTACAGTGCGGTCTAAGATATGAATAGTTCAATTAAAAGCAGCGACAAAAAGAAAAGTCCTCAGCCTGGATTTAAAAGTAGTAAGAGTTTTAGCGGACCTGTAAGTTTCTGGGAGTTTGTTCCAGATATTTGGAGCATAATAACTGAACGCTGCTTCTCCATGTTTAGTTCTGACTCTGGGGACAGAAAGCTGACCAGTCCCTGAAGACCTGAGAGACTTGGATGGTTCATAATTTAGCAGGAGGTCAGAAATGTATTTTGGGCCTAAACCATTCAGTGCTTTATAAACAGCAGCAGTATTTTGAAATCTATTCTTTGACACACAGGAAGCCAGTGTAAAGACTTCAGAACAGGAGTGATGTGATCCACTTTCTTAGTGTTAGTGAGGAACCAGATTAAAGACTTCAGAACAGGAGTGATGTGATCCTCTTTCTTAGTGTTAGTGAGGACTCGAGCAGCGGTGTTCTGAATCAGCTGCAGCTTTCTAATAGATGTTTTAGTGAGACCTGTGAAGACACCATTGCAGTAGTCCAGTCTACTGAAGATAAAAGCATGGACACGTTTTTCCAAATCCTGCTGTGACATTAGTCTTTTAATCCTAGATATGTTCTTTAGGTGATAGTAAGCTGATTTAGTAACTGTTTTAATGTGACTGTTGAAACCAATAACTAATTTAACCCGCTCACAAGAGAGCCCACCTCCGAAGATCGTGACTGGCTGAGGGACAGACTCGGGGGCAGGTTTTCAGGAATTTCTTGGCTTCTCTCCCCCGAGCCAGAAGAGGAACACTGCAGCTTGGAAACACTTACTGTTCCTGAAATTATCAAATCTGTTGGGCATCAGGGACCTGAGGAAATTGTGGCAAGCATGGCATTGTCTGAGGAGCAACAGAGGGCAATTCAGGTGGCTACCACTGGTCAGCGAACCAACCCAAACTGGCATTTGTTCAGGAAAGGAAGGTTGACTGCCAGCAACTTTGGAGCTGTCCTGAGGTCAAAGCGTGTGACTGCTTCCTTTATTGCCAGGGTGCTAGGGCAACAACAGGCCCTTGATGGTGTTTTGTCTGTACAGTGGGGGACTATGAATGAATGTGAGGGCGTCAGGGCATTCACCACTGCAACCCAGATGCAGGTCCATGAGTCAGATTTGTGGCTCTCCCTATCAGGATTGTTGGGGGCATCTCCAGATGGTCTGGTAGGGTCTTCCGCTGTGCTGGAGGTAAAGTGTCCCTACAGAGCCAGGGAAATGACAATTAGTGAAGCATTGCAAATCAAGGGCTTCTGTGTCAGTAAGGACGGAGAAACATTCAGCCTGCGTGAGGAACATCCTTACTGGCACCAAGTGCAAGGTCAGCTTCACCTCACTGCAAGAAAGAAGAAGAAATAAAAAAATTGTGAATTTCTTTTAATTTACATTTACTCGCCTTTGCAATGTTGTGGTTGTTAGAGTGTTAGGTTTCCTGTCAGCTCGTCTGTTGGGAAGATATAAAATATTAGTTTCATGGAAGTCACACCGTCACATATAAGAGCATTAAGACATACAGTACATAGGCTAAAACAAAACATCTAAAGATATAACCTTGCACTTTGATAAGTCTCGGGAACATTTTCACTATTTTGACATTTTTATAGATGAAAATTGAACTAAAGATATAAATGGTAGATTAATCCATATTGAAAATAGGTGTCAGCTGCTACACTAATTATAATAGTTATATTTCTTAATTAATTAAGATAAGATATTACTGTATTGATCCCAATTTGGGAAAAGTTTGTGTTGCAGCAGCATAACAAGAAAAACAAAATATAAGTTATTGTATATACAAAAGTATGTGAGGGATGGAATATTAAATTGAATATAAATGTAAAATGTACATGTGATTTTACGTCCAAGAGAAGCTATGGAGCCGAGAGTTCTCTGCCAGCCAGAGGTGATTTGTTATTAGTTCAATATGTCAAACTGATTTCCCTGACTACAATCTTTAGTTACATGGTGAAACGTTATGCTGCTTGTACTAATTAGACTTATCATATAAGCCACGCAGGTTTTAATAGGATGTATTCATTATCTTTACTTATGTTGCGGTCTTTTCAGCAGCGCCATCTCTAAAACGGCGATACAGTCAATACCCATCATTTACATTTCACCGTGACATGGACAAAAATGTAATGTCAGCTTACCTCATGGCACGAATCCAGACTCTCCTTTGGAAAACATCGGCCGGGAAACGATAGAACAATTATGTTTCATGCGAAGACCTGTGGCTGCAACCCGGAGCAAAGCAACAAACCATTGCGTAGCTAACTAGTAGCGCTAGCTTTAGCTAACGTTAGCTAACGAAACGAACTGCCGAGTAAAATTGGAAAACACTGGTAATTAATTATTCTATAATTTGTAAAACTACATGTGTTAAAAACGACAATTTCAAAAATGCAGATTCTAATGGTCAGATATAGATATACAGATTCTAAAGATAGGCAGGTACTTGCTTTCAAGCAGAACACAGGGGAAAACAAACTTAGCGGGAGTGTTTACGTGTTCGGCGTAATGACGTAAAACGGCCTCGACAATTTCTGTATCCCTATTCAGCCACTCGGTAACAACCATCGTTTTTCAGACACGTAAACTCTTCAAAAATCACCAGTGGGGTTACTGCTGATGTATTGAATTTCGTAGAACAAAACGTGATTTATCTCTTAAATTTGTGTCAACCACAGACCTTATTTCGAGCTATTTTCCAAAACCCTATGGAAAAAATGCATTGCTTTTTGAGGAAGGAACCGGAAGTGCTAAAAATGCTAACTTACTTCCGATTTTACGACGCGTCACTGCGGTTCTCTATTGGATCAAATATAAAAGTCAGCCGAATTAGTGTTTATACTGCAAGGAGATGTATTGTGTGAAAATAAATGTAAGATGTTGTTTAATTGCTGATATATTTAAGATCCACGTCACGTTTTCAGTGTTGGCGGCAGTTCCTCATGTTTGTCTAGAAGTCTTCTCATCAAGGCTCTATAAATAGAGAATTACAGCAGATATGTAACATTTAATGCAGCCGTACCGTGTATTTCAATGCCGTTATGTGATGACCTCCAAAGAGAAAAGCAAGCACACTCGGAATAAAGTGTTTTCGGTCTGTTTCCGGTATTTGTTTATGACGATGTGATGTGAGCTGTGACATGTGAGACTGGAATTGCACAGGGGAAAATAACGCATCTATGCCACCATTTTAGATGCGGATTTTGTTAAACTAATATGTTTGCGCTGTGGACCAACAATATACATTGACGGGGAAGGGGGTAGCAATAAAGATAACACCATTAAACAGTTACACAACATAACAGAAATAATATCGATAGCAGCGTCCCTAGCAACCACCTTGGTAACAATGAAAACGTTGTATGGACACGATTTCCTGAAGTAATCTTCGTAATAACTAGCAAACTAAAGATCATGTACATCCACTGCACACATAATCTGAAATAACAACTCATATTTCTCACATCAAATGACATCAAAACGCATTTGAATGGCCAAACTAACTTTAAAATAGGCATTTTACACCGAGAATAAAACGAAGTTCGGCCATATTCTTTTTTTCTGCAGGGAGAAATGTGAAGATCACGTGACATAGACGCCAGTCATTGGAATGAATGGTGAAAAAAAACGTAGGGATCTTACAATTTCAGAGGCGTTTTTGTATAAATACTACGTCCTACGTTGTGGACCAACGTAGTTATTACACGTTTTTTTTGTGAGACTGGGTTGGGCAAACAGCACAATACTGTTTTAGGCTGAGGCTACATTTGAATTTGAACTATAGTCTATATGTCAATCGCAGTATTGTACTGTAGTATATGTGTTTGACTTATGTAAACTGTGTTCGTTATTCTCCCGTCCAGGAGAGAAGCTTTAAAAGGAGACTAAATGGAGTCTCTGTGAAAGTTCAATTGGGTACTTTAATTAAAAAAGGCGCGGGTTGGTCACAAGCATGATATTGTTCAGTCAGACAAACAGCTGTGATCCGCTCCTCGTTAGGGAAGACAAGATCCGATCTCTCCTCCGGTGCTGTTATATATCCTCTGCTGGCTCCTCCCCGCCAGCCGGCTCGCCTCGTCTCCAATGTCCGTTATTGCATTTAAACAGAGGATTGGTTCTTTTCACATTCAATATATGCTTAACATGCCTTTTCTCCTCATATTCTCTTTCATCACTTTTCATTTAACACATTCTAAACGCTGTAATCAATACTCTAAAAAATACTTCTCGGCTCGTTTGGTTTCCGGTCATTCCGGATGTTGTCACATGCTACTCTTGTCTGTAAATAATAATGTATTCAAATAAACTGTACCTTCATTTAATATTCAGCATGGTAGTATCTCGACATCTATAGTTGTAGTGTTAAATCAGTAGGCTTCGGTTTACACCACTCCATATCATTTCGCTACTAAATTCACCTCTTTAGGAAATCGTATATTAGCCACATGCTAAATGCTAACCGTAGATGAAGGATTTTCAGAATAAAAGCTTAACTGCTTGTGCACAAGAATTTCTGGTTTTTCAGTATAAAAGAGCATTAAAACTGACGGCATGTTTAAACTACATTTCCCCATTAAAACATTGATTTTAATTTCTAACACTTAGTATAGTCATTTAGAAAACATCAATAAAATGCAGTAATTAAATGTGCACAGTTGTTTGAAAAGCATAAATTAAATTTCATTTCATTTCAAACCTTTATTTAACCAGATTGGTCCCATTGAGATCATAGATCTCTTTTTCAAGGGAGACCTGCAGTAAATAGCATTACATCACTTTTATTCATGTAATAATATACACTGTATATCACAAAGTTAATCATTATTGAGCTTTTTAAAAAAAGCAGATCTAGCCATCAGGAGTTAGAGATCTGGGGCCGTATTAACAAAGCATTTTATCTTACCGCTAGGAGTGCTCCTAACTCGCGCTAAAACATTTTACGTAGGAGTTTTTTCTTAAAAGTTATTCACAAAGCCGCTGAGACCTACTCATACTAAGGATAAATCACTAAGAGTGAACTAAGAGTGACGCGCCGTTACTATGGATTACGTTGATTCTCGTGCATGAGTTTAGAAGCGGTCAGTACGGTGATTGGTTGTTCAGAGCAGGTGGTCTCGGTGAAACTCATCCGCAACATCCCACAAACGAGCCCACTAAATCACCGAAAAACAAGGAAATAGCCTAGGCTAGAAATGTATTCCTATCAAATAGTTATGGACAGTGCAGTTAGCAGAATACACGCATGATGACAAGTTTGTGCAGACCACGATAATGACGTTGTATATGCACGTTAAAGAGAGAGAGCAAACAATAAAAATACGTAAATTGCATTAAATCAAGGAGGCAATTAAAAGCACCCTGCAAACTATTATCCAATGAGCATATTTCAAGCATTTAAACACTTTCAATAACAGCCCATACCGCCGTTCAAGTCCCCCTATCATGATGAATGAAAACAATCTGCGTGTTGATGGAATGTACTTTCCTTCTATTTGTAGCCGGTCTGGGCCTACTTCTCAGCAGACCCTTGCTACGACTCTGCGTTGTGTTGTGCGTGTTTGATGGACAAGGAGATTCGGTTGTTGTCTTTAACCGAAACTGTGGCGTATTTATTCCTCTGCATGAAGTAAACACAATAATGCAGCAGCATTAATACACATGGACGTCTGCAACACACCAGTCTCAGTCTGCCATACAAACAACTGAGAGACTAGTACTTATAAAACATTCAGATATCAAATCTGTCACAATAGATCACAATACACTGTACAATTACAGTTACACTGGAAATGTATACACCACCGGCTAATTTGTATTTTTAGACATGTAAATAAAACAATAAAATAAACACATAGTACAAAACACAATAGACCAAAAACATGGGAGCAACAAACATACCTGCATGAAGTAAACACAATAATGCAGCAGCATTAATACACATGGACGTCTGCAACACACCAGTCTGTGGTGGGGAAAAGACGCCATTAAACATGCTGCAGGTGCTGTGTGTGAGTCCTCACAAGTGCTGCTAAACAGTACACTTAACTAAAAGTTTGCTAAAACACTCAAACTTCTGCAAAACAACTACACAGCAACACATTAGCACCATGGAATGATATTATAACCTTGTTTCACAGTTTAAGATTATATAAACACTGTAAACATCATTTAGAACAGAAATCTACAAAGAGCACATGACAAACTCTCCTCACCTCAGTCTGCCATACAAACAACTGAGTGAGAGAGGGTGCAACGCAGGTAGATGACGTCACTGCCGAAAGTGAAGACTTCAAAATAAAAGCATTAGCTCCCAAAACGGTCTTTTGTAGTAAACATACCAAAATAAAAGTGACAATAAATAATATTGGAACAATAAAATCAAACTTGAGGGATTATTGGTGGAATGCACTCCTGTATATTTATATACCTGCTACATTCACCCCTCCTGAATTACATCAAAATCCTGAGCGGCTGACAGGACATAACACTGACAGGGACATTAACACTGCGTTAAAACTGGCACGGGTTCACATAAAGATACCATCTTCACAATCAGCTAGAAGCTACCTGGTAAACAGGTTCAGAGAAATCAAAAGGGTGATCAACCCTTAGTCCCCTCTTAGAATTGCTTGGTGCCGTGTACACCAAACTACCCGGCCTACTTGAGTCCCAAACCGTACTCGTGAGCACAGACAGTAAACAGTACATCACTTACAGTGACACATTGCAAAACGTAAAAAAAAACAACGATAAAAAAAGAAACATCTCAATAAAAGAAAACAAACAAGAAGAAATAATACAGCCCATTTAGAACAGGGTAAGAAGAGACTGGGATCTCTTACTGAAAGAGTTTGCGAACCCCCTCATGCTGGTCGGCCTCTGAACCATTGTCTCTACAAAATGGCTGACTCTCTTAACAACCCTGCCAGCACGTGTCCTGACCACACCCTGCGTGTCTGCTTGAGTGGGTGCTTGGCTGTCTCGGCCCTGTTCTGCAACTGTTGGTAAAGTGTCAGAAATAACGGTCGGGACATGGCCTGTGTCAACCATCGACACTGAGTCTGATGTGTCAACTGCTGACGCTGTAACCGGTCTGAATGACTGGACACTGCTTGCGTCGATCACTGATGCTGTATCTGGTACACTTGACTGATCTAGCTCTGCATCAGACTGATCTTCGTCTGTATCAGCTTCGTCACAGGACCGGTGACTGGCAGTGTCTTCCGCCCCACTCAGTGCCCATGCGCTTTTCCTATCCTCCGAACCCTCTTCCTCTTCCAAAGAGTTGACGAGATCCTCCATCCGAGACCCGTCCTCTGAATCATCAAGACTGTCCTCAGTCTCCGGCATTTCTCATTGAGCAGACTCTATGGGCAGGAAGCTGATATCCAGGATAAGGTTGCGATGCACTACCTTTGTTTTACCCTTGTCATCTTCCAACATGTAGACATGAGTCTGTGGGTTGCTGTCCACGACAGTATAGACTGTTGGTTCCCACTTGTCCGCAAGTTTCTTCTTTCCCCTCTCACCTTTGTTGGCGAGAAGTACTCTGTCTCCCACGTTCAGGCAAGTCCCCTTGATCTTTCGATTGTAACCTCTGGCTTGCTTGTCTTGCACCTTGATGGCATGCTTTCGAGCAATGTCTGCTGCTTCATGGAGGTGGGACATAAGCGTTGTTACATAGCTGCCATAGTCAACAACCACTGGGTCGTATAGGACCTGTTTGAACATCACATCAACGGGAAGTCTTGGAACCCGACCAAACATTAGGTGGAAGGGTGCGTACCCAGTCGTCTCATGCACTGTCGCATTGTATGCAAATGTCAGGGTCTGGATTTGCTGGGGCCACTTGGCCTTCTCTCTCAGTGGCAGTGAACGGATCATACCCCCCAGAGTCCTGTTAAATCTCTCAGTCCCTCCGTTCCCCATGGGGTGGTAGGCTGTAGTGTGTGACTTGGAGACACCCGATAGTTTAAGCAGTTCTGCGATGAGCTCACTCTCAAAGTTGGCTCCTTGATCTGTATGTATGCGCCCCGCAAACCCATACACACAGAAGACGTTGTCCCACAACTTCTTAGCAACTTGTTTCGCTTGTTGGTTTGTGCAGGGAAAGGTATGGGCCAACTTTGTGAAGTGATCTGTCAGGACAAGAACATCTACTGAACGCTGCTTGCTATCTTCCGCACTCCAGAAATCCAAACACACTAGTTCCATAGGAGCGGTGGTCCTGAACTTTCAAGCGGAGCTCTGGCAGAAGGATCCGGTGTCTTGGCCAGGATGCACCTCTGGCAGCACTTCACATAGTCCTTAATTTGGTGCTCCATTCTAGGCCAGAAGAAGCGTTGTCTTGTCAGGTAAATCGTTCTTGCCTGCCCTTGATGTCCAGCCAAGTCATGTACACCACGCAAGGCCTTGTCTACCAGACTTTGGGGCAAGACAAACTGACGCCTCTTCTGTTTGCTCAAGGGATCCTTGGTGACTCTATAGAGCACTCCATCAATGACATTAAGTCTCTCCCACTGCTTGATGAGTACCAGAGCACTTGTGTCCAGACCGTCTCTCTCCCGCCTTGAGGGTCTTCTCTGTCGACTCAGAAAAGGCATGACTCTAGAGATGCCAGGGTCAAGCCCTTGGCTTCTTCGGAGCTCTTCCAGGGAGAAGGCAGGTAGCATATCCTGCCCTGGTGGAACAAGGTGTTGAACGGACTGGATCAACTCTGTCGCCCTGGACTCTGCAGCTGCATCCCAGTGGTCATGAGAATCAAGGACAGCTTTCACAATGTTGTTACACAGGGGCGGGGAACAATGGGACTGAGTCACAGCACCTTGTTTTGACCTCTTCGTCCGCTGACACTGGACCTTTAAGCGAAAGACATCCTGAACTCCATTTTCTCCAACTTCATCAGATTCGGCAAGCAGATTGCCATAGGACTCTGTAACAAGTCTATGCCCAACTGTCTTGGCAAACGGGTCCCGACTGAGAGCATCAGCCACTACGTTCTTGGTTCCTGCAATGTGCTTCAGACTGAAAGTATAAGGAGCGAGCTTTGCGACCCATTGTTGTTCGCAGGCGTCGAGTTTGGGCTTAGTCATTATGTATGTGAGTGGATTATTGTCCGTCCATACTGTGAAGGAATTGCCCTTCAGCCAATGGCTGAATTTGTCACACACACTCCACTTCAACGCCAAAAACTCAAGCCGGTGAGCTGGATAATTCTTATGAGAGCTGCTCAGTGTCTTACTTGCGAAAGCTATGGGACGGGCTTTACTTTCACCAGCTGCTACTTGTGACAACACTTTCTGGTAGTGAGCAGGGGGTACTCTCCGGTAAGGAAGGCGGAATGGGCGATCATCGGTAAGTCGAATGTGGTGGACAAAGCCCTTCGTCTCACCGCAGTCCATTTCATGCTTGGAGAAGACATCGTTGTAACACTCGAGCAGTTGGACTAACTTCTCCTTCCCTGTGTGGCTAGTATGACAAGGTTGTATGTCAAGTTTGTCAAGGCCAACATCTCGCAGCCTCTGTTCGAGATCTGAAGGACTGGTTGGTGTATGGTGCTTGCCTGGGACAGCCTTGTTAATCTGACTAGAGCCTTGGAGGAGCTCAAAATCTTCTACAGCTAAGCAGGGGGACACAGTTTACAGTTCCTCTTGAGCGTAACTGGTCTATCAGACAGATTGGTGACCTTCATGGGGACCCACCTATAACCCCACAGAGGTGTCACGATCCGATCAACCATGATGTTACGTGGCATGGACTTGGATGAGGTCGGCTCAACTATCACAGTGCTTCCCGGTGACATGGGAGTATCGTTAGGTAGCTTACCCCAAACGAGGTGTTCTTGCATTGCTAGGAGAGTGACTGACTGCTTCAGCTTGACTGTGCCAATTTTGTCTGG
The DNA here is from genome assembly GCF_949606895.1 of Notothenia rossii. Lineage (NCBI taxonomy): Eukaryota > Metazoa > Chordata > Actinopteri > Perciformes > Nototheniidae > Notothenia > Notothenia rossii. The sequence goes on along the minus strand of NC_136905.1, from coordinate 48,038,864 downwards.
TAGCTCCTCACCCCTCCAACGGGATGTGTTCGCCATGAGGTCCAAGAACTGTTCACACTCTGGGGATGAGGAAAGACTGCAAACGGAGATAAGCCGCCAGTAATCATCACTGTTCTTCAACTTGCGCATGAGAAACTTGATCACATTTGTGCCAATGATGAGATCATCTCGCTGGCCTGGCACCACAAGAAGTGGAACGATGCAGCTCTCTCCATACACCTTCAGTTCAACTTCGTACATTCACTTCGGTTTAGTGAGTTTTCCTCCACACCCAACTAAAACCACTTCCTGAGTCATCGGTCTTGGTTCTGACAATACTTTTTCACTCAGCATCTTTTCCACTGCTTCTTCACTGAAAGTACAGGCCATGGAACCTGAATCAAGCATTCCCTGCATCTGGAACATATTATTCACATTGACTGGAGCATAGAATAGCTCATCATATGGCTCAACTCTATGCGTGTTCTGTGCTATCATCGTCACACCAGCCGGTGCTGCACCGCACAACTTCACATAACACTGTTCATATTCACTGTCACTTCTGAGGGTTTGTTTACATATTGACGAACACGTCCTCATCTTTTGATGGCGCAATTATTTTTATGTGCTTCCCATCAATAGCACTGACCACACCGGGCATACCTGCAATTGCCATGAAGTTGGCTTTGATCCTGTGTAGTTGTTGATTGTCCAAAGGAAACCGGATAAACTGTTGGATGATATGTGGTCTAGAGAGCGCGCTGATGGTTTGGTTTATGGCACGGCTGACTGATGGTTGCGATATTCCTAAATCGTCGGCATTGCAAAGTTGCATTTTCCCTGTTGCTAAATATCGTAGTGTTGCCAAACATTTTATTTCCGGACTAATCGGGTTATTCCTGTTAGTCGGGGATGTTATTGCATCCCGCACTAATTCCACAACAAGTTTGATACCCTCACGATTTAGCCTATATCTCTTGATCAATTCACAGTCTTCCGTTGTCTCCAAAACATTTCGTCTCGCAGCCATTTTCAGATTCTTTGTGAATAGGTCTTACTGAGTTAGGAGTCCTCTCGAGGACTTTTAAGCTCTCCTAAACTTAGGTGCTACTTTTAGGCCTAAAATACTTTGTGAATTGCTCTTAGTGAATAAAATTAGGAGTCCTAAATTTAAAACTGACACGCCCATTATGTTTAGGAGTTTCTCCTAGATTCGCCAGTTAGGAGCTACTTTTAGCCCTAAAATCCTTTGGGAATACGGCCCGTGAAACAGATTTAAAAGATAAAAACAATTTGAGGTTCATTCATCATGTGGACAAAAACACAATTCAAAAAAGGAAAATCATGTTGCTCTGTAACTGTATTTTCTATCTAGTTCACCATGCAAACTTAAACGGTGATGATAAAAAAATCAAACCACAGTTAAATTATTTTTAAAGATCCTGTGCAATATCCTCTATCACTTTAAAATGAACTCATGATTGTTATCTCCCTTCACACTGAAAAAGCTGAAACATTGACTTTGTTTTAAACGTATTATATAGGGTGTACCGGTTCACAGAATTCACGGTTCGGTACGTACTTCGGTTTGGGGGTCACGGTTCGGTACGGGTTCGGTACAACAAGAAAAAGCAAAAAAAAGTCCCAAATGCATAATTCCAGGTTTGTTGTTATTTATTTTTTATTATTTAAGTTTTAGTTTAAAAATAAGGAACTCTAACATTTTGAATAATTAACTGTATTACACAGTTCAAAACAAACCACAAACAGTACCACACATGCTCAGATGGCCGTATTATCTATTATGGCTGATGTCAAACAAAAAGGTTTCATCAAGCTCTAAAACAAAAAATAATGTCTTGAAAATATTACAAAATAAATAATAAGAAAGTATTTCAAGGGCGCATAGCCGTTGAAATATGCCAATAGCTTCCGTTATTTATTTTTGGTCCCTCTGCTTTCATGTCTATTGGCTTCTTTAATGCAAATAAACTACTTCTACTACTAATAATAATCATAATAAATTCAATAATATAAATACTATATTATTTTATTATAATATAGTTGTAATATAGTCAAGACAAAACATGCCTATGACATGCTCAACAACTGATACTTCTTAAATCTGTATTAAAATGTAGTTCCCTCTGTCAGCAATGTATTAACAACTACACACACATTTCTATCAGTATTTCTCCGTGTTGTGGTTGACATGATGATGACCGTTAGGAGTTAAGGGGAGAGGCTGAGCATCACCATGAAATGTGCAAATTGACATACAAATGAATAAAAGGGGAAAAAATTATCCATGTTTTTTAGGCTGTAAACTTTAACTGTTATGTAAGCCAACTAGACAGACAGTTTATCACTCTTCCTCCTGTACATTAGCAGATCAAAGGCATAACATACTTGAATGAATGTTAAATAAAGAATGCTGGAAATAAATGCATCTCCATTGGCCTATATGCTAGTGATGGCGAGATGAAGCCTTATGAAGCTTTGAAGCTCTCCAGCCAATTGGTTCGCAAAAAGGTTCATCTCATGAGGCTTCATCATGGGCTTCATTTGAACACAAACCCCCTGTTGATCAAAGTGTGGAACACAGGCATATTGGACATCTCAACAGTGTGCCCTATCTCATACCGAGTTCCCAATGAGTAAAGCCTTAGAATAACTCTAAACAACGAACATTAAATCATATTTTCATGTTAACAATATTATTTTTATTCCAGTTGATTGTGATTGAAAAGCCTAAGGAGGCTGGTAAACATTGCAAAGAGGGATTTGTGTTCCTTAGCATAGCCGCGGGAAGTAGGGGTGCTGGGGGTGTACATTTGAAAAACTGAGTGACCACCTAAATAACAATGATTAAACTACATAAAATAGTTATGATTTTACTTAAAATAAAATTAGCTGTATACAGTAACATATAATAGTCATAGTACATATTTGTACCATTCAGGTGGCTTGAATTTATTTTCCAAATAAAATCCGAGTCATCTAGGTCGTAGGTCGTGGGAGAGTGACGTAATTGACGCGACACACACACTGCAGAGTGACAACTTTCTAGAATGGCGCAAAAAAGGATTTTGGATTTTTTTTCTCCAGCAAACAACCCAATAAAAAGAGTGGACTACCAGCTACTCCTCAGCCCGCCAACTCTACAATTAGAGTAATATGACACAGAAGAGACTGACACATCTGACTTTGATGCATGTCCATAGTAACATTTTGGACAATATGGATGTATCTGCTCTAATGAGGGTCTTCAATAGTGCCACCCCTGAGAGGAAGGCTACATTTGGAGTTTTGACAAGCCCCAACACAAGGTAAGACGATATTTTTCCTTTAATGCTGCTGCCGCTGTGCAGTGTTTTGCCTTGTCAATCAGTTAACATTGAATTCATAGTTTTATTAAGATTGTAAATAATATTTTCTGACTATTTGTAATGTTATGTAGGTTTGTAAGACCCATAGTTAGCATGTGGGCATGTGCAGCTGTTGCAAAGTGATGTAGGTCTATAATGGTTTATTAAAGAGCCTGTGACACGATTTTACCCCATCATCCAAACCCATCAATTTGAGTAAATATTGTCCCCTTGAAAACCGTTACTGAACTGATTTTGGATATTTGTACTTTGATAACCATTAATCTGCCCTTCAATGTTGACCATTTCCTGGATCTTCTCGGGGATTCTTCAAGTCCCGCCAAATTATGTGTGACGTCAATGCGGGCACAGCGCTCCAGCTGCACCGTTCAGGATCCCAGCATCTGCATGTAAACGCACGATGGCGCACACAGCAGCAAGCTAAGACAGCGATGACAGTTTAATTTTGAACGTGTCTGAGAGCTCATATGAGGCTGAAGGATCGGTTTATTTTGTATCTGTTAGAAGTTTAGGAATTAGGTGCGTCAATATGGGCGATCATGCGGTCATGTAGCCAGTGGTGGACTGGGACTAAAAATCAGCCCGGGACTCTCGACCGGCCCACTTCGGTACAACTAGTAAATTGTCAACGGGGGGAGTGGGGGATGTGCTAGTGACTTATCCGACCGGCCCACTTCGGTACCGGCCCATCGGGATTCGTCCCGATGGCCAGTCCGCCACTGCACCCAGCCCAGCCCACGTAAACTGTCAACGGGGGGAGCCTCGCTGCGGGGAAACGGTGGACCTAGTGTCCCGATCGGAGTGGGAATAATAATAATAATAATAATAATAATAATAATCCGTGCATTTTATCCATTAATTTCCCCAACATTGTGGTAAAAAAAAAACACACGTTTAATCCATGTTGGTGTACTACTACAACCAGTGGTGTAGTGGGGATGTTTTTACTGGGTGGACGGGGTGGTGGGTGGACGGGAGACACTATGGACGCGCTCGTGAACTGTCAACGGGGGGGGGGCTTGGGGACCTCTGTGTCGCCTGTCAGCGCAATTTACATGATGCCGTTTAGACAATATAATAATAAAGGGCGGTGCCGGCTGTCAGCGAACCGATCCTGCCTTTCTGCGCGACTATCACTCAATGTGTGGGACGCGGGACAAATAATAAAAATGCTGTGTGTGCAACACCTGGTCACCCTACACACACAGTTCTGCCCCTCACACATCCATCCATCCATCTTCTCCCGCTTATCCGTGGTCGGGTCGCGGAGGTAACAGTTCCAGCAGAGAGCCCCAAACTTTCTTTTCCCTGGCCACATCAACCAGCTCTGACTGGGGGATCCCAAGGCACTCCCAGGCCAGCGAAGAGATATAATCCCTCCATCTGGTTCTAGGTCTACCCCTTGGTCTCTTCCCAGCTGGACGTGCCTGGAACACCTCCCTAGGGAGGCGCCCAGGTGGCATCCTAACTAGGTGCCCGAACCACCTCAACTGGCTCCTTTCGACACGAAGGAGGAGCGGTTCAACTCCGAGTCCCTCCCGGATGACCGAACTTCTCACCTATCCCTAAGGGAGACACCAGCAACCCTGCGGAGAAAACCCATCTCGGCCGCTTGTACCCGCAATGATTTTAGATGTATTAGACTATTAAAAAAAGAAATCATGCTTCAAATAAGTGGGGGTACGGCGTACCCCCGCGTCCAACGCCCACTACACCACTGACTGCAACTACAAAAAGCTAAGGTTTGTTTTCTCATCAGGAAATGCAGACCGGCTCAAACAAAAGATTTTTAAATCATCATCCTCACGATCATTTAATGTATCATATGTTCGCCGAATTGACATGAAAGCACTAATAAATGTAGTTTCATCCACTTGAGTTTTAAAAAATAATCGATTTGTTTTTATATCACATCCGACGGGAGGAAATTCAGTAGCTCTCACTGCCGATTTTTAATCCTAATTTAATCATCATCTTCACCACGATCATTTATGTTTATGTTCGCCGAATTGACATGAAAGCACTGACAAATATGAATATACTGTAGTCAACTTCATTAAAACGTTATTAACGTGCCTAAACTCAGTAATTCCCCATTTCTACTCATGACAACACACTTTGTCCGTGTTTGGCTCTCTCGCCGCACAGTGAAGCGTTCCCGCATTGACGTCACTTCCGGCTTCCCCCAAAACCTCAAAATGAGTCGAAGGAATTTTCCCGCGATGTTCGAAATTATTGATATTTATCGGAACGGTATCGCTTTTTCTTTTTTAAACTGACGGTTCGAGATTACTAGTAGCCCACTATTTCATTGCACAACAGTTGTTGGGTTCGTGTCACAGGCTCTTTAAGCCTAACAGTTAAGGCGAGACACCCCAGGTGAATAGGGTAATTTTTTTAACTTAAAGATTTCAGCTAGACATTTCTCCAGTTAATTACCTACAATAAAGCAATTGTTTCTTGTATAACAAGTTTTCTGAATATGCAAATGATCCATTATCTCATAACATTTGCGCATATTTTTAACACATTTCAGGAACCGAAATCTGAACTTTGGATAAAGCCAGGTTAACAATTCTCGTTTCATTTTGTAGTCATATTAGCATCTAAGGCTTTTACCGAAGGGATTTTGGATATCTCTTTTTATCACTCCATAAATCAGAAAACACTGTCAACAGCCCTAAAATATCAATTTTTGCCATGTTTCTAGGTATACAATCTTATATAATTCAGGCTATGAATGACATATGAACAAACCCTTCTGTAAAAGCCTTCATAATATTGATAGGAATATAACTGGAAGGTTTGGTGTATGTAAGTGCAACCGAAGTGGACATTTCGGACTCAAGAGTAGAAGAAAAAACTCATTTTGAGAAAACAACCTTTAAAGATTGCAGTGTGGCGCTAGCTAAACCCTCCTGTTCACTCCGTGAAGGTATTTCATGTTCGGGGTCATTTCTTTTTTGTATAATCTTGCTTCGTGCAAGTGACAATTGTTGTTGTCTTCTCTGTGAACGTTTTTTTCGCCATTCTTTTGTCATTTTGAGATTTAAATTTCTAGCGGAAAGCTAACCAGGAAGTGTTTTAGCACACCACGTGACGCATCTGAACGAATCACGTTGTCAAAAGTTGACATCAGCCAATGAGATTTCGTTTCTTGGTTTAAGACTCTTTTGTACTTTCACGATTGGTTGCTGATACAAAGGAAATGACCATATTTGGATCCGATGAGATTGTGCAGGAGAGACGGAGCTTTCCAATGATATCTCTGATGACATGGTGCAAACAGCGGTTGCGGTACTTTATGTTACGTTAGAATCATAGGCGGCGCGTGAGGCTCAGGTTTGGGAAGGCTAAATAACTTGTTTTACCTGACGCTGCCCACCTCCGGCGCCTATAGAAAAGAGATCAACTCAGTGAAATATTTCATAGTTCAAAGTTTTGTCAATTGTTTTGTTTATTGGTCAAATACTGGTTGCCGGCCTGCTGACCAATCAGAGCTCAGTGTGCGGAGTTTAAATCTATCAAGTCATATTACAGGATAAATGAAATACAGTTTAAACTGCCGTATGCAGGGAAGATGCCGATGTGTCGCACCTATCATTCATATCACATCATCAATCAGATCATATAATATCATAATATATCATATGTCCTTATCTGAGTCAGATTCTCGAGCCGTATCTGACCGTGCAACACTTACATACTGTATGCAGAAGTATTATTTTAAGCAACACATTGGGTTGACGAAACACTCAAATGTAATTAAAGTCAGATCCACTCATGTCTTAGATGGGGCAGTGATATCATAAAACTTGTACGCTTTCAAACACTTATTTTTTAACCAGTTGTTCTATATTCACCTTGCAGGTGCAACTATGTGGCTTGTATCCTGGATTATATTATTTGTATAATGCACTTTCTGCCTTCCTGTCATTAGGAGTTAGACATGTAATGGTTATGTAATTGATTTGATTAGAACCTTCATTATCCTAAACTGCTGGGACATTTCCCTATAGCCAATACCTTTATATTGTCTCCTCTTCACTTACTTGTCAGCATAGGTCGGCATTGATGTACAGAGCCAACAGAAGAACTTGTTTATATTGGCATCATATTGAGAGGTGCAGCCAGTGTGGCGTCATAAAACCAGGAAGTAAGCTGCTGGTTCCCTTGACAAAAAGCAATGGGATTTCTCCACAGGGTTTTGGAAAATAGCTGGAAATAAGGTCTGTGGAAAACAAACCTGTTTGATATGCACGTTTTGTTCAGCCGGATAATATCAACATGTCTACCCTACTTTTATAATTTTCTAATCATAAATCTAATCGATAGATTAAGGGTTTTAGTACGCGTCACTGCACCACTAGAAACCAACTCCATCGATCAAGCTGGCTGAAACTTTCTCTCCCTCTTCTCATGCTCCCTGTCACTCTCCTTTAACTCCTCCGGTGACTTTCTGAAGCAACAGATGGAATCAACAAACTGCTGACTCACTGCTTGGGGTCCCGCCCAGAAGTGAACCCGCCAATAACAAATAGCTAGGGAAGAGCAAGCGATAAAACTCCTCCCCACCTGTGTATAAATGTTGTGATCATTTTGAAGATCGGCGCTCTTGTTTTTGACTTGCCGTTCCTGAGACGTGTCTCACACGGTGGTAGAACCTGAGCCCGGAGTACTCTGCAGAGTGCTTCGTGATTAGGTGAATAGGTGAATAGGTGATTGGGTGATGTATTGTATGTTTTTACCATTAAAGCAGATTATTGTTTAACCGTTATCCTGGTGCTTTGACTTTTCCTTCTTTTAAAACAAACTCATAGAGGAACGGCGCGAAGCAGAGATTCTGCCTCAACATTAGGTAACTGTATGCATTGTTATTATTAATTTAAAATAGCTATGCGATGCAGACAGCTAGCGTCACATTATTGTTGAAGAGCAGAGTACTGTATGAGATTAACCTCTATAAGATCTGTGTATCTGAAAAATATGAATCTCACATTTCCAGTTGGTTCCAGAAATAACGTTAACGTAGATATTGCAATATGGTTAGTTGGGCTGGAGTTGATTATTGAAGCTTACTGGTTAACGATCATCATTAAACGAACAAACCCAAATGTTGTTGTTTATATTAATATTATTACCAATACTTACTAAGCATTTTATTATCATTACACTGGAGAAACCGACTTATTGTGGCAGCAGAACGTGAACATGTAACTTAATGCCTGCATTTAAGGACGAAAAATAGCTCATTCAATGCTTTAGGGACAAGGAAATGATTTGTTTAAATATTAGAGATGAAGTTATGTGTGCTTCTGTGACAATTAAGCTTATTCATTGCATTACATTTGTTGAGGATGTTTGTCTTTTATCCTTACGTGTGTGTTACAAATGAATGTGAATATGGCATAGGACAAATATTTAAATTGACTGTCTCATGAAAAACGATTCCAAAATAACAGTAAAATAAAAAGGACCCCAACTAGACAATAATAAACAATCCAACTTATAAGATACAGATATCAGGGCTTTGATATCCAGCAATTTTTTTAAGGATAACAAAAAGATTATCACATGACATTTGCATGTAAAAAAAAGTCTGTGACCAACACATTGTTACTTTACATATATATATATATATCTGTTTGCTTCAAGTTTCCAGGTGATGCAGACAGACCAGGGGATGCTGACCACGAGAGACAGACTCAGACCTATTCCTAACATCAGTGAACTTCAGCATGGACTCAAAGGTACAAAGACCCCTTTCATACTGTACAAAGAATCGAGAAACGTTCTGGTTTAAATAGACAAAGTAACAACTATAATCAGCTTTCACATTTCGATGTATTTAAGGCAATTATTATTTTACATTGTGAGAATTGCTACCATTTGTTTCTATATATTGTCTGTAAAAGACGTGGTAAAAGTGGTTCTTGCAGTGAGACAACCGAGCAGTTGAATATTATTTAATAATAAGATATTTTAATGTAGATTAACTGCAGACTGTTCATTCATAATCTGATTATCTTTGTAGTACAAAGTGATGAATTTAAAAAACACATTCAAATAATAAAAAAATACATTATTTCTACAGCCGCTAAATAAACAAACCTCTTTCATAAATAACACAATTGCTCTGCAATAATGTCATAGGTTTTATGTTACTTGTCATTTCTGTTAGGAAAGGACATACCTGAAGGACACAACTGCCTCACCGTTTTCTCAGAGGGGCAACAAGAAAATGAAGAGCTGATATCAGATTAAAGACCAATACAGGACATTCACTAAGAAACTACACTTTTATTGTGAACACAAAGTCAAACAGGACCATCATTTGTTTGTGACAGCTGTGCCCAGTATGGGCTCACAGATGCAGTTAGGGGGTTTCTTCATCAGGCCTGTTCCTCCTCCATCAGGCCTGGTCCTCCTCCCAGAGAAAGAACTCTCCAACTCAGTCCTCTCCAGCCAAACCCACAGACCATCGGTCACACTGAGGTTTCTCCCAAAGTCTCTGCAGCTCTCTGGACTCCACGCTGTCTCAATTGATCCACATATGAGGGGGAAATGTGTGTAATAAATGCTTTAGACAATAAGAAATATGAAGTTAACTGTTGAGTGGATCATTCTTTTTTAAATAGACAAAACTATTACTGTATTTCAATATCTCACGTGTGAAAGTTGAATTTAAAAGAAGAAGAGGCCCCAAAAATAAAGATTGGTATATAAATAAATGCAGTTGATTTTGTATTTTTAATTGTTTAAAGTAAAGTAGATAGAACAGGTACTTAAGAGATTTAATACAGTCTGGTTGTGGAGGAGGCACACAGGTAAGAGCACTAACTAGCTACCATCATATGTAACTAAGCTTGACTTGAATTTATTAAAAGTATAATTAAGTAACAGCAACAAATCAATAACTAAAATCATGCAAAAATGTAAATCTTTGCTGGATCCACTGTTGCATGTACCACATGTTGTATATTTTAGAAACCTGGAGGCATTTATAGATTTGTATGCAAGTAATATCCCAAAATGCAATACCTTAGATTATTATAGAAAGTTTTGCTGAATAGTTTCATGTTCACTTGCAACGTAAAACGTGCAGACCGGGAGCAACAGATGTAGGTTAGCCGGCTAGCTGGAGTACATAGGTTAGTCCTATATTTACTTACGGTTAACTAACTAATGCTAACATAACTGTTGGCTAGAATTACACAGCTTAATCAACCATATTTAACAGGCCATTGTCCTCTCAGCCTGAAATATCAATCACTTCAATAAATGGTAAAACAAAAAAAGGAAAGGTTCTGGCTCAATTTCGGCCTAGCTTAATTTCGGCTTGTTAGCTTATTGCAGCTGTGCATGTTGCTAGCGGGTTGCTATGCCACCTCACGAGCTGCGCCAGGTGATGTAAACAAGAACACCTCCATAGACCAGACCGTCTCAGTTTGTAGACCGCTCGGCCTGGGGTCCAGCCTACGGCTGCGGTGCCGTTTCTCTATAAATCCATGCTGAATTGAACCTTCTGTTTCATTCTTCTTCCTCTTCATCTTAAAACATACCATCGTGATGGAAAAAGAAAGTAATCCAAAAGTAATCTAAAAGTAATCTGATTACGTTACTTTTTTTAAGATGCGTAACTGTAAATGTATTCTGATTACTTTCAGAGCCATGTATTCAGTAATCAGTAAATGATTACATTTACAAAGTAACCCTCCCAACCCTGTGGATATTGTCCTGAGTGCGTCACAAACTTGGATAAACAAGGAAAAGGACTCAAATGCACGACCCGGGAGACAGAGGTAAAGTATAAATAATATACTTTATTTTCAAAAGGTATACAAAAGAAAATGACACTCTTAGCGAGGTGAATAAAAGGCTCCAATAAGGCACAACGAAAATCACTTACTACGTGAGGAACAAAACTTACAAAAGAGTTTCAAGAACATAAATGAGGCTATGAGACAGGATAATAATCTGCTGGTGAGCAGAGTTCTGGCATGAGGACAGGACAAGACGAACTGACAAAGAACAAAGGGAAGCTGTCGACTATAAACAAAAGGCAGACACACACCAGGATAGGAAGTGGGAGACAAGACAGAAAATGATTAAACAAAAACATGAAACATTACTGGACTTAACACCTTTGACCGCACACAACAGAGTGACAGACTTTTTTCCCACTCATAAAAAAGGCATATTCGTCGTGTGACTGCATATCCCGCGGGACGATACCATTCCACCCCTAGTATTATATTATGGGCTCAGAACAGTCTCATAATACACACATGCATACAGAAGAATAAAGGAGACATCTGTTTGGCTATACACTCATAAAAACGATTCAAGCCCTTCTTAGACTTGACACAATATACAAATGTTCGCTTTATTAAATATTTTTAATTAAGAAATAAACCTAGTATAGTTCATTAGTGTAACACAAATTAGTTTAATCAATTCACTTATTAAATGTATTTAGGACAGATCAACTCAAAATGAATTGTTTTCATCTGGGGACCGCCCCTTTGCACATACGCACATCCGTTCTGTCTTTTGCCTCCTTTTCTCTGACACTGACTGTGGAAACTGACTGGGGAAAGTCTATTCTTTGGTAAGTATTTTAGTAGTTTTTTAGTAGTCTCTAGTAGTTTAGAACGTACCCTGTTTCCAAGTAATGCCTTTTCATACAGTAATATCGACAAGAATATTTGAAACCACCGTGTTATATTTTGCTCCGTTTTTAGTTGTAAACTGCAAGCTAGCTATGGCTAGCCAGATAACTGGTAGCTAGAAGCTAGCTTGCTACATGTGGGTAGCATTGAATACCTGCTGGATAGTGGAGATCAGTGGATTGTATTATATTAGATTTCATGTTATTTTCATTGAACACAGTACACCAAAATTGAGTTTTATATCCAACCAAAAAAATGCAAAGAGTAATTAAAGTGCATGAGGTAAGCGCCGCCATTTTCTATCATAATGCTCAGGTCTGTCCATCTCTTCTGGCCTTAGTGCAGGCAGGCAGAGGAGGACTGTAGGAGTTCAGTTGAGTTTAGGCACTGGTCTTTTTTTTACTGCCAAATATTTAATCTAAATAATGAGATAATATATGTGCTGAGTCTTTTATGGGTAACCTCACTCACAAGCAGGCACCCACAATTGTGCAGAAATGTAGGCCTAAGTTACTTATTTGATTCCATTTGACTTCTCAGAGTAGTTTTAATGCTGCATACTTTTTGCTCGTACTTGAGGTAAACCTTTAGAAAAAGAGTCATCACTTTGAATTTGTTAGATTTGGGTTATTCTCCCGCAGTCCCCTTATAGCGTCTCCACACTCAACACAATGGCTAATGCTAAAGCTAACGCAGAACTCCCGTCAACTTGTAATAAAGCTAAAGAGACAGGAGCTAATTTATATAGAAGTATTTACAGCGTTGGCCTACAGTGCAGCGGGCTCCAGTAAGTGTGTCTTCTGTTCTGTGAAAATGTTAATAACGGTCGCACACGGTTTAACGTGCTGCTGCAGAGCCCCCCCCCCAACATTTTTTTCGTCAGATACCATTTCCTGCTTAGGGACATTTCGACTGATTTGACCTTTCTGGTCTTCAGACAACCGCTCTGTCGCACCCACATTAACTAAATTCTGTCCTGATTTGTCGACCATGCTTTAGTGTGACAACATCCACACCAGGAGGGAGTGCATCCTGAGAAGCCTTGTAATATACCTAACTGAAGATCCAGACTCGTTCTTCAAGGAGTATCTGGTAAGTTTATACAATATTTTTCCCATGTAGCGTTGAACAGTGTTACCCTAATTTATTAATACCATGGCATGTATTTATAATGAGAACATCCTATGGCACACCACCATTCATACCCAAGGCTAGATGTCTATAATGTCAACTTCTCGCTTGTGTGTATTACTTAGGTATCTAACCTGTGTATCCTTGTGACTATTATTATTTTTGTTGTTTTGTTTCCCATTGTAAAGGTCCTTGGGTCTCTTGAAAGGCACTATAAAAATTAAAATTATTATTATCAATAAATAAATGAAAAAATAAATACAGGAATAAATAAGGAAATAAATAAATAAATATGGATATTAATGAATAAATAAATGTATACATTAATTCAGGGATAAATAATAAATAAATGCTGAAATAAATACATTTAAGAATAAATAAATGTAGAAATAAGTAGGTAAATGCATAAATAAATAAATATGGCAATAAATAAACGTATCAATTAATACAGAAATGAATAAATACATGCTGAAATAAATAAATTCTCGAATAAATAAATATTGAAATACATATAGAAATAAGTAGGTGAATGGATTAATAAATACAGAAATACATGTTTAAATTATTACAGGAGTAAATAAATAAAATAATAAATAGATCCTGAAATAAATACATGAATAAAATAATAAATATAGAAATAAATAGGTAAATGTATGAATAAATAAGTAAAAGTTGATAAGCAAACAGGACATACATGGATAACTATCTTTATTAGATTTAATTTATTTCTACATTTTTGTACAACTATTTATTTCTGTATTTCAGGCTCTGTATGTTGATAAGGTTGAAGGTCCTTATCTCAGTTTAAAGCAGTATTGGTCAATTAGGCGAGCCAAACAGAAGCAAATCTGCTTCTCTAAAGTGCAGTTGATGGTTTAAGAATGCTTATTTATATTTCATACAGTTTTCTGTTTGTGGGGTTCAGCTTTTTACTTAACATACGTGTTTGTGTTGTTTTCAGGCCTCCGCCGCTGACGATGCAGAGAGGGACATTTCCAACACAGTCATGGGGATTTACACGATCCGAAGAAATGGGGATGGTGGGCCAGAGGACGTGGGAATTGTTATCGAAGGCATTAAAGTCATGGAAAACGTAGGCAGCGTCATTGTGGGACTCATCATGCTCTTGGGGCTCATTTATGCCCTTGATCTCAGCTACCCGGACAACCTGAAGTACACCTTTGAGTTTCTACAGAAGATCGTAATGAACTTGGATGGGCACAAGCTGAATGCAAAAATAAAGCAGCTGAAAATCAAGCTGTTTGCATAAGAGGTGAACAAGTGTATTGTCAAGTTTCCTTAACAAATATTTAGCTTTTTTGTAATTGTAGGTTCAAAGCAAATGGCTACACTACACTTATTCAATTACCAAATATACTGTAGGGTTTGTGCAGTGCGCTCTTTTATATATCAAAACCACCCAATGATATTCCCTGTTTGGAGAGCAGTGCAAAGCATCCACCTTTTTATAGTGTCTTTGTTGTTTGTTGCACTTGGAGATCTAGAATAGCTGGGTGTTCATTTTTCACCAGTTTCGGCACTGTTACGGGAGTGCTATTTGCACCACTTTAAAAATGTTCTTTAAAAAAAATATGTTTACATCTTGCTCTGTGTTTTCAAGTAGAGCTAATATTGAGATGTGTATATAAATATTGATGTTGAATTGAGGATTACTGTCACCTTCCTCATCCATGATTGGCATTATTATTATTTTTCTGAGTTGCTTTTATCTCCTGCTCAGTCTGTTTATTGATATGTTTTATAAAAAAAGAAATGCAGACAGACAAATAACTCTGACAGAGAACTTTGACACTGTTTACACAAGTAAAGTGAGGATTGGCTATCCACCTCAAGGTGTAATTGTTATCTGAGAATTTTCAATAAAAATATCTCAACTAGGTTTTGTCTCATGAGTGTCTTAATGGGGGAGAAAGTGAAAAATAATTATATTTTTACATTATTTATTTACCAATTAATTATATTAGTTTGAGTTGGACAAATGTAAATTCATTTAATTTACTTAACGTAATAATTTTATTTCAGCTTTATTTGATAAAAATGAGTTGGACTAACTCAATTCAATTTTATTAAATGGATGTTTTTAGTTTCAGTTGGGGCTACGAATATTTATTGGATGGAAATCCTGCCCACAATTGAATTGAGTTCATCCAATCAGTTATTTTTGTGTAGATAGAAAAAATTACAAGTGCTAATCGGGTGAGCGTCAGGGAAGTCTAAAAAAAACCAGACACGAATGCATAGCGATCCGTGCACAGAAAGCGGTTTGTGTTTGCAGGTTCAAAGGTTTTAAACGGAAAACAAATATGTGTTGTTCAAAAATACACATTTAAAACTTTTTTTTGAATTTGTATTTACATGTATATGAAACGGAACACATCTGTGTGTGCTTTGAAAAACACAAGTGTGGATCCGGAAATACAAGTGTGAATCCTTTTGCGGATCATGAAATACAAGTGTGAATCCTTCTGTGTGCATGTGTGTATTATGAGACTGTTCTGAGCCCATATTATATCAACAAATTACACATTCCTGTATTAGGTTAGTCCAAAAATATGAAGTTGAACCTATTACCTTTAATTTAAACTTTATATTATTGTTTTTAACTATACAATTATTTGTAATTTGTCGAGATAATACATTTAATAAAGTCAATGTTTCAGTTTTTTCAGGACACTGACTACTCCATCCTTTTGTCTTCCTTTCAGTCCTTCATTCTTCTCCTCAATTCAGATATTAAGGCAGGAGAGCCCACTGTGCCAAAAGCCATCATGTCACGCGGACGCACGCACGCACGCACGCACGCACGCACACACACACACACACACACACACACACACACACTAGGGCTGCTCAATTAATCATATTTTAATCGCGATTACGATTATGGCTTGTAATGATTACGAAAACAACGTAATGGAAATAAAACAATTTTTTTTAAATTACTTTTTTGGGGGGTTTTCTGTTGAATTATACTTAAAGTTCAGGGTAATCAACTGTTAAAAACAAACCTTCTCACATTTTTTTTCTCCAATAAATGGATGTCTTCAAAGTCAATGAATAATCGCATTTAATAATCTCAATTACAATTATTGATCCAAATAATTGAGATTATGATTATTGCCATAATCGAGCAGCCCTAGCACACACACACACACACACACACACACACACACACACACACACACACACACACACACACACACACACACACACACACACACACACACACACATACCATGTATACATCACTTCAGGGGACATTACATTGACTTACATGCATTTCCTGGAGACTTATCCTAACCTTAACCATAACCAACACATGCCTAACCCCTTCCTCCTGAAGAAGATACACGTCGAGGAGCCCCTCCACTCAGCTATAATGAACGGTACTCTATTTTTAAATGTATTAAGTGCTTTTAAGTTTAAGCTTTTTTAAACCTTTCTCAATTTGCGTTAATTACAATAGTGCACTTTTAAGTGTTGTGTTGGGCTCTGCCCCATATGGAAGCACTCTATCTGTCCTATACAAAACAGACACTTCCTTTAACTGTTGGGACCTTGTACCTTCCCGAAACCACCGCCTGGAACTCTAAAAAGGAGATACTCACAACCATCCTACTTGGACCTGCAAAAATAAATATACAAAGACTTCCTACCACAACCCCCCGGAACGTCTTCACCAGGCCCAACTACAACCTACCCAGGTAAGAGCCCACACAGTTTTGAATGTTCAAACCCAGAGCCCAGGCGGCGCCAGAGTATTTTTTTCGGTAATCTATGGTAGGGCTAACCCATACAGTGGTGGGGCTCAAGTCAGTATTTGTAATGTAATTACATACAAGCTATATCGCACCCCTTGACAGTGAAACGCTACACGTGAGGCTTTTATTAGCTTTTATGAATCTCCTTTTATCAGCTAAATTACATCGAGAGCAAAAGGTGTGAGTTAAACAATACAATAGCCTATTCTGCTAATTCCACATTGTTACAACATGCTACGCAGGGGCAGAAACGTTTCAGAAAAGAAAAGTTGCCATATAGAATTGACACGGAGAGGGAGAGAGAGAGGGAGAGAGAGAGACACAGGTAAACAGAGAGAGACAGACACAGCACACAACAGGTGGTCTGTGTCTCTATTGTCATACAAAACACTTTTTCAAATGACCCATTATTACAAAATATATTCAAGACTCACTATTCACTCTTCAGGTGGGTCGTGTGACTCTGGCACCTGTTCGACTTGTACCTCAATGCGAGGGCGTTTAAGAACAAATCTATCCATCCGAAATATACAATTAATCCTAGAAGTTCTGCTGTCTGTCTGCAATTTACTCTGTGCGAGTTTGGGGACTTTTCACTGTGAACGTGACGTATCAGTAATGCATGAAGCAGCAGACCCAACGTTTCGTTGCTCTGATTGGCTGTAGGTCTATTCAAATTGCATTTCGAGGCATTTTGATCTGACCGCGGCCGCGCTGATATTATAACGCGAGAGAATTTCCACACCTTTAGTGTATAAAACTCCCCCACTACTTAGACTATTCCTTGCACCCCTCTAGCATAAGCCCGAATGGTCTCAACCATATTGCGTCTGTAACGTGCACTTGTTGTTACAGCAGGATCAGTTTGTGTGTTGTGGACACGACCGGTAGATTTTCGCAATCCGTGTTCTCAACATACTTACTTTAACATACTTTTTCATGGTCGGGCTAAGGTAGGGCTAAGCCATTTCTTGGTATGGCTGTAGCCTACCCTAGCCATACCCTGGCGCCGCCACTGGAGCCCAGTATATGCAGTTGAGTGGACGTTGAGAGTATGCACAGCCAACACACACTGATATTAATTAAACACATGGAGCTAAAGCCTCATACCCCAGCCACACACAAACACTCTACAAACCACTAAACCCAGCCACCAGAAAGTTAATCAAACATTACCTTACACTCCTCCAGGCCACACACCATAAATACACTAGAGACAGAGCCATTGCCACACACACCTTCCCCCCAGGTATGCTCAGACAAGTCACCAGACTCTCTGCATTCATCAAACCATCCACCCCAACTGACTACACACACACACACACACACACACACACACACACACACACACACACACACACACACACACACACACACACACACACACACACACACACACACACACGGATACATGCCAACATAATAAACAGGATGCATACGAACATGATCATACTGCAACAACATTACAAAAACACATTACATACACCCACACACTCCCCACTTAACCCTCTAGCTGACCCAGGAAACGGTAACCACAGTGCAGAATTAATTTAACTTTTCCACCTCTGACATGACCTCTGCTCCGACCCCCTCTAGAACCCATCGCCAGGCCCCTCCCACCACTCACCCTGATTCTAAGTTCCCCCACCCTACTCAGAGTACATACCTAAACCCCATCCCCTGCCCTGACCCTAAGTCACTCTACCCTACGCAGGGCTCCTATGCAAACCCTGTCCATAACCCCAAACCACTCCAGACCCCGGAGTCTCCCCTCCCCTCCATTCCCATCCCCCCCTCCCCAGCCGACTAGAAGGACACAACTCTTCCCACAAAAACTCTCTTCCTAACACCAACTCTCCTCTGTCTCCCCCCTACAGGCGATGCTGGTCTATGGTCGGGCTCGGCCGGTCGACGGGTCCCTTCAGACCACAACCAAAATCAGGGAGGGTTCGTGATGAAAGGGACTAAGAGGGTCACACATAACCACTCACAAGCCATGACTCTGGCTCCAGCTGCTCCTCCCACTGGGACTCAGAATCCCTTTGTTCTGAAGACTTCTCTGAGGATCATTGCCCAGGATCCCCTCAGCCTATAACCAGTCACAAGCACACACACTATCTCTTATTTCCCACTTTGCTTCCCCCTACCAAGACCAGCTCGCCTCTAGAACTTGGCTCTGGCTCCAGCCGCCCCACCCACTGGGACCCATAATCCCATTCTTCTGCTGACTTCTCTGAGGATCTTTGCCCAGGATCCCCTCAGCCTACAACCAGTCATAAGCACACACATTATCCAGAATTGGTCCAAACAACTTAAAAACTCACATTTGACCTTATGTCGAATAACACACACACACACACACACACACACACACACACACACACACACACACACACACACACACACACACACACACACACACACACACACACACACACACACACACACACACACACCCATCCACAGATCCTTCGGCCCGTGCCACCTATTCTCAACGAGAACCCAAAACCCCAATCCAACCCGAAAAATTAACCCTAACCCTAACCGTAACTGAGTCTTCACCCTAAAAAATTAATGTCCCCATAAGGAAGGCGAGTCCCCATACGTGACTGTGTAAACAGATGTAGGTCCCCACACACACACACATACACACACACACACACACACACACACACACACACACACACACACACACACACACACACACACACACAGAGCCGGGTGGCAGGTCTGCAGGATTCTGGGTCAGGGCTGGAAGGTATGATGAAGATGAGGTGAGACACAGACACTGGGCCACATCACTGCTCACTGGTCAGCACACTGCGATGCCTGTGTGTGTGTGTGTGTGTGTGTGTGTGTGTGTGTGTGTGTGTGTGTGTGTGTGTGTGTGTGTGTGTGTGTGTGTGTGTGTGTGTGTGTGTGTGTGTGTGTGTGTGTGTGTGTGTGTGTGTGTGTGTGTGTGTGGATCAGCTCTGATCTGAGCTGATTTTCACGTCTCTCGGCCTCTCAGCAGCATCTCCTGACAGGCCATCACCATAACCAGGAGAAAGACCGGAGAGGTGTGGGGGGGGGGGGGGGCAGAAAGTTGAAGGTTGCAGGAAAGGGAAGTCACTGTGGATTTTCTAAGTCAGCTACTAAATTGTCAATAATGTTCAGATGGAAACAATTTCACATTTTAAATTTAAGTGAGGGTCTGTGGTATCCTGAGCCAGACTCAGTATTTGTGTTGCTGTTTTTCTTTGCGCTTTATAAGTGAAGATATAATTTGCTGATGATTATTACCGTATAACATTTATTTATGAAGTGACTTCCATTAAAAATGGCAATACAAGGTGCTTAACAGGACAGTAGAAGAGTGAAAGATAATGCAAAGGCTTATGGGTAAGTTGAGACGGTCCCTTTTTGGACTTTGCAGGGTCCCCACCAAGACTGGAGGTTGTTAAGCCATCACCTGCTGAACACATGTCATAATCAGCACATGGACACATTAGAAGCATAGACTGTATAAATGGACGTAGGGTCCGTGACGTCACCCATAGGATTCTGCAGAGTTGCTGAGAAGCCCTTAGTAGGCGGAGTCGGCCACTAACGGCTCGATAGTGACGTCAGAGTTCAACTCCCGCCTTCTCCAGCCTGCTCCAAATAAGGGCAAAGAGGCGGAGCCGAGGCGGGACCTGCTGCCACCGAGCTGAAAGTTCCAGAGCTAGCTGAAGCCACCAAGCTAAGCTAACATGCTCCCCATCTGCACACTGCCGTGGCATTTTACGTTTCAAAGGCAAGCGGACATGAAACTATTCAGCAAAACTATAAGAGACGATTCCCTCACCCTGTTCCAGTCCCGTCTCAAAACCCACCTTTTCAACTCTGCTTATCCTTAAACCCGCCCCTCCCCCCTCTGAACCAACATCCTCCTGAATGCTTTTTTGTTTTTGTTTATGCTTGTGTTTTTGTTCTTGTTTTGTTTGTTGACCTTACTCATAATGTAAAGCGTCTTTGGGTCTAGAAAAGCGCTATATAAATCCCATTTATTATTATTATTATTATTATAAATAATAATCTAAGTTATTGAGTTCTCATTCATAACACTCCGTTCGATGTCTCACTATGGGATGCGTCTCATCCGCGGAGCAAACAGAAGCATCAATCTCATTACGCCAATCCTGATTGAAAGGTGATCTTGACGTCAGCGTCAGGGAATCCACCCCCTATAAGTAGCTTGCGCTACGTCGCATGCGTCATTCAAACACCTCTTCTCGCTTCAGAGCACATCGCTATATCGGTAGCCGGGCTAGCTTAACAGTCCACAGACTGAACCCAAGCTAACTTCGGTCGACGGGCGCTCGCCGGCTACTTTTATGCTTCTGCAAGAAGACTGTTAGTATTAACATACCAGTTAATACGACAATCGACCTCGCCGTTTTTCTTTTCTCCGGAAATTAAAAAGGTAAGGTTTTGACTTTCAAGCTAGCAGCACACCTGTTGCTAGCTTGCCTCCCTCGCTACCGACACCACGATAGCAAGGACGTTTTTTCTTTTCTTCTCACACCAGAGAAGAATAGGACTAAAAGAATATTACCACACCAGGTAATATTCTTCGAGAAAAAATCCTACGCCGTCGTCTTTTCTTCGGACTAACGACAGGTTGGAGAAGATTTTTTTCTCTGTGAAGTACCTGCTACGAGCGCGTCCTTCCCATAATGGCGAACAAGATGGACACGTCTCTCCCTCACACCAGCGGAGTCAGGGAATTGGAGGCTCGGCTCTGCGGCTGTGGCTTGATGATTTCGGACGCAGACTCACACCAGGTCTGCTCGTCCTGCTTCGGGCTGCAACATGCCCAGGAGGCTATCGACAACCCCGGCTCATGCGGGCATTGTGCCCGTTTCACCATAAAGAGCCTCCGCCGACGGCTAGCTCGCCAAGCTAGCTTGTCGGGTCAGGACCCCCTCATGTCCCCTGATTTCCGGACGGAAATCAAGACACGGGGGCGTCCGCCACAGAGATGGAGCCCCGCACTGTGTCGGTCTGGAGCTCATCAGCAGTGGCAGCTGCAGAACCGGAGTCCCGCACCGTGTCAGGCTGGGACTCGGTGGCAGCGAGAGACGCGAGAGCGGAGCCCCACGCTACCCCAAGCTGGGGCTCCCGGCTGGACCTCACCATGGTCTCGCCCGCGGAAGATGTCCTGGAGTTGGACTACTCGGAGGACAAAGAGGATGCCTCTGGATTCCTCCTGTCCAACTCGGATCAGCAGGAAGACAACGTCTTCATGTCATCGGCTCAGGCTGCAAAGCCGGGAGCGATGGCTGCTCTCCCGGGCGATAGTACATCAGCTTCGCCCTGTCTAAGTTTGGACCTGCAGGCCGTGTGTCAGCGTGCCGCATCCAGACTAGACATCCCATGGCCTGAAATGGCCAAGGAGACCTCCAGGTCCCGTTACGAGGGGAAAGATTTGCCCCAAGCAACGAGAACAAAGAGGCAACTCCTTCCGGTCTTCCCGGAGATGTTGGATGAGGTGTCGGTCTCGTGGAGAGAACGGCCCTTCAGCAACAAGGCCCCAATCCAGGGTGCCTCCTCCCTAGACTGTGACGGTATGGAGAGGCTCGGCCTGCTCCGCATTCCACCTATGGAACCGCTGGTGGCAGCCCACCTCCTACCGAGGATGGCTACTACACCAAGCAGGCACCCCATGCTGCCGGCGATGGCGGACCAATTCCAGTCGACCATGACTGAACGGTCCTACAGAGCCGCAGTGTTGTCCGCCAGGGCTTTGAACGTTTCCTCGCTGCTAACCGCATACCAAGTGGAGCTCTGCGAGGATCTGTCAAGCAATCCTGGACCGGCAGTACTGGACGAGAAAGCCGCGTTCACGGACATCTGTCTCCGCGTTGAACGCTGCGTCGTCCAGGCCACGGCAAGGCAATGGGAATCATGGTGGTGCAGGAAAGAGCTAGATGGCTCAACCTCACCAACCTCCCAGACCGGGAAAAGGAGGATGTGCTGGACATGCCCATCGTTCCCGAGGGGATTTTTGTCTCTGCTCTCATCTCCATGCAGAAGAGATGCGAGTCCAAGAAGAAGGAGGATGAGGCCCTCCACCTCTGTCTCCCTCGAAGGGTCCAGCCGCTGCCTCCACAACGGCAGTCCTTCGCCCAAGCTACCTCAACTGCTCGGTTCAAAGTACCGAAGCAGCAGAGGTTACAGCCCGCTCCGAGTCCCCAGCCCAGGCAGGAGACGAGGGCGAGTTGGCCCAGAAAATCTCCGGTTCCGGCTGCAGCCCAGGAGCAGCCAACCCAGAATTTCGGCCAGCAGTCGAGGAAGAAGAAGCGGGCGGCCTGACAGCCTCCTCTTCTCCCCTCCGTGACAGAGATGGAAGTCCACGGTTCGCCAGCTCCAGATGTGCTCCCGCTGCCTTGAGAGATGCTTCAACGCCATCCTCAAGTCTGCAAAAGCAAATGTCACGATATTGTTCTGTTTTCTTTTATAAACCATTTTCCGCTGACGCATCCAGGCTTCAGGCAAAGGGCGCAGCTCAAAAAAATGAAAAGAAAAACAATAAAACCAATAAAACCAATAAACAGTCCGCCAATTGTTCCCCTTTTGAGAGCAGCTACGGCCTCTCTCAAAAGGCGGATAATAGACGGGTCTGTGAAGGCACCACCGCCACCCGCATGCGCAGTGACGACTGGGGTTATAAAGCCACCACCGTCACGCGCATGCGCAGTGCCGGCTGGGGTTGTGAAGGCACCACCGTCACGCGCATGCGCAGTGTCTGTTGGGATTGTCGAAATGGGGTACCACCATGTTCAGACACTAGAGGGCCCCATAACACAACAAATAGAGACTCAGAGGGTAAGAGACGTGACATCTCCGCTGGCTCTAAGGAGCAAACTGTGGGAGATGCTCACAATGTCTGCTTGGGTTTTCAAGACAGTAACACGGGGCTAAAGACCCCAATTCGCTGTCACCCCCTCTTGCTTCTCGGGCATTCTGTATTCACAAGCCCAAGGAGAATCGGCCCATATTCTAGAGAGAGAGATTCTCTCACTTCTAGAAAAGAAGGCTATATCTATAATACCCGCCGAGCAGAGTCAGAGCGGCTTTTATTCCAAGTATTTCCTCGTTCCCAAACGGGGAGGGAACGGAATTATACTAGATACTGGATTTGAGGGCTCTGAACAAATATCTAAAAAGATACAAATTCAGAATGCTCACTCACACATCTCTGCTGCGTCTCGTGCAACAAAACGACTGAAAGATGTGTATTTCCAAATCCCAGTATATTACCCACACAGGAAATATCTGAGGTTCGCATTTCAGGGGATCTGTTACGAATACAGAGTACTTCCCTTCGGTCTGTCTCTCAGTCCAAGAGTGTTTGTACGATGTACGGAAGCCGCAATAGCCCCGTTAAGACAACAAGGTATTCGCCTGGCAACCTACCTAGACGACTGGCTGCTTCTCGCACAGTCGCAACAGGAGGCTATTACGCAGACAAATGTCCCCGTAAAGCACCTGCTCAAACTGGGTTTCATAATAAACACAGAGAAGAGCATGTTGTGCCCAGCACAAACTGTACTCTTCCTGGGTTTACACCTGAACTCGGTGCCCTTTACAGCCTGCCTGTCAGCGGAAAGAGTGAAAGCTTTCAGAGCTTGTCTCGCTCATTTCCATCTGAGCAAACATGTTCTTTTCAGATCATGCCTGCGGTTACTGGGGCTCATGGCGTCAGCCATCCTGGTCGCACGACTGGGACGCTTACACATGAGGGAGTTTCAGCACTGGGTAGCCGCTCTAAAACTAAACCCCGCGCGTCATGGCGCGCGGAGAGTGATGGTTACTGTGAAATGCGTAATGGCACTGCGCCACTGGCTGCACCCAACTTTTCTAGTACGGGGCGTGCCTATGAGTGCTGTCCTTTCACGGAAGGTGGTCACCACGGACGCATGTCTGACAGGCTGGGGAGGTATTTACGAAGGTCGTCCGGTGAGGGGTCTCTGGAGCAGAGACCTCCAGCGGTCGCACATAAATTACCTGGAGCTTTTAGCGGTGTTCCTCACCCTAAAACGCTTTCTGCCTTTTCTCAGAGGACACCATGTCCTCGTGAGGACGGACAATACGACCACAATATCGTATATAAACCGACAAGGGGGTTTGCGCTCTCTCCAGTTACACATGCTGGCACGCAAACTGATCTTGTGGAGCTGCGGCAGTCTCCTCTCTCTGAGAGCGACGCACGTACCGGGTGTAATGAACCTCGGGGCAGACCTGCTGCCAGAGGTGTACCACTATATGCAGACTGGACTCTACATCCAATGGTTGTGAGCCAGCTGTGGGTGCGTTACGGCCGAACCGCGGTAGATCTGTTCGCATCAAAAGAAAATGCTCACTGTCAGCTTTTCTTTTCAATGCGCGATCAAAACACACCATTAGGCGTGGACGCGCTTGCGCACATTTGGCCTCCGGTCCTCCTGTACGCGTTTCCATCCCTGGCGCTGATACCCCCAACTCTGGACAGAGTGAGGGAACAGCGCCACACAATGATCCTGATAGCTCTGCACTGGCCTGCAATGTACTGGCTGGCCGAGATCTATCAGCTGCTGTGCGGTCAGCCGTGGCAGCTCCCCCTACGCAGAGACATACTGTCTCAGGCGGGGGGACGATCTTTCACCCACCCCCGGAGCGCATGGCCCTATGGGCCTGGCCCGTGAGTGGTACAATCTGAATACAGTGGGTCTCCCGCAGCAGGTGATAAACACTATTCAGAGTGCGAGAGCTTCCTCCACCAGGTCTCGTTATGACTGTATGACCTGACAGGCTGGTATTTGTGCAACCTGCACAAACACAATACTGCACCATGATTACAAATGGTGAAATACAATGTAAAACTACCGAAAAATACCGGCTCACTAAAACACAACCGCTCTACTCAACGCAACTACTAACTATACCCGCGGTCAGAGAGCGGAGATGTTTACACTTTGTGATGTAATATGACGCGTTTGACGTGTGACCTGCGTTTTTAAGAGCAGAACTCAAAATTGCTCCTTTCCCTCTGAATTCTTGCCCTTATGTCTCGTAAAACATATGAAATCCTACATTCACTTTTTTAATTGTAATTTTCAAGCAAGTTTAAGCATAAATGTAGAAAAAAAAAAACCTGCAAGATGCTCTTTAACGTTTGTATGCAATTGTGCTAAATTCAACACTGGAATCAAGCAAATATTAATATGTTTGCATGACATTAGTTATTTATATTTTGATATCACTTAATTATACGTTTAATACATTTAAGTCAGCGCCATAATTTAAGTCAAACTAAGGTACATGTGATGGTAGCTAGTTAGTGCTCTTACCTGTGAGGCCTCCTCCAAACAGCATAATAACTAGACTGTATCATTAAAACTAACTACCAGTTCTAGATACTTGACTTTAGACAAACAATTCAAAAGACAACATGTATTTAAAGACCAATCTTTATTTGAATGTGCCTCTTAACCTGATATATTAGTTATACAGTAATAGTATTGACAATCTAAAAAAATTTAGCAACTCAACAGTCAACTTTATGTTTCTTATTGTCTAAAGCATTTGTTATTTTCATTTTTCCCCTCTCATATTCAGTGTGGACGGATTGAGACAGCATTGTGTCCAGAAAGCTGCAGAGACTTCAGGGAGAAACCTCCGTGTGATGGACTTCCTGTCTGTTGGTTTGGAGAGGACTGAGGGTCTTTCCTCTGCGAGGAGGACCAGGCCTGATGGAGGAGCCCATGCTGGGCAAAGCTGATACCAACTGCACAGGCCTAGTCTGTCACTTTATTTGACTAAATGTGTTTACTTATACATTTAATAGTTTTACACCTTCTGTCCATATGTGCTTTTTATTTAAAACATGTTTGATTAAGTTTTGGTTCACATTTCAATAAATTGTATTTGTATTTGCACTCCTTTTGTCCATTATTTTTACTGAAAATGTTAGATTACACATTCACATCTGACTGAAGATTGGCCCCATTTATTTGTGACGTTGCAAACTCTGCGGTACAAGGCACAAGTGATGTGAAGCTCATAAAGCGAGGCAAATAGAAATAATCAGCTGATGGAGTGTAGATGTGGAAATAGGTGCATTCGATCAGCTGACTGTTTTTACAATAAAAGTAGTTTCTTAGTGTACTTGTCTTAAAATCTCATAACATCAGCTTTTAATTTTCCTCTTGGATGTTCTTCTTGACCCTCAGAGAAGGAGAAAATGTTGTGTCTTTCAGGCATGTCCTTTCCTAGCAAAAATGACAGGAAACATAAAACATATTATTGCAGAACAAGTGTGTTATTTATGAAAGCGGTGTGTTTGTGTGTTTAGGGGCTGTAGATATAATTATTTTGTAATTGCAATGTTTTTTTTTTATTTCAACAGTGAGCTACAAAGACAATCAGATTATGAATGAAAAGTATGAATTTCATCAACATTGAAATATATGTTATTATCCAAATAATATTTAACTGTTATCAAAACGTAGTGCAACTGTAGAAGCTTGCTCTGTTGTCTCACTGAAAGAATAACTTTTTAACAATATTCAGAGATAAATAGTAGCAGTTCTCACTATGTGTTAAATATCTTTGCCTTTAATACATTAAATTAGAAAGCTGACAAAATTATATTGCTTGTTCTAAATGTAACTTTTTGCACAGAAAAAACTCTCAACTTCACTGGTATGTAGGTGATCTAGTATTGTTTAATGGAATGTATATCAGTGTATTAAAGTCAATACTTCATTCATTTAAACCAATATCTTTCTTGATTCTTTGTACAGTATAAAAAAAGAGTCTTTGTACCTGAGCTGAAGTTCACTGCTGTGAGGAGTCCAGTTATGTCTCTCACTCTCTGGTCCAGCCTGTCTGCATCACCTGGACACCTTAAACAAACATATATATGTAAAGTACCATGTGTACAAACAATATAACTGATTATCTTCTGTTGAACCAACCATATTGTAATATCTAAGTAATCATCTTGAAATATGACATTAATAATTGTAATATACACACATCCTATTGTGAGGTTGATTTCACATACACTACTACTTCGACATTAGCTTGTCTACATACTTGAGCATAGCCAATTTAAATTAACCTTAGCGAATCATACAGTTCCTACCTACGTAATAAAATATAGCTCTAAGTTACAAGGATGACCTTATTTTATCAACCTCAAACAGAAGCTGTTTGTTCAACAGTATTATCCCACTTTACGCTTAACACTTCTCTATTTTGTTTTAACCTTTATATATACAGTCTATGATTTTAACTTGGAGGCTACGACAGAGTCCTGCACGGGTCTGATTTTCAAGACCCGCTCCCGCCCCGCACCCGCGACGTGCAATACCGAACCCGCCCCGCTACCCGCACATATTACCAATTAGTTCCGCAACCCGACACGACCCGTCGGCACAGGATCCGCAACCCGACCCGAACCCGCATATATATATGAGCAGTGAAAACGTGCAATTATTAACACACGCAGTTGCATATTTCTCTCAAAAAGCGTGGGATGTTAGTTATTCTCTCCATGTAGGAGGACACCAAAAGCCTCCCAGACGTTGGATTTTGCTCTTGAGGAAGTGTTGGAAAATGCTGTATTCTCCGCTAGAGAGCTTCCCCTCAGCCATTCAGAATGTGGCGCTCAGAAGCAGATTGATGCGCTGCAGATGTTATGATTATGCACGGTCCCGCGGGGGAGAGGTCTGAGGATTTAAACATTAAACTAAATTATTATTATTTAAATATATTTATTATGCAACACCCGCGACCCGACCCGCATCATCTTTGTTTTACCCAGGACCGAACACGGAAAAAAGTGTTTGAAAAAATACCACCCGCGAATCACCTTTTTTGCGGGTCACCCGTCGGGTACCCGCGGGTACCCGACCCGATGCAGGACTCTGGGCTACGATTAGCATCGTTAGCCCCGATTTAGCTACCACTCGCTTACACGCTAACCCAAGCCTTAACATTCATTACGTAGATTAAAATCATTAACACATAAATAAAACACTCAAATTTCACTTACCGCAAAACCGCATTAATGCACCTTCTGTTCTAACCGCAGAGCGAGTCACAATAGCCCGATATATAAGCATGAAGAACGAACAACCACGGCCGGCTTCAAGTTGTGTTTCCTGGATGAACTGACCAGGCAGAGTCCCTGTAGCTAGCTTCACGGAGCAGCTAGCAGAGAGACAAGAAGCTAGCAGCAGCAGTCACTTGACAGAGCCGTCACTCAATGTGACTACGCCCTAATTTATGCAAAAACTTTAAGACCTAATATAAATAAAAGAGTCGTGTTAGAAAACAATTCACTCACAGATCCATAATCATGAAGGTGGAATCTAACTATATCGATAATAAAATGTATGGAGCCAGGGGTAAAAACATGTTTTTTTCTGCTGTAAAATTGGGCATTTTAACATGGGGGTCTATGGAAATTGCTCCTTTCTGCAGCCATCGCCTATCCAATATATGAACTGCAGTGTGTAGCACTTCCATATTGGCGTGCCGGCTCTTCCCCAGAGTTTGCCGCTTGATTAGAAAGTTAAAGTTTTGAATTCATGTTAAAATCACTATCCACTATCTCAGTATTCTGTGGTTGTTGAGACACACCATTTTTCAGAAGGTTCGGTTTGCGTTCACACAGGCAAACCTCCAACGGACTGTAAACTGTAAACAAAATTCATGTGCGACGAAATGTTGTTCAACAATTGGTCAGACATTAAGAAGTAAAAACACAAATCCCAGCAACTTCTACCGTAGCCCCCACCATGGAGCATCGGCAGGTTATTTTCATGCTGCTGTTAATCTGGAGAGCATACCACTGGTATGGAACATACATGGCCTAATAACCAAAGGAGATGCGTTTATTGAGTAAACAAACGGTAAAGGGCAGAACGTCTGCACAACCCACTGCACCGCACGCCACGGTTAAGGCTCCTCCAGACAGCCTCCGCGATAATCAATCGTCGACGAGCCTTTACAGAAATGTGTTTTTCTTCCAGGCGGCGCGCCCACATACGTTTCCCGGTCGCTGCCGGAAGACCTGGGAGTTCGGGAGGCGAACGTTTGAGAAATTACGCACGGCTCATTTCGGAGGACTCCGCGCATCTGCTTGATGCCGGGACGACCGGCGACCCTCCCCGACAGGCGCTCGGACGCGAAGGCCCGCCCACAACTGCGTGCACGTCTGTGACCGCAGTTTTAATTCCATATTGGCATGCTTATTTTCAAGCCTTTAGGATGCTTAAAAAGTTGTATAATTTTGCACGGACGCCGGGACCGGTGAATAATTTGATATTCTGGAGTCAATGGGTTAAATATTCCAACCTGCTCACTAGCGCCACCTATCGAAATCCCATTTCGGAATACATTTACAAAGTCGCACCGTAACTCAGAATGACCTGACATTTTGCACACATATCCGGGTGGACCTGTTCTACAAATAATCCTCTTGGAACCCTATGCTCCGCCTACATTTAAAAAAAATTAAATTAGCATAATGTTCAAAACAGTTAAATATTCACTTAAATTTCAATTTTCAGTTTTTCAACACGCTGCAGGGTCAGACACATTACCATAGAAAATTAGCATGTTCAGACGATACATATTTCCACCATTAATCAAAACGTACTAGCAAAAAGGCAGGGCTTAGAAAGAAATGCTCATAACTCATCAACAATGTATCCAAACAGCACAGATTTTGGTGGATAGGTTCAGTCTGTCTTGGGAAATATGCACGCGCCAAAAACACCACCAATTTATAACTCAAGAGCGGATGGACTTTTATTTTTACACATACTCTGCGGGTGACTACGAACTAAGATTTAAAGCGTCGCAACAAATGCAGAATGTGGGCGTGGCCTATACTTTTATTCAAATTGCGATAGCATAAAATGAGCTTCGGACGCAAAACTTGGGACACACGTCAGAGCCCACGACCTTTTCGAGAATGTAAAAAAACCCCGTAATTTTTCAAAAGAACTGCTCACTAGCGCCCCCTATTGTGTGGTAGTCACATATAGTTTCTCAGAACTTCACGGATTTTAGCACAGACATTCCTCATGAAATTGCGGACATATTTGTGAAAAATTCCATCAGCCCCGCCCCCCAGGAAGTCGGCCATTTTGAAAAATGTGCGTTTTTCATGCATTTTAAGCACATTCTTGCGAATTCCTCCTAGGGGAATGATCGGAAAAATTCCAGTCCAGTACACGGTCAGCCCCTATCCAATATGATGCTAAATTGAGAAGACTACACTGGCTCCCCTTGGAATTGAGGATCGAATTCAAGGTCTCCGTCCTCACACACCAGTGTATCTATGGAACAGCCCCTCCATACCTCAAGGAACTCCTCACCCCCCTTACCTCCGTGCGGACCACCCGCTCCAGCAACTCAAACCTCCTCAAACCCCCGAGGACTAAGCTCCGTACCATGGGAGACCGGGCCTTCTGCTCGGCTGCCCCCAGTCTGTGGAACGCTCTCCCCGACCACATGAGAGCATCACAGACCGTGGAGGTTTTTAAAAAAGGCCTCAAAACCCACCTCTTCAATAGATCCTTTCCCTAGACCTTTTATTTATTTATTATCACCCTTTTATCTTATTTTATTCTTTTTACTTATTTATTTTTATTTATTGCTTTTATTGTTTTTACGATGTTAGCACTTCGGGATTTGAATGCAAATATGAAGTGCTTTATAAATTAAAGCCATTATTATTATTATTATAAGACCATTTTTGATAGCTCAATCGTGGAGGTCGTAAGCTGACAGCGAATATACCATTTTTGACGATTTACATGTAGCAAATGACTCCAAACTACTCCAAACTACTCGGATATAGTTATTCCGATATGCACGAAACACTGTATACACATTGCTCTTATGATTGCGGACATATTTCAAATTGGCTTTTATTAGCCCCGCCCCCCAGAAAATCCGCCATTTTGAAAGATGTGCGTTTTTCATGCATTTTTAGCACATTCTTGCAAACTCCTCCTAGGGGAATGATCGGAAAAATTCCAATGCAGGACAAGTTCAGCCCCTATCCAATATGATACTTAATTGCGGAACACATTTTGGAAAAATCTCTCGTGGAGGTCGTAAGCTAACAGCGAATACACAATTTTTGACGATTTGCATGCCGCAATTTGCTCCAAACTGCTCGCATATATTTTTTCCGAAATTCACGAAACGCTGTATACACATTACTATTATGATTGCAGACATATTTCAAATTGCCTTCCATTAGCCCCGCCCCCCAGGAAGTCGGCCATTTTGAAAAATGTTTGTTTTTCAGCCATTTTCAGCACATTCTTGCGAACTCCTCCTAGGGGAATGATCGGAAAAATTCCAATGCAGGACTAGTTCAGCCCCTATCGATACTTAATTGCGGAGCACATTTTAGAAAAATCACTCGTGGAGGTCGTAAGCTAACAGCGAATACACCATTTTTGACGCTTTACATGGCGCAAATTGCTCCAAACTGCTCGCATATAGTTTTTCCGATATTCACGAAACACTACATACACATTACTATTATGATTGCACACATATTTCAAATTGCTTTTCATTAGCCCCGCCCCCCAGAAAGCTGGCCATTTTGATAAATGGGCGTTTTTCCTGCATTTTAAGCAAATTTGTGCTAATTCGTCATAGGGAAATGATCGGAAAAAATCCAATCTAGGGCAACTTAAGCGCATATCCAATGTGATGCTACATTGCGAAGGAATAGTTGATCGCTTGAACATGGAGCTCGTAAGCTAATGGAGAATGTACCATTTTTGACCATTTATATGTCACATACTATCTTAAGCTACTGAGACCCGCCTGTCTGCCTGTCTGCACACACACACACATACACACACACACACACACGCACACACACACACACACACACACACACACACACACACACACACACACACACACACACACACACACACACACACAGACACACACACAGACACACACACACACACACACACCCCCCCCCCCCCCACACACACACACACACACACACACACACACACACACACACACACACACACACACACACAACCACACCTACACATTGTACAACAAACACAAACAGCTCCTCAAGCATAATTAAATTTCAGGCTTCAGCCCTTGTATATTTTATTATGTGAAGCACTATATGGTTTCATGAAAAATATCTACTGTTTATTTGTAGATATCTCCTAAAGCCTACAAATAAAGTGTGAAATGTAGGCCTATTACATATATTATTGAGCGATATATATTATACACACTGTTCTGCTTTCTGCACTGGCCTCACCAGCTGTTCTCACTGTAAACATCGCCTCACAATGAAAGCATAACCTAACATCCAGGGGAGATGTGATTAGTGAGTAAACAAACAAACGGTAAAGGGCAGAATGTCTGATGCACATTTGATCATCTTGAATAATTTATAATCCCAACGGGAACAGTTTGCAGAGCTGTGCTTCGTTGACATAAATCCAGCCATGCGTCACGCCTCTTTTAAACATCACTGTTGGCTGAAATAATCTCCGGAGAATACATCAGTGTACCCTCGGTCATAGCTCCTCCAGAGAGACTCCTCTCTCCTCTAAATCAGTGTATCCTCGTATATGGCTCCTCCAGACAGCATCCTCGATAATCGATCATCGACGACCCTTTACAGAAATGTGTTCTCCTTCGAGACGGCGCACCGACATCCGTTTCCGGGTCGCTCCCGGAGGACCTGGGAGTCTGGGACGCGAAATTTAGAGAAATGACAAACGGCTAATTTCCCAGGACTCGCGCGCGTCTGCTTGACGCCGGGACGAACGGCTGCCCTCCCCGACAGGCGCACGGACGCGAGGGCCCGCTCATCACTGCGCGCACAAGTGCGACCGCAGTTTTAATTATTATTATTGTTGTAGTTGTTGCTATAATGCAAAGATGTCCAGTAAGAGAAAATGTCATTAAATGCCAACCCAGTCTCACGGCATTTCGTGTTCACCAACACGATTTTTAATCTATTGATTCGTGTTCACCAACACGATTTTCCCCTTTTTTTCGTGTTGCACAGCACGATTTTAAAAGCAATGTATTTATATTGGTAGTCTCACGGCATTACGTGTTATAGGAAGACCGGAAGCTCTGTGGTTCATAAAAACATGTTCTTACTCAATATCAAGCCACAATTATTGCTTTTATTTTAAATCGTATAATTTCTGACTTTTGTTGCCGTCTGTGAGGAAAATAAATGGGGCTGAGAGCCTCAGGATACTGAAATCTGTATTTTTTAAATATTTTTTTCCTTCTAATTTGTACAGACGTAGGCCTCTAGGAGTTTAGGATGGCCGAAGACTACACTACTCATAATCCCCAGCTATCGTTTAGGACTACAGTCCCCGTGATTAATCTTCAAGCTCTGGGATTGGATGTTGGAGTGGCAGTGCGCCAAGGGTAGCCTAGCGTCAAACAGCTGTTTGAAATGGTACGAAACCACGCCAGACTATCCAAAACTGGAATCGAACGCCCCCCCCCAGAACTACACATGCTGGCTATTGTGTTTCGCAAAATGTTCTATGGGACGTCTCTACTGAACGTTTTCGTTTTTCACACAATTAGAAGTTGCCATGACATTGGTGTTATCAAATGTAAAACATATAATTAATAAATGGGTGAAAATCGCTTGTGTCCATAATGCGCAGCATTAATATATACCCACATGACAGCTCATTGTTACTTTGTAATTCTACTCCACTACAATTCAGAGGTTAACCTGGTATTTTTACTCCACAACACTTATTTGAGTTACTTTGCAGATTCTGATTAATGATGTGAAATATAAACAACCCTTAAATCAGACTTTAGTTACACCTGAGACAAATTCATGGAAGGTGATTGTCAAGTGCCAACAATCAGGAGAGATATTTGATAGTTGGTGCTTGAGAAGACTAAACATTTATCTGCAATTGACATGAATGAAAACGAGTAATAAAGTATGTTCATTACTCGTTATTCTCTACTAATAGTTAATTAAAGACTGTATAATGGCTATTTTGCACATTCCTTTCAAGATTTTCAAAGGTTATTGACATATCATATACACAACTATGGTGTATGCAATGAATGAAAATCTTGGGTCACAGGTTCCTCAACAGCCTATTACAAGACATCTATCAATATGTGTGTATACCTCCACCATTAAACTGTCATATTCTGCACATTTCTTATACTATCTACATACATAAGAGTATAATTAGTATGTATAATATCAGTTAAAATAAGTGCTTCAACATAGTTAACATTGCAGGAAAGCAATATATTAGACGTTAAGTACTTTGTCAGGCTTAATATTTATCTGTAGATACCCCCAAAGCTTTTTTCGTATTTAAAAGAAGACCTTAATCTAAAGTATTATTTCATGTTTAAATAAAGGTCAATTCGTTTTTCTGTTTTGCACCTCCTCCTATTAATATCTTTCTACATCCAGCACTAAACTGTTTTATTGTAGAGATCACTTACAGTATCTTCTTGATTTTGTATATTCTATATTGCTATCATTGACCTTCTACTTTTCCCCCTATGAAAGTATGTAGGCGGTGCACAAAAGGTACACACAGCCATAATAACTTTGTATTATTAGTGTAGTACACGTTTTATTCATGTTTTCACATATTACTATACTATTTCAGACTCAGTATTTACATTCTTATATTCAAAGAAAATCAGTAATATCTTTAACAACTACAAGTCCTTTTATATCAGCTGTGCACCGTTATGGTGTAA
This sequence comes from Notothenia rossii, assembly GCF_949606895.1. Classification (NCBI taxonomy): domain Eukaryota; kingdom Metazoa; phylum Chordata; class Actinopteri; order Perciformes; family Nototheniidae; genus Notothenia; species Notothenia rossii. The sequence goes on along the minus strand of NC_136905.1, from coordinate 48,003,104 downwards.
ATATAACCTATCTATGAATTAGATCAAATGTAAAAGTCAGCCAAATTACTATTGATACTGCAAGGAGATGTATTGTGTGAAGAGAAATTGAAGATGTTGTTTAATTGTTGATATATTTATGATCCACGTTAAGTCTTCAGTTTCGCCGACATTTCTTCCAGTTTTTCCAAAGGTCTTCTCATCAGGGCTCTATAAATAGAGAACTACGGCATATCTGTAATATGTAATGCAGCCGAACCGTGTATTACAATGCCGTTATGTGACGACTTTCAAAGAGAAAAGCAAGAACACTCGGAATTAAGTATTATTTTATTCTTTTAAAATGTTTTTCCGATTTCATATCATATAAACACCAAATCCCAACATGCATTGCGGCTAAAACATCCAATCGGCAAGCTTAAACCATAGCTGAGGATCTTGGGTAATCGCTTGAAATGCCGACATCTGTTTCCGGTTATTTTTATTTTGAAATTCAGTTCCTGACGGACGCCAAAAAAGCCAGAGATTATGGAACTAAACAAATAAATAAAAACAAGGATAATTGTGTGTTATTGGTGAGTAAATAACGGTGTGTTATTTTTGAAAAGAATAACAAATTAGAAGGAAAAAAAGATTTTAAAAATACAGATTTCAGTATCCTGAGGCTCTGAGCCCCATTTATTTTCCTCACAGATGGCAGCAAAAGTCCGAAATTATACGATTTAAAATAAAAGCAATAATTGTGGCTTGCTATTGAGTAAGAACATGTTTTTATGAACAACACAGCTTCCGGTCTTCCTATAACACGTAATGCCGTGAGACTACCAATAGAAATACTTTGCTTTTAAAATTGTGCTGTTCAACACGAAAAAAAGGGGAAAATCGTGTTGGTGAACACGAATCAATAGATTAAAAATTGTGTTGGTGAACACGAAATGCCTTGAGACTGGGTTGTAAATGCTCTGTTTTCGCTGTCTACTTTCCGCCATTTGAAATTACTCCGACTGTTTCTCTCCTCTTTTCTCGTATCTGTGTGTGTGTTTGAATCTATCGTGCTGACTCATTGACTTCACCGATTTCATTTGCTGAGTAGCATATTGCATCAGTAACGTGCACTTGTTGTTATAACAAGATTGCAATGTCGATCGGACAATTGAGTGTTGTTCAGTTTGAGTGTGGTGGAACATGCATGTCCGTGCATGAAAATACACCACACACCCAATTACAATTGCATGTTCAATTCACTGCCCTGGAAGTTAATAAAGTTGTTAAAGTTGGAACAGCCTGTGGACAGCCGTTCTTCCTTGCATGTCAGCCGCCGACACCTTCTTACAGAGGACAGGCAAATCTAGCTGCAGCACGACCCGTATATTTTCGCACGCCGTGTTCTCAACACATATTTTTTTAACATTTTTTACATTTTCAACATCGTGGATACATCCGTGTATGCTCCCGGCAACACACTGAACGTCAACTTTGCCTCGTTATTACACTCACCCCTACTTTAGTGGGAACAATGAGTCTGCCTCTTTGATGCACACAGGAATAAACGTAGATCATCCTCTGGCTGCGGCCTTGACCGGTACTTGCTTTTGATCTAAGTCAATGCGGAAAACCTGCACTCACATAGGCCGAGGTGAATGGAATGAGCACTTTTACAGCCTTTTTGGCGAGGTGGGGGAACTCGGTCTCCACAGACATCCAAAAGTGTGCAAGTGTCACTTAACTAATCTTTTTCTCGTTATTTGTTGTCTCACGCTGCGCCTCCCCTGAAGCTCTCTGGCACCCCCCAGGGGAGACGCGCCTCACATTTTGAAAACGGCTGCAGTACAACATAGAGTACATGACACAAAGGAGTGCTCGTAGCTCTGCAGCAGCAGATCCATCAAGCAGACACTCACCGCCTGCCACATGCAAAACAAGTGTGTGTGTTTTTGTGCATGTGTGTGAATGAATCAGATGTCCTTCATTGCAGACACACCTTGTTAAGGGTTAAGGGAATCAATTAGGTGATTGATCTACATGTCAGGTGACTAAGTGGTGCCTCTGTCCACACCTCAGGTCAATTAAGAAATGTATGGATGATTGTGTTCACATTTGTTTGTGTGTGTGTGTCTGGGAGGGGGAATAACGTGAGTGAAGAATAGACACTAGGCGTATTGAAAAGAAGAAAGAGCATGATGTGTAGGGAACTGAGGGAGGAACTCATATCCTTCTTTTTTTAAAGCTCCTGGAACTGTCTCTACACAGGAAGTTGACTCACATCAGCTTGCAGGACTTCGGGATAACAAATGTCACATTCCTCTGAATGGTGCTGCTCCACTCCACTAAGCTCAACTCTACGCTTGCACTTTTTTCCACTAGGTTTAGTACCTGCGTTCTTTGTTACCACCACAGCTGAGGTTCTAAGCTTTACTAAATGGGGGTCTAGAAACACTGCAGACATGTGATTGGTCAGAGAGAATTATCACAATCATGAAATGTCAATTAACTCCTTAACAATTTTTAAATGACAACAAATCATATCCCCTCATTTAAATATCCACAGTTTATGAATATGAAAACATTGTTCTGGCAACAGTTGGACTCAACCTTCTCCTACTTCAAGTTCAGTTTACTTTGTCTTTGCACTTACAGCTGTGTCTACATCACACTTGTAAGATGCATATTACCGCACAACCTGTTTTCAAAGTAGTTTCAGAAAATCCTCTAAACGTTCCTCCTTTAGCAGGTGGTGGTACATACTGCATATCATTCTGCACAATGGCATACACACACACACACACACACACACACACACACACACACACACACACACACACACACTCACACACACCCTTTTGAAAAACTCCTTTGTAATTACTATAAAATTGGATAAGTGCAGTTGTAGTTGTCAGCGATGCTTTGCAGCCATGTTGCAAGTTGCTTGTACATTTTAAAATATTTTGGAAGTGGGTGTAGTAGTGAGAAATGTTTTGTATCTTTTACACGAATGGTTCTTCTCACTTGGCTGCTCTTATTTACTGTCTGAATAACATGATATGACTTTCATTAGCAAGCTGGTGACTTGAAAACAGTGCTACGTTCAGACTACAAGCAACCGAAGGTGAAGGCTGTTCTGCACTGCTCTTAATTACACCTTCAAAAACCAATGCACTATAATTCCTATAAAACCAACAAAATGTGTATACAACCCAAGTAATCTTGAGCTAGGATAGGTGACATAGTATGAAGTGCAAGAAAGTCAAAATGGAGACAAATATAATAAAATGACACCCAAAGCTGGGTGGGAGCTGCATCTGGAAAGGGTTAACCCCCCACCCCCCACTCCTGCCTCACCTTCGCTCTCCTCTTCCTCTTTTCTTCGGCTGCCCCCAATATTGCTCACCTCTCACCCCCATAGGCTCTGGCTGGGCTACTCAAGGACATTCACAGACTTGACCTGAAGCCACTCCTTTGTTATCGTGGCTGTGTGCTTAGGGTCATTGTCCTGTTGAAAGGTGAACCTTTGCCCCAGTCTGAGGTCCAGAGCGCTCTGGAGCAGGTTTTCATCAATGATCTCTCTGTATATTGCTGTATTCATCTTTCCCTTGATCCTAACTGGTCTCCCATTTTCTGCTGCTGAAAAACCTCCCCACAGCATGATGCTGCCACCACCATGCTTCACTGTAGGGAGGGTGTTGGTCAAGTGATGAGTGGTGCCTAGTTTCCTCCAGACATGATGCTTGGCATTCAGGCCAAATTTCATCAGACCAGACAATTTGGTTTCTCATGGTCTAAGAGTCCTCTAGATCAGCCGTTCCCAAACTCAGGGTCACGACCCAAAATGGGTGGCGGACCCGTTTTGATTGGGTCGCCAGTTAAATGCATTGCTACACACACAGACAGCGTCAGAGCTGATGGCTGCGTTGCAAATACAATTTTTTTTATAATTTTTGTATTTTATTTTTAATTTTGAAAATGAAATTATGCAATATAGCATTGTATATTGAATGATTTAATTTTCTAAATACAAATAAACACAAGATAAAAGATTGTATTTGTATCAGCTCTGACGCGTCCCCCGTGAAAGTTTTTGCGCTGTTTGTTTATTGTCTGTTGATTAATCCCGATCGTACATGATGGCAAAAAGACGATACAAAGTCGAGTTTTTAAACGTTGGCTTCAGAAAAGCTGTTAGAAATGGAGAGGAGCGGCCTCAGTGTGTTTTATGTGGAGAGGTGCTCAGTAACGGAAGCTTGAAAATGAATAAAATGGACCGGCATCTCCAAACAAAACATCCTCTGCATCGGGACAAATCGAAGGATTTTTTCATCTGCAAAGAAGAGTCGTTCAAGAAGCAGTGTTTTGACGGCGGAAAAGTAAGTCACTCATTTTAATCATTTGTTTTGTGTGTTTGTGAGTTTGTCAGGGTCTGTTGTGAAATTGTTTCGTTAATGCAAAGTTGGATGAAATGTAGACTGAGCCCGAGAGCGGACCGCCAGCTGCACGCTCTCGCGCGTCCTCTACTCGCTCCCGCGAGTCCACTACATTCTGCAGCGGCATAAAGCAATGTTTCAACTTTTACTAGCCTAAAATGTTTTTAAAACGGCTGGGAGAAAAACAGAGAAACAATAACCACAGGAAGATTAGAGGGAAAGTGACAGGCAGTATGAAAAGGAAAGCGAGAGAAAGTATCAGCCGCACGGACGTGACTGCTGCAGTGTGATGCACATAGGAATACATATGTGGGTTATTCCCTATCTTTATTCAAGAGCGTGGTCTTTACATTTGAGAGCATACTTTATTGATTTCACGTTCAGAATATGTATTTCTTTCCCTCAAATCCTGTCCTCACACTCAAATAGTGCCTGCTTGCGCTTAGATTTGCTCTGCTTCTGCTCAAACTGTACGCTTGCACTCAGATATATTGCTGCGCTTACAGGTTTCCTGTGTTCCAGCTTAAAACCTTCTCCTCGCACTCAGGCTGTTTCTGTGCACTCGTGAAATGTCTGCTCTCAGATTTCTTCTGTGCACGCTTGGATCTTTAGTGCAACAACCCTGTCAAAATCCCTCTGTGGGGGTTCCCCACAGTATTGAGTATGTAGTCGCTTTGGATAAAAGCGTCTAACAAGCAGTGTTGGGTGTAACGCGTTACAAAAGTAACAGAGTTACAGTAATATATTACTTTTTGCTGTAACGAAGTAATGTAACGCATTACTAATGAAATGTGGGTAATATATTACCCGTTACAATGCTCAGTAACGCAGTTACAACACATTTTAACCCAAAATTAAATGGTGTTTTGTTTTTTAAGAATGTACTAACATAGCGAGACATTCCGACACCAGACAAATTGTGCGGGTAGATTAGTAAACCTGGTGTTTACCCTTCAGGCTTCGCGTCGAGATCTTCGGGGAAGTTGAACGTTATTCAACCATTCAAAAAAGAGAACGTAGCGAAAAATACAAACAACAAATTGTGTCAGGTGCGCGTGACCTGCTCCGCTGCGCGTGTATCATTTCCAAAGTGCTTCCACAGGAGTGACACACATCTGATCTGTGGATAATCATTTATACTTGTACGATGTGAGGGTCTAAGGACAGAGGGTGTCGTATTGTCATACTGATATTCTGTACAAACTGTGAAGTCCACTGAGACAAATGTAACATTTGTGATAATCTGCCTCCTGTCTCTGACGTCTCCGTGCCAGCCAGCTTCCTGCCTCCACTACCGTTTTTCTGTTCCTCTGCTTTAATAAAGCTTTTTGTTTTTGACCATCTCTCTCTAGTCTTTTGCTTTGGGGTCCAATATTCTCTAGGCCTTAACAGAATTATCTGGCCAAAGCATGGACCCCGCAGAGACTGAGAGATTTAAGCAGGCTCTTTCCACACAGGGAGGTCGTGTTGGGCAGCACGAACAAGCTCTGCAAGGAGACATGGAATCCCTCCACAACCTTACTGCCGGTGTCACTCAGCTCAGCGGCCGCTTGGACCAGTCTTTCACCCAGCTCAACGCTCTGACGGCTCCAGCTCCAGCTCCTGCGCCACCGCCTCCAGCTCCTGATATTCCAGTCATTCATCCCGGCCAACCCCGTGAACCATTCATCCCGACCCCTGTGAGGTATTCAGGTGATTCAGGGACATGCAGTCAGTTTCTTCACCAGTGCTCCCTAGTTTTTGATCAGCAACCTTTAACTTACTCCTCTGACAGAACTAGGATAGCTTTCGTTATGAGTTTGTTATCGGGTAAAGCGTCTGCATGGGCGGTGGCCATAGCCAAGGGTAATCCAGCTATCTATAACTCCTTTCCTGTGTTTGAGACCGAGATGCTTCGAGTTTTTGACCACCCGCTTCAGGGTAAGGAGGCCGGTAATCGGCTCCTTTCTTTATGCCAGGGTTCAGAGTCAGTCTCCACATACCCAATTGATTTCCGCATTCTCGCAGCAGAGAGCGAGTTGGGCGAGACGGCTCTAGTTTTTTCCCGTGGATTAAACGAGGAGTTAAAGGACGAGCTAGCTGCTCGAGATGAGACTTCGTCCCTTGAGGAATTAATTTCTTTGGCCATTCGCTTAGATAATCGCCTCCGTGAGAGGCGTAGAGAGAGAACAGACAGGCAGAGATTCCCTCTCCCCTTTTCCCAACCCAAGTCACCACGTCCGCCTGGACAGTCTGCAACTCCTAACCAACGCCGGGAGCCTTTCCCCTACCGGGACCCACTTCCATCAGTCTCCTCATCCCTAAGCCCAGGGGAGCCTATGCAGCTGGGGAGAATGAGGCTTTCACCTGCCGAACGTGAACACCGCTTCCTCCAGAGGCTCTGCATATACTGTGGCCAGGCTGGCCACATTCGAGCCAACTGTTCCGCTCGGCCAAAAGAGCAGGCTCAGCAGCCAGGGGAGGGGCGCTGGTGAGCCATACTTCTGTCTCCCCTTCCCACGCTAATTGCCTCCAGTTAAAGGGTACGTTTCTAGTTCACAAGTTTCCCTTCCTCTCCAAGTCTTAGTTGATTCAGGGGCTGAAAACAATTTTATTGACTCTGATATTGTTTTCCAGTCTAATTTCCCCTCAGAACCCCTTCCCGAGCCCAAAAAAATGTTTTCTCTTGATGGTAGGCTTCTAGCCCGTGTAACTCACCGTACTGCCCCAGTGTCACTGTTACTCTCAGGTAATCATCACGAGACCATTTCCCTTTATCTCATTCCCTCACCCCTTTCTCCGCTGGTGTTAGGTCTCCCCTGGCTTAAATTCCACAACCCACACATAGACTGGGCCACCTTATCCATTGTCAATTGGAGTTTGTTCGGCCACTCTCACTGTTTACACTCTGCCATACCCACCACAGTTACTTCCAAACCTGTTCCCCCCATACCTGTTGACCTCACGTCAGTTCCCTCTGAGTATCAATATAGTCTGTGGCATTGACTTGCTCCCCGGGGCTCCCTTGCCTTCGAGCAGACTTTATAATATCTCCAAGCCTGAAGGGAGGCCATGGAGACTTATATCACTGACTCTGTTGCTACTGGTCTCATTCACCCTTCTCGCTCTCCATTGGGGGCGGGGTTTTTTGTTGTTGACAAGAAGGATAAGACTCTATGCCCCTGTATTGATTTCAGGGGCTTGAATGACATCACGGTGAAGAATAAGTATCCTCTCCTGCTCATAGACTCAGCTTTTGGTTTCCTCCATCAAGCCAACATCTTCTCAAAGTTGGACCTCCGAAATGCCTACCACCTAGTAAGGATAAAGGAGGGAGACGAGTGGAAGACTGCGTTTAAGACGCCCCTGGGACATTTTGAATATTTAGTTATGCCTTTTGGGTTAACTAACGCCCCTGCTGTGTTTCAGGCACTCATTAACGATGTCCTTCATGATATGCCAAACAGATTTGTCTTTGTGTATCTTGATGATATCCTCATTTTCTCTCGTGACCCCCAAGAACATGTCCAACACATGAGGTTGGTGCTGCAGAGACTGCTGGACAACAGACTTTATGTGAAGGCTGAGAAGTGTGCATTTCATGTTTCCTCTGTTTCATTCCTGGGTTTTGTGGTGGAGAAGGAGCAGGTCAGAGCCAACCCTGCCAAAGTAATGGCAGTGGCCGAATGGCCCACTCCTACAACGAGAAAGCAACTCCAAAGGTTCCTTGGTTTTGCCAATTTTTACCGCAGGTTTATTTGTGACTATAGTCGAGCAGCCACCCCACTCACCAAGCTCACCTCAGTTAAAGTTCCCTTTGTGTGGTCATCTGCAGCAGAGGCTGCTTTTGCTATGTTGAAGTGTTTTTTTTCCTCTGCTCCTGTGTTATCTCACCCTGATTCTTCAGCCCCTTTCGTGGTTGAAGTGGATGCCTCCGACACTGGTATCGGGGCAGTCCTCTCCCAGCGCCGGCCTCCGACCAGAAGTTGCATCCCTGCGCCTTCTTTTCCCGCCGACTCTCCCCGGTAGAAAGGAACTATGATGTGGGAAATCGGAGCTACTGGCAGTAGTCTTAGCCCTGCAGGAGTGGAGGCACTGGCTTGAGGGCACGACTCACCCGTTTTTGGTATGGACTGACCACAGAAACGTATCTTATCTCCGTTCTGCTCGCAGACTCAACTCCCGCCAGGCTCGGTGGGCGCTTTTCTGGACCGGTTCAGCTTCACCCTCACCTATCGGCCAGGCTCACGGAACATCAAGGCGGAAGCCCTGTCACGTCAGTTCGCTCCTCCGGTTGAGGAGCCATCCGTGGGGACCATTCTTCCATCCTCCTGTGTTGTGGGAGCAGCCAGGTGGGAGGTTGAGAGGGTGGTCCAGGAGGCACAAGAGGACCATCCAGCTCCTGAGGATTGTCCACCGGGTCGGCTGTTCGTTCCACCACACGCCAGATCTTCAGTGCTCCAGTGGGGACATGATTCTAAGATAGCTTGCCATCCAGGACCACTTCGGACTCTAGGCCTCCTCCAGCAACGCTTCTGGTGGCCCTCCATGTCCTCTGATGCCAAGAAGTATGTCGCCGCCTGCTCCATCTGCGCCGCAGTAAGGCATCCCACCGCGCCCCTGCTGGTCTTCTCCGCCCTCTTCCCATTCCTAATCGGCCTTGGGCTCACATCGCCATGGACTTCGTGACGGGTATTCCACCATCTTAAGGTAATACAGTTACCCTGACTATTGTTGATCGCTTTTCCAAGGCTGTACACTTCGTTCCCCTACCTAAATTACCTTCTGCTCTGGAGACTGCTACACTAATCACCCAGCATGTTTTTAGATTGCATGGCATTCCTCAGGACATTGTTTCAGACAGGGGTCCGCAATTTGCCTCTAGAGTTTGGAAAGCTTTTTGCCGGGCGTTGGGGGCGTCGGCCAGTTTGTCATCAGGTTACCACCCCCAGACCAATGGCCAGACTGAGCGTGCTAATCAGGACCTGGAGGCAGCCCTTCGCTGTGTCTCTTCTCACCATCCAGTCTCCTGGGCCTCCCACCTGCCTTGGGTTGAATATGCCCACAACTCCCTGGTTTGCTCCGCCACAGGTATGTCACCATTCATGGCTTCTGTTGGGTTCCAACCCCCTCTCTTCCCCACCCAGGAGAGGGATGTGGCAGTTCCCTCAGTGCAGGGGCATCTTCGGCGTGCCCGCAGAGTCTGGCATGAAGCTCGGGCAGCTCTCACTCGCACTGCTGCTCGCAACCAAAGACTTGCAGACCGCCATCACACTCCAGCCCCGGACTACCAGCCCGGCCAAAAGGTCTGGCTGTCCTCCCATGATCTTCCACTCCAGACTGAATCCCACAAACTGGCACCCATGTACATTGGCCCATTTGTCATTGAAAGGATTATTAATCCCGCTGTGGTTAGGCTCAAGCTGCCTGCTTCCTTGAATGTCCACCCATCATTTTATGTGTCACTTCTCAAGCCAGTTTCCTCCAGTCCTCTGAGCCCTCCGGCCGAGCCCCCTCCTCCCCCCCGGATTATTGACAATCACCCTGCTTTCACCGTCCAACGGTTGTGGATGTGCGAAGGCGAGGCCGGGGGTTCCAGTACTTGGTGGATTGGGAGGGGTACGGGCTAGAGGAGCATTCGTGGATCTCCCGCTCCCTTATTTTGGACCCTGATCTCCTTGGGGACTTTTATGTTAGGTACCCGGACGGGCCTGGTAGGACGCCAGGAGGCGTCCGTTGAGGGGGGGAGGGGGGTACTGTGATGATTCTGTTTAGTTTTGGTTTTGTTGTGTGCTCTTTTTGTGTTTTTTCCTGTCTCCCCCCTCCCTTCTCTGTTTTCCTCTGCAGGGCTGGTGTGTGACAGGGAGTTGGCTGGCTCCTCCCAGTAGCAGACGAGGCACACCTGTTTCCACTCACCTCTTCACCTGTGGATATAAAAGCCAGGTCCTCATGCCACTTCCCTGCCAGATAATTCCTTTGTGCTTCGACCCTCCGGTGTGTCTCACTGCTCTCCTTGTCCCTATGATCTGTTGCTTGGGTTTTTTGCCTCCTGTCTCTGACGTCTCCATGCCAGCCAGCTTCCTGCCTCCACTACCGTTTTTCTGTTCCTCTGCTTTAATAAAGCTCTTTGTTTTTGACCATCTCTCTCTATTCTTTTGCTTTGGGGTCCAATATTCTCTAGGCCTTAACACACAGCTCAGTTGAGACTTTAAAATGTTGACTTTATTTGATGATTTCAGTAAAAACTAACGTTCATATTTCTCTTTGATTATAATCAGGGGCGGACTGGGACTACAAATCAGCCCGGGACTCTCGACCGCCCCACTTCGGTACCGCCGGCCCACCTCGGTGCTCGTGACTTACCGCAGAGGTAGACATTAAGGGTAAAATGCCACTGGCATTATATTATCACTGGCCCCACCATTGTAACCACTGGCCCGGAACATTCGTCCAAAAAAAAAATCGACTAATAATGAAGAAAATTAACACATTTGTTGCAATAGTAATGTATGCACTAACTACATTACTACTTGTACTACAACATTTGAATCATCAGTTCCTCCTCATTTTCCTCAATTGTTCATATTTTGTTTATTCAAATAATGATATTGTGGTCATTGTTAAAAAATGAGTGCTATTATTATGAGTATTATTATTTGTATAATGCACTTTCTGCCTTCCTGTCATTAGGAGTTAGACATGTAATGGCTATGTAATTGATTTGATTAGAACCTTCATTATCCTAAACTGCTGGGATATTTCGCCAATACCTTTATATTGTCTACTCTTCACTTACTTGTAAGCATAGATCGGCATTGGTATACAGAGCCGACAGAAGACCTCGTTTATATTGGCATCATATTGAGAGGTGCAGCCAGTGACGCGTCCTAAAACCAGGAAGTAAGCCGCTGGTTCCCTCGACAAAAAGCAATGCGATTTCTCCACAGGGTTTTGGAAAATAGCTGGGAATAAGGTCTGTGGAAAACAAACCTGTTTGATAAATGCATGTTTTGTTCAGCCGGATAATCTCCACATGTCTACCCTACTTTTATAATTTTCGAATCATAAGTCTAATTGATAGATTATAAAAGGGTTTTAGGACGCGTCACTGCACCACTAGAAGCCAACTCCATTGATCAAGCTGGCTGAAACTTTCTATCCCTCTTCTTCTCATGCTCCCTGTCACTCTCCTTTAACTCCTCCGGTAACTTTCTTTTTTCTTTTTGAAGATTGTTTTTTGCCCGGTGCTTGGCCGGTTACCGCTGGTATTAAAAACATTTTGGCTAATAGTTAGGTGGCGCGATAGTCTGTCGTGAAGGAGCGCGCTCCCGCTCACGGGAGCCTGCTCGCGCTGCGCTCCGCAGCAAACAGCTGTTTGCTTTTCACCCAACAACGACAACCGACCTGCAACCGACTCACGGAATGCTATGTTGTGATAAACTAAACAATTTAACTAAATTGCTATTCAAAATACCAATACCACAGGACACATTTTTTTAAAGCAATATTTTTAGTGGCCCGAGCGGGCAATTGGAAAGTACGTTATGCTGGCCCGAACGTCCCGATGGCCAGTCCGCCCCTGATTATAATACTGATGAACGTTCAAAACAAAGCAACTTACCGCATTTAAAAAAAATGCTTAATAAGCACCGTCACTTTTATGATATCATTTCTCGGTCATAATCGGTTGTTTCCATGAACGACCGATTGTTGTGAGATGGCAAATGCTGCGGCTGCAAGGCATTGTGGGGCAGCATTTTCTCCTCTCCTTTCGGTGAGGGAGGTCCAGTGATTCCTAAGCTAAATGAGGTTATAAACGGGGGTGCACATAAGTGGTACCCAGGTAGGTATGCGCGGCAACAATCTGAAATGCGTACCGTCACTTGTGTCACAAAGCGCATTTGCGTACTGACGTACTTGTGAAGCTTTTCCGGAAGGCGGTTAGATCACCGGAAGACAGAGTCGGTTTCCGTGTGCACAGACAGGGCTGCTGTTAACGTCGGTCTGTACAGCAGCACTGCGCTAAAACAGTGTGGTCACGAAGCTCTGCACTCCACTATTCCAAAATTACCTGCCCCACCTTTAAAGGTCTATTGTTCCATTTTGCAGAAGTCATAGATTGCAGAGCCGGTTCTGTGACGAACTTGACTCCTAAAATTATCATGTAACACCTTGTTATATTTTTGATATATTATTCAGCACTTAAAACTGTTTTTTTCCTCGGAAAGTCTATGACTTTATCCAAAAATATTAAGACTTTACTCTTAAATACATCTAATAGATTATATTCTGTATATATTCCGTTTAGACATCTTTGTTACTGTAAGTAATCTAAGCAATACTGAGACGGTCCTTAATGTTGAAGTCACTTTCTAGGAATCCTGCATCAGTGTTAATGCAGTGGACTAAAACAGGCAGAGCAACATAACGATGTGTTTGTCTGTCCATCACGTTCACACACTTCCTTAGACGCTGCTGTCTTTAACCTGACCCCCCCCCCCCCCCTCATCAGCAGCATGGTGACATAAACATGTGCATGACAATCCACAATAATTGAATAATTGGTTGGCATTTTATAATTCATAGGGCGGGATTACTTGGAGTGCTGGTCCCTGACACAGCAAGGACTAACAATACTGGACATGCCTTGCTCTCCGCTGCCCATCCCATTGGCCATTATAATAATATATTCAAGGATTAAAGGGGTTTTATCGGAGAGCTCAATTAAATATGAATGGGCCATTTTAAAATGTAATTGCCGTGAATTAAATGATTCAAGATAATGTTTATTTTATAAATTGATAATAAGGCCAGGGGCAAGAAAGAGGAAAATACATTAAAATAAACCTTTTTGCCTCCAACAAAAGGAGAACGGAGAGGAATAAGAGACAGTCGATGACCTCCAGTCTCTGGATGAGGAGAGGGCTTGATCCAAAGATTAAGGTTTAGAGCAACACCACACAACAAAAGAGGAGTGGGATGAAGTGTAATCTCCGACAGCTTCAGGCCTGGTGTCCTTACTGCACAGGGACCCAGAACGATCCTGCATAAAGTGTGAGGAGGTGACTGCCCAGGAGCTGGTGAGGATCACACACACTCAACACACACGGAAAGAGGCAAAAATACATAATGTGTCCAATATTCGTACATGATTGAATCCAATATCCACACATTTGTGATGGAAAAGTTCTGGAGCTACGGAAAGACGAGTGGCCCATCAAACGTGATATAAATAAAGAATTTTGCGTTCATAGTGTCATACACATCGGCATAGTATCAACCAGAGCTGGTGTTGGACATATTATCTGATGGTTAACTACCACAATCAAGCCTTCAGAACTGACGGGGTTAACTCAGAGCAATTCTGAATCACCAGTCCAAGTTAATGAGCCAAAAGATGCTTTTTTCCGCTACGCTTTGGGATCCTGATCTGCAGACGAGGCCACATTAAAATATAAATATTTTTAGTGAATTACTGAGTTTAGGCACGTTAATAACGTTTTAATGACGTTGAATACAGTATATTCATATTTGTCACTGATTTCATGTCAAGCGTGTGTGTGTGTGTGTGTGTGTGTGTGTGTGTGTGTGTGTGTGTGTGTGTGTGTGTGTGTGTGTGTGTGTGTGTGTGTGTGTGTGTTAGTGTGTGTGTGTAGAGGTGTGTGTGGTTAAAACACTTTCATGAAGTGAAGGAGGTTTTCCTTCTATAAAACAGCTGTGGGCAGCAGTGAGTGTCACGGACATTAATTCATAGATCAAGGCAGACTGGTGCACACTCTCCTGTCCTGCCAGGCGACACGCCCGTTCTAAGCCGTGTCCCTCACTCCTCACATCACAAGCTGCATCAAAGTGTATTATGTTGTTACATCGTTTCAGATGTTATGTTTCAGTTGTGCTTGATGCAAGCTTGTCGAAATTCGCCGTTTTGAATCCAAAATAGGTAGTTTGTGTGATTCATGTAGATCTGCAATAAAACATATTTTTGGGGTATGGGAGGACCCGGAGTAATCTGCGGCCGTGAGCTGTTATGTGCCATCATGACACGCATGGTGTTCTTTTTTTATATATTATAATGAAGTGCGAGCTGTGTGCTCGAGTCTTCCTGCCTGTCGGCTCTGCTCATGGATGTATAATAAGGCTCTGCTGCTCCGAGATGATGGTCTAGCTCAGGCATCCTCAAAGTCCGGACTCCGGTCCGGATCCGGACCGAACCACAACTGTCTCTGGACTCTGAGCAAATTATACTTTTCATATGCGAGACATCGCCACAACGCAACGAGTCAAAATGTTCCGCTGTGTCCAACAACAAACAGCGCTCTGCATGTCCGACTGTTCCACTGTCTGTGTGTGTCTGTCAACACATTGGTCCAATCCCATTCAGCATCCCGTCAGAGTTGTTTTCCCCCACCAACAGTCTGCGAATCAGAGGCACAGTAGGGCGGGTCTTCGCGGAATGCGGGTGGGAAAAATGCGTGTGTTTAAAAAAAAAAAGTCAGAGAGTTAACAGCTCATCTAGTTGCATCTGTACTGTAGAGCTCTAGTAGCCTAGTTTCACCTACTGGGGTGGCATGGGGGGGCAACTGCTACCCTCAAAATAGGCCTTGCCACCCCAGCTGCCACCCCAGTTGGCAGCTTTGTTTTGAAAGAAAAGTTGTGGCTCATCGGAGAGAAAGTCTCTAATGTCCGAGTACAAGTGAATGCAGCACAAGACGCACGCCTTGTAACCCCTCCCCCGGCCCTGGCGCGAGCTTGGAAATATGATAGGCGGCGATTTCATTTGAACGGTACGGCGCAAAACGAGAAGCATTCGGACCCAAGTACTGAAGGAATGAGGTATTTGCGGTCTGCAATGACAGAGAAGAGCCTGTCAGGTTGGCTGTACTCAGCATTGAATCAAAACGCACTAAAGCTGTTGATCTTAATCAGTGTGTGAGGCGTTTTGCTGAACAAGATGGTAATCGCCGCATTCAGCTGTAAAAGACATGTCAACTTGATGCTCTGCTCACGGATGAGCATACAAAACTGTTAAGATGATGACCTTACGTGTGTAAATATATGTTTTTCTTTGTGGGGGTCTGCCCCCAAAAAACAGTTTCAAGTCCTGAGAAAGTCAAATAAGACGGTGTGTAAAACTACACTGCCCAGCCAAAAGAAAGTAACCACTTTGATTGAACTAGGCCAGCACGTAAGGGCTTTCCACTGGATCATAACTGAAGTATAAAATAATGCATGACTGAAGTGATGGAGACCATGTGTGAAGGCAAACTAAAAGAGGAAATAACAGGTCAAGCAAATCCCCCTCTCAGATTCCACAGCAACCAGAAGAACATAAATACTGGCTGCTGATTTGATGAATCAGCTTTGTGATGGAATACAAAAAGCACAGTGCATTTCCTTAGCTGTGGATGAGTCCACTGACAATGCTCAGTTGCTGGTGTTTGTGAGTTTTTATGATTAGGCAAAGGGGAAGTTTGTTGAAGATGTTGGGCCTGACGAACCTCAGTGGACACACAAGGGGGCAAGACATTTATAAAGCAATAATGGGAATGCTGAATGAAAGAAGGTGCGGCTGCCTTTATTCATAACTGCAGCTCTTACACTGCGACCCTGAGGGATCAAGCACAGACACAATAACAATGAAAACTGCTGCATACAGATTATTTTTGTTTTTGCAACCTCGTGTTAAGAATCTTGTTGTAATTGTTTAAAAGTTTGAATGACCGTAATAAACGGACCTTTGTCTTATTGAAAAAAAAATGTTGGACCTTTAAGATTTGTATTTGAGTACCCCTGGTCTAGCTTCAGCAGCTACATTACCTACGGGTGCGTTCGTTAATATTAACTGCGCGTCCGGAGTCACTGTGGCACAGACTGGACCGCTGGTGAACAGCTGTTAGAACGGGCCGTTCAGGTGTCCAGAGCAGAGCTCCCTGTCGGAGCGGCAGAGCGTGATGTGAACTGAAAAGTTTTTCTGTGGCAATATTATTTAAGGAATCGTTGAGCTAGCTAGCTAGCATATATTGTCACTATCTGCTAACGTTAGCTTTAGCCTTCTATTTCTAATAGTTTTTTTCATAGGTTATAAACAGAGGTGGTATATTTAAGCAATAGCTCACGACAGACCGTGGTATATGCTCATTATATTGTCGACCCTCCGCTTCGCGTCGGGCCGAACCACGCCCCTTAGCTGTGATATAATGAGCAAATATCACGGCCTGAAGTGAGCTATTGCTTTTATAAAACCGTTACCAAGTGTGGCAATATGAAAGAAAAATACACTCTCTAATTTAAATAGTTTTTATTCGTAAATAATGATGTTCAAAAATAAAATAGTCCCTCATTTGCCTTCTGCACAAAACATAGTGCAAGGTGGTTGCTATGCAACAACACTAACAGCAAGCGAACATATTAGACAGAGAGCGTTGATCCATTATTTGACTGTTTATTTACATTAATGTGTATGTTGCTGTTTATTGTGCATCCACTGAAAAACTGTCCAGCATCAGTAGCATGGCTTACGTGGTCACTTGTATAGGTTGAGGTTGTTCGAGGCTGTTGCTTGGCGTGGCGAGATTATTGCTCCACTTTCTCCGGTCCCCGAGATTGAGCTTCCAGTAGCTCTGGAGAGAGCTTTCGCACCTGTGGCCACTAACGGTCATAATTTCTCTGCTTTGTTTCAAGACCCGCATCAGAAAGCTTTTGAATGGTGGTACTTTTCCAGTTGGTCTACCTGCTCTTCACGTAGCTCTGCATGTCGTAGTTCAGGTGCTTTTTTTTTCTGGAGATAGGCACTGCTCAATCCACTCCTCAATACTACAGTAAGACCCCCCCGGAGGTCGAAGTTAATCTTAAATGTTTCCATTTTATGCTTTGTAAGTTTGTTTCGTAACGGAAGAAATTTAAATATATTTATAAAACTGACAAGTCCAATCAAGCAATCTGATTGGTCGATAGCGTTTTTGCGGACCTCTTTGATTACAGATTTGAAAACATCGTTGCTTGCTTTAAAAGTAGCACAATTCATTATGTTAAACCTTCAAAAGTAACTAGATATCCCTGCCCTAATGCCAAAGGAACTGCACACTGAATATGTTTTTTCCGTTTGATGTCTATGTCTGGACCGCTGCGTCAAAAAGGAGGGCTTCTGCCCCGTTACTTCTCCGCTGCTTTCTTGTTCCAGTATGTTTCCAACCCGATGGTATACTGTTTTTCTCAGACGCGGAGGGATAATTTACAATTCTACCCGTGGTATACGCTCAGTATATCACGGCTAAGAATCAATTGACCAATATCCCTCCGCTGCGCGTTGGGATCCTGATCTGCCGACGAGGCTCCATTAAAATATAAATATTTGTAGTGAATTATTGAGTTTAGGCACGTTAATAACGTTTTAATGAAGTTGAATCCAGTATATTCATATGTGTCAGTGATTTCATGTCAATTCGGTGAACATAAACATAAATGATCGTGGTGAAGATGATGATTAAATTAGGATTACAAATCGAGAGACGGGCTGCATTTCCTCCCGTTGGTTTTTTCGACTAAACAACATTATTTTGTTCATGGTGATGTTTTGTACATGATTACATGTCTCTTATTTAGCACAGAGTATGATATCCGTGACATATGGATCTTAACAAAGTTCCGCTGTACATCCAGCATACTGTATCTGACATTATTTCACATGAGCTCCAGTGTGGAACCCCACTGCACCCCCTGGTGGATCAATGATTCATTGCAGCTGGCTTCATTATAATTACATTTATCTATCACGGGGGCGGTCTCAAGTCAAGCTGGAGGTTTTCCCTTGAGCGAGGGCAGATCACGTACCAATCACGGCCCTCGCGTTTCAAACTGTCTGAAATGAATCGCTACATCTGTATGAGAACGGAGCCTACAGTTTGCAGAATTTCCGCTGGCAGTGTCCCGGAGTTTGCCGCTTGGCTCTGATAGGCCAAAAGTCGGTTCGATTGCATTCAGGATCGATTGCCTATCCTGTCCGGGTAGCCCGGATGTTGCGCCCTCAACATTTTGGATGTCGAATTCGAAGCACCAAATTTGACCATTCAAATTTGTCTTTACTTGAATTTTTATAACTGAATTTCATCAATCCAATTTGAGCAACCTGAATATATTTTTATATTACATTTTGAACTTTAATTTTGAGATCTGAATTTGTGAACACTGAAAAAATTACATTGAAATTCAGTTATGGAAATTAAGTGCCAAGATATTTCAGATTTTTATTTCACGTAAATTTGGAACAAAAAAATTCAGATACATGGTTTTCAAAGTAAAACATTTAAATTATATAAATGTGGTGGCTGATAACATTCAAATCATCGTCTCTTATTTGCTTCCATAAATCAGTCCCCTGCTAATTTGCATCAGCCTACATGAGTCTCGTGTTTTCTGGTTTTCAAATGGTAAGAATGGCCAAAAATAACTTACATGTATGGCGCATTTCCACTGCAGCGTGTAGCACGGTTTAAGCGTGCCGTGCCAAACCCGACCCGTTTTTTGTTGCGTTTCCACTAGGGGTAGTTCCGGCTAACGGGTACTTTTTCACAGTTTTTCTGGCCCTCCAAAATCATGGTTCTTTCTGGGCCAAAAACCGGGCTGAGTGCTAAACGAGTGACGTGAGTGGCTACAACTACAACACAATGAACATATTTTACCGTGATTTAATTGTAATACACGTTTCAAAATGATGCCGAAGTAAAAAACATACTGATACCGGTTAGTAAAAACCATGAATTAATGCTTTGACAAGTCTGCAGACAGACGGCAGGCGAAAAACCTTTTGAAATGCGTGTTTTCTGAATGGAGATCGGCTAAGCCAACGTTATATATACTCCCACCGTCCACACTCACAACAACGGCCTATACAGATATAAATAAACCAGCGACTGTATTCTCCATGACAGAGACAGTCTGTGGTTTGTACTTGTTTAACTTTTGTCCAGTTTCTGAACAGATATGATGAGCTGTGAACTCTGAGGGCTAACACCTAACGGCTGATGTTGGTTTTGTGGTTCGCATTGAAGATGACATCACGGCTTTGCCTACACTGCGTTACTATAGTTACTGCCCCAGTTCCTAAACTGTAATGGAAACGCAGCATAAAGTGAGCCTGGCCTACCAAAGCCCAGTGTACTGTAACGCCGTTATTTTTGGCAGTAACTAGTACTCTAACGCAGTGTTTTTCAAAGTGGGGGCCGCCAGGGGGGTCACTCAAAGTTTGAGGGAAAAGGGATTTATTTTTTTAGATGTTATTAATAACTGCATACCTTTCAATCTATGTGTCCTTTGATGCCAATCTTTTAATATTTTTTGTTTTTGAATCACACGACCGCCCTTCAAGCCAATCCGAATCAAGCTGCCGCTACTGAGAGTGAACATTTGCTCAGCTTTTGGAGCAAGTGAGAGCGAGTGAATGTTTCGCTCTGCAGCTGGATGAGAGCACGGATGTAGCAAATGTCTCAGAATTGCTTGCATACATCAGATTTATTTCAGAAGACAACTTTGTTGAGGAAATATTATTTTGCAAAGCACTGGAAGGTAGGACCACATGAAGAGACATTTTCCAAGTTTTAGATGAGTACATCATCTCAAACGGACTTGACTGGTCTCGTTGTGTGGGTGTGTGTTCAGATGGGGCAGTGGGGCTATGACAGGCAAAGAAAGCGGAGTGACAGCTTCGATCAGGCAGAAGGCCCAAATGTAGTGGCAACGCACTGCATGTTCCATCGGGAGGCACTTGTACACATCATTTAAAAAAAAAAATTGCAACAGGGGGTCCACGCCAGAAGATAATGCTATATGGGGGTCCTTGGCATGGCAAAGTTTGGGAACCCCTGCCTAACGCATTATTTTTTGAATTCAGTAACTCAGTTACCGTTACTACATGGTGCGTTACTCCGTTATTTTTTTTATATAGTCTCGGCTCCCAGACGTTGGTGAGTGGCGCCAACAGCGAGGCGAACAGAGATGAGAACTGTACTTAGGTACAGTACTTGAGTAAATGTACTTAAATACTTCCTGTGTCACATGCGGAGACGCGCTTTGGGCGGATTTGTGTTTACTAACAAGACTATCATGGCGGCGGCGGAGCTCAAGTCGAGTTTCTCCACCTGGAGATATTCTCACTATTTCACTTTTGTCAAGCACAAAGAAAATAACGTTTTAGTTACATGTAAGTTGTGTCTTGGCGGGTCAAAGATCCTATCTACTGCCCAAAACAGCAATTCAAATCTGTTGAAACATCTGCAGAAACAACATGCTGGGACGAAAGCTAGTAGCTAAGACCACAGACCCAGACTCATCCAACGCCACTCCACCTCCACCTAAGCAACAGCGGCTGGATTTTAACCGAGGGATTGCTAGCCAGGGAAAAGTTGATAAAGCCATTGCACGGTATGTTGGAGAACACATGAAGGCTATTTCTACTATTTCTATTGCTATTTCTTGGTCAACAGATTGTATTATTCTCCAATGCAATAACAGTACTGAAATGAAGGCTATAAGGGCATTAATGGGAGCCCTTTTTCAAGTAACTAATGCGTTACTGTTCATAATAACGCATTAGTTACTTTGAACTTTTTGGTGTAGGTAATCAGTAAATTAACTGAGTTACTTTTGAAATGAAGTAACTAGTAATGGTAACTAGTTACTGGTTTTCAGTACACAACACTGCCAAGGCCTAACTATAACGCACTAAGCCGTGCGAGGCCCTGCAGTGGAAATGCGCCATTAGTAAGTTATTGTCTTTATTTTTGAGTTTTTGGGGCCATCCCTGCAGATAACACCAACTACAGAGCGACATAATCTACTGACGGAGTGCGTCCGTGTCTTTCATACAAAGTTTTTCATGTAGAAATTGCCTCATTTTATGGCAGTCAAACTCAAATCTTTCAACAGGAGACCTCTATAATCTGTCCTCTGCTGTCTCAGCGAGTCACACCCATCAATCCCTTCTGGTGACATCAGCAGATCATCACTGCAACATACACCAAGTACACTCATAAAGAAACTTCTTAAAAACACACAATAAAACAACATTCTTGAATACTGAAACTACATAATTACTGAAATTAACATTTTGATGGTAAAAAAAGAAGAAGAAATCAAGCAAAAACTATCTTCCATTTTGGCACATCATACCATAACAACTACCATCAATTAAAACAATTGTTCTCAGACGTATGCATGTATGTTTTGCTTGAAATAATTTTAAGCAGGATAAAAAGAGCAGAGGGCAGTGATGGTCTTAACTCCATAGCACAAAAAGCCCCGGAGAAAACGATTGTCAAATCAAAGCATACAGGACATTTATGGAGACAAACTGCAGTAATAAACCAACCAATTCAGAAGATTAGAGACATTTTGGCTTTGTGGAAATAACATTCACCTAACTCCTTTTATTATTTTCTCTCACCTAACAATGTGCTGGAACCAGTTTGTGGTGTCTATCCTTCACTTGCTTCATGTGCGCAGGTCTAACACTAGTTACAAGCTGTTCTGCACACAGGGACACACCGACAGCATTTAAAAAAACGAAGAAAAGCCACGCTGGATGAACGTGCAATCTGAAAAGTTCTGCAGCTTTGCATTTTTTCAGCTTTAATATTTCAGAGTCATTTAAGAGACACAAAAAATATATAAATAGCATGGGCTGTGGCAGTAAGTGAAATACATTTATTCACAGTTGTTTTTTGGGACTATCATCAGTTCAACTGGCACTTAGGCTTGCTACTTCCTTTTGGCCCTTCTGGGTTGAACTTCCAATCGAGTCCAAAGCTGAATCAACATCTCCACTGATCCCCTCCAGCGTCAGCCCTCCATTAGCCTCTTGATCAAAACCAGCGGCAGCCTTGTCCCCGTTCAGGAAGTGACTGTGCTCCTCCACTTGGATCTCCTGGCCTTCTTCTACCTCCTCCAACTTTCGTAGAATGATCGGAAGCTTTGAATCTGCATCAGAATTCTCCAGCAAAGCGATATCGCTTTCCTCATATCGAGGCAACCGAGCTCCCTCCTCTAGCTTCTTCTCAAAGTGCAAACGCTTGGCCCGTCCACTGGCCGAAGCCTTCTCCAGGATCTGCTTTTCAGCCAAGCTGAGCTGGACTGCCACGCGAGAATTGAGGGATAGATCTGCTTTCTCAAGCATGGAGCTGTCCTCCTAGAGGAGACACGACCAGGAGGTAATAAGGAAAAGGGGAAGAAAGAAGAATGTGAAGATGACAATACATTATAGGACGTTAAACATTTTTTGTTTTAACTTCAAATATTCACTTCCTAAGTGCTTGTCGGACCTTCGTAAAAGCTCTCGCCAAATCTTTATGACCTCAGGATGTGAGGGCAGAATCTTACAAGGAATTATCATTCTACCTAACGTGTCAGTGGCCATTCAGAGGTATCGCTCTGTTTTGAGCCCTCGGACAATCCATTTGGTTTGAACCATACTTGAACCCTTGACACCTCGTCTGTGACAGCTTTCAACAAGACTTAGACACAAGTCCACTGACCTGTGAGGTGGTCTTGTAGGTCTTGAGCAGGAGAGCAGCCCTGGTCTCCAGGAAAGTCCACATCTTGATCTCGTTTTCCCAGCTGACAGGGAACTCGCTGTTGCCCAGGGTGAAGATCTTATTGACGGCACCGTCTCCGAGCAGGTAATCCTTTAGTTCCTCTGAAACCAGAGAGAATAAAAGTGTTCTGATCTCACCTGCACATCTATAACGTTTTCTGAAGTAAATGCAGCCATGGGCATAAAATGAGGAGGTTGAGCAGGGGACAATATTCTTGTGGCCCCCCCATGCTCGGACCATATCAAGTTTCAAACTCAGTCTACATTTTACCTGAACGTTTTTGTGACTGCGTCTTGCACAGTGTTGCTATGATGGTAACAATATTTGTCTTGAGGCTGACAGAGAGAAATATAAACAGCTGGCAGAGTTCTCTAAAGCTTCTCTGTGGTACACTTCTGTCTTCTTGATGATACACAGAATCACAAACTCAAAACTATAACAGTACTGCTGTCGGGGCTGGTGAAAGAAACCAAAGCAAAACTGCAAAACCACTAGAGAAAAATAGTAAAGGCGATTCTCGGGCTATAAAAGATAATTGGTGTGTAAGATGTGGAGAAGAACGCAGATAATTGCTTCTTCAGTCAAAACCATGTGTTAGTGGAAATGTGTGAGTAATTGCTGAGAGTTTTTTCGACATGATTCCAAACCAGACCAATGAAAACACAACCAAAACTTGCACGCAGATATTTACCTTCAAACTAATTAGACCTGATATGAAGCCGGATGTCAAACAAAACCGATTTAAAATAGTTTTAGAAAAAATGAAATAATAATACCAAAACGCAGTCAATAACAAAGATCCAGTTACTTTAGATTCAACACTAAGAGTGGCAGCAGCGTGATCTCTATCATCAACAAGAAGCCATAGGATGAAGATTCTAAATAGTTCTAAGAATCAATGCACCTCGTATTTCCTCTTAAACATTTTTTTAAATTGCAACTTCTCTCTGATTATGGTGCACCAAGAAACAGTCCACTTTCAAATGAATCCAAATGATTGTTTTATTAAATTGTATCACATTTCCAAAGCAGATAGCTGCTGACTTCCCCTGCTTCTTGTATTTTTGTGAATAATTTGTGAAGTAATACCTCAAGGGCTGGGACAGATGGTTGGATCCCTTTTGGATCTGATTCATAGTAAAACATATAACCAATAAATGCTTAACTCTTTTGCTAACTAATCTCTCATCCAACATCTCTAATGGCAACATGGAAAACATGCAGGTTGTAGGCTTTCACTTTGTAGTGGGTGGTGACTGTTTGCTCTGGTTCAAATATCAAACACATGCAGGAGAATAGACCGGCTTACTATATAAGGGCTGACATTAAACATTTAGCTTTTTGTGTTAACGTTCTCTCCATACCTGGACCTAACTGTCTTAGTTTTGGACACACGGAAAAAAACATAGAAACATAATAATTTTCGGACTATAAGCCGCGCCTTTTTTCCCATTTTTCGACCCTGCGGCTTATATAACGGTGCGGCTAATCTATGGATTTTTACAGCTAACGGCCACTAGGGGATCTCCTAAATCTATGGATTTTACAGGTTACAGTCCACCACCTTTAACTCTATGGGCTCTTTGGCCGGTCTGCGCCCCCCAGCTTTAAGCGGCGGGCTCCAGCAGGAAAAGCTGGAGGCCGGAAAAGAGTGAGGCAGGTAGCGCGCAAAAGTAAAAGTGGAACCGAGAGTGGTACGAGAGACAGAACGAGAGCAAGACAGACAGACAGACATTACGAGAGCGAGACAGTTTGTGCAAAGGTGTTAAACGTGCGCTGGGAGCGCACCGTTTAAGTTTGAAAGTTGAAAAGTTTGTGTGTCTGAAACGCTATGTGATACAGTACAGTTTACATAGCACAGTACATGTTCTGTAGTTACTATTGCACTAAATGGTAACACTTGAATACGTTATGCAAATATGCAACTTGTTTGTTGAAATGTTAATAAATGGGAGCTTCCTCAAACAGCCATCTCTTTCCCGACAATCCCCTCTGCACGAACCCTTACATATGGTAATTAAACATTAAAACACCTGTGGCTTATAGTCCAGTGCGGCTTATATATGTACACATCATTCAATTTAGCTGCTGCGGCTTATATTCAGGTGCGCCTTATAGTCCGAAAATTACGGTAATCATCTCATCAGACACTGAAGAACATTAGAATGTGTCGACTATTTATAAAACTATGACTTCTTTTTGTGTCAAAAGGTTGCTACGGCAGGAATTCCTGACCTAGCAGAGTTGGAGCAGAATGTTGGTGGAGATCAGCAGTTATGCATGTCATCTAAAATCATTGAGCGTCTTCTCTGCTGCCTCTGATCTACACACTGAAACACAAGTGTTACATGGGGAAGGTGAAAGAGGCTGTTCTTCCCCGGCTGTATGTGCACACTATTCCATCATGTCACATCTGTTAGGACACACACAAGGCACTGGGGCCATTAACAAATGAACATGCAGCTAAAGAGTGAATAATATATAAGCGTAATTCTGAATGTGTCCCGTGACAGAGCCCTGGTGTGGTCGGGGATTTATGACACCGGTGCCATTGTGCATACATGCTGATGAATATTGTAAATCCTGTGGTAGATCGCTAACTTCACACATCTGGTGGCCTGCCTTGATCAATTAACCCGCCGAGGAATGGACAGGCCTTGCTCTTCTCTTTTCCTCCACCCCCTCTCCGCCTCTTCCTCTCCACTGATGTACGGAGGAAGCAGTCACTCGACGACCGTCTCCGAGAAGCGGCAGAGACTTTGTGGCTTCCAGGTTCCACAGGGAATGTCCTGCTGGGGTGTGTGTGTGTGTATGTGTGTGTGTGTGTTTCTTACCCTCTGTCATGCAGAAGACTCTTAGGAAGGCAAGGAGCTGGGCTGATATCGGGGGTTCATTACAGTGCACTGCAAAGACACAAGATCTGTAAACAACAAACAAAACAAAATATTAATGACAGATCAATAAATGCATAGAATAAGAAATGGAGATTACTTACACATGGAACACGTCTGATTCTGTTATAATACTACTAAGACTACTTTTATCATATGTATACATGTCTCTGCTTCAGTAGTATACATCTTTATCAGGAATATTTGATATTGTGCATTACTTGTGATATATGCCTTTTCTACTGTAGATTTGTTTATATTTGCTGTTTATTTTCTATTTTATTATGTCTATACTTTAATCCACCTTTAAAATATGTTAATACCTGAACACACTGCAGCAACAAGAATTTCCGAATTTGGGATCAATAAAAGTACTATCTATCTATCTACTCACATATGTTAAAGAAACGTTCTGGGATGGCGTTCCATGCATGCACATTTCCAGAATTGGAGTCAGGACCTGACATAATCACATTAAACTGCAGTCTTTCTTTTGTCTCTAAACATATATTAATGTTACTCTGTAAGTATTCCTCAGGATTCTGAAAGTCAGCAGAGAGGTAGTGTATGATCTAGGACTCAGCTAAATCCATTCACCATCATAACATTACTCTGAGGTTATTTGGAAGGGGACAATATTTCCCCTTATTCCAGCAAAGTGATTGATGTGGTGATCGGTAGCACATTATTATACTCACAAACACATTAGAGCTGCCTCCCCAACTTATTCAATTATTGCTCTGGCCACCGCTCCAGCAAACAGCACCAGCTCAGGGAAGAAAACTCTTTGTAGGAAATGCTGTGGTCTATTATACTGTGTGTTTTTGAAGACTTAGGAAAAAGGGCTTATTACAAATTTGCTAATTTAAAGTAAATTGTACTCACTTATTGCCACTTATCAGGCAGGAATGAAGTAGAGCACAGCAGTGATTTCAGAGTGCGAGCAGTGTGCTGATAGCAGCCGCTCAGCATCTCTCAGGCCCAACACTCAATCTACTGCTGCTTCCTTTGAAAATGATCTACGAGCATATCTGTCAGTTTAATGGAACGCCGTGGCAACAACAGGGATTGTTTCATTTCATTTTCACTGTTAAGATTTAGACTGTCATCAATAAGAGATTAAAAGGAGTCTGATTAAAAATGTCGGGCAGAGAATGCAGCATATTAAGGGGCTAATGATAAAATTATTAAGCTTCTTGGTGATGAAAGTGTTGGGGCGGATGGTTAATTGATACTTGGCTGGATGAGGGGGGGGGGGGAGAATTCTCCTGCAACATTTATATTGTGTGTTTCTGGATGAAAATATCTACAGTTGGAAGACAAAGAGCACCCAGCTGAGAGGTGCATGGAGTCTGACATGATCCTGAAGCTCTGCTGGAACCACATCGGGAGCTTCAGGAAGTACTCTGTGAAAGAGTAGAAAGAAAAGAGGAAAGGGACTTACGCAGGAATGCCGGCTCGGGCCAGCACCTCGGCCTTCATGGCGTACAGTCGCTCGCTCTTACTGACGCCCAGCTTGATCTTCACTCGGTCGTGGGCGTTGTTTTGAAAGAAGAAGCCATTGTGGATGACAAACTCGGCATTTGATCTCGTGCCATAGAAGATGTAGATCTATAGAAACAGTGAATCATAGGCATCAACACCTTCATCATCTTGTGCTGTGCAATAGCTGCCCACTGCTCCTAGTACTAGACTCCTGGTACTAGACTCCTGGTACTAGGATGGGTTAAAGCAGAGAACACATTTCACTGTGTGAGCTGTGTGCATGTGTGACCATTAAGCCCCTGTCGCACTGTCCCGAAATTGACACCCGATGGACACACGAATATGGAATTGTGAATTTCGCATGAAGATGACCCCGAACCACACCAAGGCAACATTTACATTACATTTAAGACATACAACTGCAACGAAAGTAACAAAAACGATTACCGTAATTTTCGGACTATAAGCCGCGCCTTTTTCCCCATTTTTCGACGCTGCGACTTATATAACGGTGCGGCTAATCTATGGATTTTTACAGCTAACGGCCACCACCTTTAACTCTATGGGCTCTATGGCCGGTCCGCGGACCCCCACCTTTAAGCGGCGGGTTCCAGCAGGAAAAGCTGGAGGCCGGAAAAGAGTGAGACAGGTAGCGCGCAAAAGTAAAAGTGGAACCGAGAGTGGTATGCCGCTGCTGCGGCTTATATTCAGTTGTGCCTTCAGTTGTGCCAAAATTACGGTATATTAAAGTACTATGATACTGTACTGATATTTTCAGACTTTGTTCTTTACTTTATCCGTCTTTATATGTAGAAGATATTAAGTTTTCTCCGTAATGTTGTTTCCATAGCAACAAAAACCTCCTGTCAACTCGCCTTTAAAATAATTTCCATTTATGGTGTCTGTCAGTTTCCACCACAGCCTCCCAGACTCTGTTCAGAGAGGGGTACTGTCTTCCTTTAACCTTAATCTCCCGTTTAAGAAGGGCCCACAAGTTCTCTATAGGATTTAGGTCAGGTGAGGAAGGGTTAAGGTCAGGTGAGGAAGGGTTAAGGTCAGGTGAGGAAGGGTTAAGGTCAGGTGAGGAAAGGTTTAGGTCAGGTGAGGCAGGGTTTAGGTCAGGTGAGGAAGGGTTTAGGTCAGGTGAGGAAGGGTTTAGGTCAGGTGAGGAAGGGTTTAGGCCAGGTGAGGAAGGGTTTAGGTCAGGTGAGGAAGGGTTAAGGTCAGGTGAGGAAGGGTTAAGGTCAGGTGAGGAAGGGTTAAGGTCAGGTGAGGAAGGGTTTAGATCAGGTGAGGAAGGGTTAAGGTCAGGTGAGGAAGGGTCTAGGTCAGGTGAGGAAGGGTTAAGGTCAGGTGAGGAAGGGTCTAGGTCAGGTGAGGAAGGGTCTAGGTCAGGTGAGGAAGGGTTTAGGTCAGGTGAGGAAGGGTTAAGGTCAGGTGAGGAAGGGTCTAGGTCAGGTGAGGAAGGGTTAAGGTCAGGTGAGGAAGGGTCTAGGTCAGGTGAGGAAGGGTCTAGGTCAGGTGAGGAAGGCCAGGTGAGGAAGGGTCTAGGTCAGGTGAGGAAGGGTCTAGGTCAGGTGAGGAAGGGTTTAGGTCAGGTGAGGAAGGGTTAAGGTCAGGTGAGGAAGGGTTAAGGTCAGGTGAGGAAGGGTTAAGGTCAGGTGAGGAAGGGTCTAGGTCAGGTGAGGAAGGCCAGGTGAGGAAGGGTTAAGGCCAGGTGAGGAAGGGTTAAGGTCAGGTGAGGAAGGGTCTAGGTCAGGTGAGGAAGGCCAGGTGAGGAAGGGTTAAGGCCAGGTGAGGAAGGGTTAAGGTCAGGTGAGGAAGGGTCTAGGTCAGGTGAGGAAGGCCAGGTGAGGAAGGGTTAAGGCCAGGTGAGGAAGGGTTAAGGCCAGGTGAGGAAGGGTTAAGGTCAGGTGAGGAAGGGTCTAGGTCAGGTGAGGAAGGCCAGGTGAGGAAGGGTTAAGGCCAGGTGAGGAAGGGTTAAGGTCAGGTGAAGAAGGGTCTAGGTCAAGTGAGGAAGGCCAGGTGAGGAAGGGTTAAGGCCAGGTGAGGAAGGGTTAAGGCCAGGTGAGGAAGGGTTAAGGTCAGGTGAGGAAGGGTCTAGGTCAGGTGAGGAAGGCCAGGTGAGGAAGGGTTAAGGCCAGGTGAGGAAGGGTTAAGGTCAGGTGAGGAAGGGTCTAGGTCAGGTGAGGAAGGCCAGGTGAGGAAGGGTTAAGGCCAGGTGAGGAAGGGTTAAGGTCAGGTGAGGAAGGGCCCCAATATCTTAGTCATTTTAAGAGCTGCATCCCTCTGAAATACTTTTAAAATATGCCACTTACAAGTGAAATACATCATCTGAAAGCTGGGAACCTGAAGATGAAC
This sequence comes from Notothenia rossii, assembly GCF_949606895.1. Taxonomy (NCBI): domain Eukaryota; kingdom Metazoa; phylum Chordata; class Actinopteri; order Perciformes; family Nototheniidae; genus Notothenia; species Notothenia rossii. The sequence goes on along the minus strand of NC_136905.1, from coordinate 47,973,407 downwards.
TTTAAATGCAGCTCAGCACTGTGTGTTAACTTTTACAAACATGAACAAATACACAAGTTTATAAGCGATGAAACATCATGATTAAAGCTCATGATTCCATTCCCATGCTCAATCAGTCTCATATGTTGCAGTGTGTTCACCTGTTCGTTCTCTTTGTAATCCTGTAGGGCCACACATTCACAGCGGTCATCCTCAAGGTTGTATCCGGTGGTGATCTGAAGATCAACATCAACTTTTACTCATTCAACCTTTACCAGCACTCAGTGGAAACATGTTGCTGTTATTTAAAACAACACTGATGTATGGAAGTGTGAGATGAAGACGTTACCAGTCCATTGGTGTGGTTACACATGTCCCACAGGGGGATGAGGGCCAGAGTGATGCGGCCCCCGTCCTCAGTGGGGATCTGGTTCTGCCGTGTCATCACTGAAGACACCGCCCACCTGCACACACATCAACATTCAGTGTTAAAGGTCAACATTGGTATTGCCAAACAGAGAAGCCTTGCATCAGATGAAGATGGAGAGAGAAGGAGGGAGGATGGAAGGAGAGTGGAGAGTGAACACAATGGAGAAGCAGCAAAACAAGTGGAAGAGAAAAGCAGGAAGGAGGAGAGACTGGAAATCTAAGTCAAGCTTACAGTGGAGGCAGTTTATATAAATATGGGGCGGGGGGGGGGAAATCATTCAATTAAGAATCAACATTTTAAATGATCTGCACTATGTTGATGGAACACTAAAGGACATCGTGCCGCAGGAATTTGAATCTGTTAGTTGTAAACTGTTCCATAGACGTCCACATGTACAATTTAAAGTATCCTTTTGTTTCATTCATCTTTGACAGTAAGAAGACTAACATGTTTCCAAATGATTGCGGTTATCTTTTTAAATTAAAAGTGGTGTACAATGCTTTAGCAAGCAGGTTGTGTTATCAGTTGTGTTTACTACCTGAAAATTGTAGGCCCTTTTCTGAAATGAATTATACCATGTGCAATCAAAATCAAAATCTGCCACTAAGATCATCATCCTAAACTTAATCCTGATTTTGGAGTAAGACTTCATAGGGGACATGTCAGTAGTGATCCCTCTGAGTGTACAGAAATACAGAGAATAATATGACGTTTATATTTTACTGTTTGGGGTCAGTTTCTCTTCGAAAAAAGTTTGACTTCTTTTTTTGTTATGACCAATAGGAATGATGGCCAAACCTATGAATAAAATACCTATGTTATATTCTTCACAGGGACAGATTTGTAGAAACACATGAAGATATAGTAAATGATAAGACCATGTAGAAACAGACTCATTCTGCACACACACTTCTACACACACTGACCTGTAGTCATCAAACGTGAAGCTGTCCTTCAGGGGCAGCTTGCTGGCAGCGGGGTGAGTCTGGGGAGGGAGGAGAGGGAAAAGGGGGAAAAAGGGAAAAACAAATCAGAATGAGGAATATTGGAATATTATTAAACAGGTATGATGGGGGGGGGGGTCTTCTCAGTCAACTTAATCTGTTGTGGCCAGCAGCCATCACACATCTGCCTCATCCATTTAGCCTGAAACAGGTGTGTGTGTGTGTGTGTGTGTGTGTGTGTGTGTGTGTGTGTGTGTGTGTGTGTGTGTTTTTGTCAATGCCACCAGTTTCTCCATTTAAAGCCACAGCCAACACCTACCACAGTTTAGTGGATACATAATGAAGAAAAGGCGGAGAGGAGGGAAATGAAATGGAAGGACGTAAAAAGAGTTCTAAGAAAGAAAAGCAGAGAAATGACAGAGTAGAAGAGAGTGTGAAAGGAAGAGCACAAGCTGTTATTCAGTGTTAGTCAATCAAAGGAAGTGATATTGTGATGTTGATATTGTTATTATATTCCTCAAATGTCAATACATCTGAAAGGGGCTTGTGTTAAGCCCTTCATGTACACATTGTGTTAGCTTTACAATGCTGCCGAGCACCTCTTACCTGAACGATATGTTTTAGAATAAAGGAATCCTATTTGGAGAGTTGCTAATTGTTTTGAGTCAGATGGAGAGTTTTGCAATTTATCAGAATAGTTTAAATAATCTTGTGATTTTGCAAACATGTGAAATTGTGAACATTTTGAAAATTAAGTTATAACAATGCACCAATATATTTATTTTAAGTCTAACTTGAACATAAATCATATGTCGCTCTGATGGTAATCCTGACTCCCCCAGGTTAGAGCTGACACAGATCTCTGTCCCCCTGAGGGTCAGGGACAGTTCGTGAGGACATGGATAGACTAGTCCACACTTCAAAAGCTCACCCATTAATACAACATAACATATCTTGTCTGTTTTATCTGTGCATAAATACAAACATTTATTTTAATCTAGGGGGAATTACATTAATAAATCCTCCCAGCAATGATGTGCTCACCACAATAATGTGAACAAGTGAGCTTCTTAAAATATTAAATTCAAAAAAAGGTCCCCTCTATAAGTGCATATATACGTATATCAAGGTTCAAGGTTCTTTGAACATATATGTGTGTGTGTGTGTGTGTGTGTGTGTGTGTGTGTGTGTGTATATATATTATACACAGGGCATCCAGCAGTGATGGTGATAGGAGCCAGCCTACAGGTGAGTGTGGAGGATCATGCTTGTCAGGTTAAACAAAGTGACCAGTGATGGTGAATGTGAAGGGAGGTGAGGCGAACTGCCTCAAAGATGCTGTGATGCTGTTCATTGGTTTGTTTGTTTGTCAGTCTGTCTGCTCAACAAAACATTAACAACTGTTGGCCAGAGAATGATTTCTAGATGTAGAGTTCCAAAAAGGGAGGAGAGTTTTTTTTTAACACTCTTATTTCCATTTCTGTTATCTTTTTGGTGTTGTATATGTTATTCAACCGTGGAAGATTCCTGGATAATCCAACAATACCATTAGTTGAAGTCAAGTATTTCTGTTAGTAAAGACGGTTAGCTCTAAGGGTGATATCAGAATCTGGGTCATTGCTACGTTGTTTTGCTCTGATATATTTGGAATTATTTAGACATACAGAATGAACATTGATTTTGAAAATGAAGAGATACATGTTATGTAACCGCAAATATTTAATGTAATACAATAATTATATTTCGGCAGGAATGTGAAATAATATATATTAAAAAGGGATGTGCAAATGTTCAGTTAGGACGGGCCGTAAAGTACAGACTTTCAAAACTCAAACAATGTATGTATTCAGTTTCCAATTTCGGAATGAATTAGATTCCTCAGAATCCTGGTTATAGGAACTCAAGTCTCAGAAACCCCTGGTCTGAGCAGAAAGTATCCAGAACCAAGATAAAGCAACTTGTTCTACCCTGAGTGGTCACAAACCCCCCCCCCCCCCCCCCACATCTCTGTGTTGGGGAGAATGAGGAAGTGGCTGTAGCTGTCTGTGTTCATCAGCATATACCAGTCTGTGGACCGACAGGACAGAGGACAGGGAGGCGGGTGAGAGGGGGTCTAGAGGAAGGTACATTCAGGTCAATTCAATTCAAAACCAATGTGACAAGCTAATTTTCCAGCCCGGTCATCTGGAGCGAGGGGCTACACCAGGAGGGAAGAGAAGTGTGTGTGTGCTTGGGTTAAGAAAGGAGATGTATCAGAGATGAGGGGACAGAACACACACACACCTCCATGAGCCCTTCTTGCTCAGTCTCCATCTCAAGCAAAGCGCAACATAAAGCTGTGCGTGCATGCACACTGTTAGTGTGATTACTACGATTCCAAGTTTTTCACCAATGATTTCCATACATTCATTTATTTGTGCCAGACTGCCTCAATACCAACATTAGGCATCAAATATTGATCTTCTATAGTTAATATACTAATTCTGATAATTAAAATCCTATTTCAATGTAGAGATGCTCGGTGAAATTTATTTGCTTTGCCCCTCCTTGCCCCGCTCTACAGACCTGCCTGTGAACAACGCCCACTCTCCTTCCACACATTAAGTTAGTATTCAGCTCCAAAAGTCAAACCATCTATATTTATAGATAATGGCACACACAAGATCTGAGAACATGTTAGCAAAACCTCTTGATAAAATCTGTATCCATCAATATGCCTATTAATTAGGGGTGTAGAGGTATCCGTATTCGTCCCGAACCATAACTGTTTGCCAGCCGCCCTTGAAAAACAAATGAAGAACAAGAAGAAAGACACAACAAATCGAACAAAATACAAGAAGAAAAGTTAGTATGGCGATTTCAGATAACACACAGGAGCTAGAACCCACCTGCTTCTTTTAAATCAGCTGTGTGGGAACATTTCGGGTTCCCTGTGGACTAGGGCTGTACCCGTTCGTTGGCCAACTATTCGGGTTTCAATTTCATTATTTTTTTTTTTTTCAGAAAAAATATCTTTTTTTTCAAAAGAATATATATTTTTTTCGAAATGTATGCTATTAATAAAGGCGAATTGCCATATTCTTATACTATATTTATACTTTTGAATTGCACTGTTAAAATGCGGAAATATATACAATCTCAGCCTGTGCTCCTGACATCGGTTTCACTCACAGTCACGAACGCAAACGGCACGCTTCACCTCGTTTCACCGATTCACTTCAATGCCGAAGACTTCAGCTGTGTGGGACCATTTTAAATTGGACGACGGTAAGAAGAATATGTGCCAAATATGCGATAAGAAACTGGCCTACCACGGTGGCACAACAACTCTGAAAAGTCACCTGGATGCTGTGAGTAGTAGCCTAGCCTAGCTTAGCTTAGCTGTTGTCAAGTTGCCATGATGAAGCTGCTTTATCCGCCGTTTAAACAGAAACGTTACACATGATAAAAACGTGCACTTACTTTGCTTGGAAAATAGTTGCAAGCAAGCAACCGAATAGTTTTTTTATATTAGTTTTTTTCATTTGATCCGAATAGTGAAAATAATAGGAGTAATGTGGGAACATCTGGGGCTAAGGCAATGGCATTAAAGTTGAGTAGCTCAGCCTAATAATAACTTGTGTCCATAGGTGCATCCCCACGCATCCCAGCCATCAACATCCTCAACAATACAGCAGACCCTACAGTTACCCTACAGAGGACACATTTAGTTTTAATGTTTGCGAGTACTGAGACAATAAATAAATATAAATCCTAATAATATGCTCTTTCTGCGCTTCCGCTTAACAGCGTGTTGTCAGGTGTCTCGGATTCGGAGCGTGTTATGAAACCTTTTTGAAAAACGATTTTTTTTTTTGAAAAAAAATGTTATAAAATAAAAAATAAAAATCTCTCCGCACCGAATATTCAAATATTCGCTGCTGATCACTACCGAATATCCGGAGCCCGAAAAATTGTATTCGGGACAGCCCTACTGTGGACTACAATTAGAGATGTCCCGATCCGATCACGTAATCGGGGATCGGAGCCGATCACGTGATTTTCAAAAGATCGGAATCGGGAGAAAAAAATCGGGGATCGGGAATTTATTTGAATTTTATTTTTTTATAAAATATTTTTTTTATTTTATTTAACGTTACAAAACAAAAATTACCATATTCACGTCTTAAAGTCATCCTGAGGCCTTACAATTACAGAACATCATGTATGTGTTGCTTCTTTTGGGCTTGTTTTCATAGACCTGGTTGCTTATTTCTCTCAAATCTGGCAACAGAGTGGGCTATTAAGTGTCTAATAGTGGCAGTAAGCTAACGAGAGGCTACGTTCAGCTGGTGACTCGGGAATCGGGACAGAGAAAATGTCAGGAGTTTGGAAGTATTATAACATTGAAAGTGAAGGCAGTGTAACAGCCAGATGCAATGTTTGCAAGGTGGAGACTTTTAAAAGGAAAGAAAAACTGCCCCAGAACAGTGAAAAGGCCAACAAAAATAACAACAAAGATAGCTGAATTCATCGCGTTGGATGACCAGCTGTTATCTGTTACCTTTTTTTTCTCTTAATGCATTGCATAAAGATCGAATCGGGAAAAATCGGTATCGGCAGATTGTCAAAATCAAATGATCGGAATCGGATCGGGAGCAAAAAAAGGTGATCGTGACATCCCTAACTACAATAACGATGGAGAGTGGTGGATCAGTGGTCAGCTCCTATAGTTCATTCACATGAGATGCCAAGAAAATCCTACATTTGTGTAATGGGACAGTATGTGACACTCTTCAGGACCATAACACAACATTCAGACCATGCCAGTGTGTGTGTGTGTGTGTGTGTGTGTGTGTGTGTGTGTGTGTGTGTGTGTGTGTGTGTGTGTGTGTGTGTGTGCGCGCTAACACTGCAATCAACATCAATTTGATGGACAGCAGTAGAGAATTTGAACCTGGAGCAGCACTCTTCCTCAGATCTCAGTGAGAGCAATTAATCGGGAACACAACATTGCCACCTAGTGAAGTCCACTCACATCGCATGATAAAGTCATCTTCAAATAAAATTAGTCTCTAAAAAGCCTAACACGAAATCTGCCCTGATAACTTGTCAGGCAACACATCAATTCCCCTGCCAGTTCATCATCAAATTAAAACAAACACCTTGCAAATAAAAAGCATTGTTATATTCATTTCAGTGCTTTTTGATAACAGGGCGTCAGAAAATTGAGTTCTGATCAAAGCGGAGCTGTCATTTTACATTGCTGCAGCTTAATAATTGGGACATTAGCATATTTTGAGATTATTATCCCACTATCTGTTGTCTGGTCCTGGTAACCAGTATTTCATCACATCTCCATTGGTAGGCACATTACACTGGACAAAAAAAAGTCGGTTTGATCATGTGAGAAGTTCACAAACTAAATCAAACTGCTGATCTTGATTATGTAAATTATTTTCTCATACATGAAATTAAAATGTTCATATGCCGGGCAAAATCTAAGCAGAGGAAAGATACTGTATCACCATCACTGTGGCCACCATCCTCAGTTTAACAATAAAAATATATCAGAGCATCTGTACAGCTGTGCTCTGCCTCTTCTCCCTTTCTACAACTGAACCTTGCTTTTTTCACATGTATTATTCCTGTTCCAATGCCCCCCCCCTGGACATGATGGAGAATTTAAGGCACAAGACAGTACTATTCTCCATCTGTGCTGCTACATAAATGTGGGAGATTAAAGTCCAGGAGATCGCCTTCTACACTGAGTCGGTACAATCCGCAACGGCAACCCAATTCAGTGAGGAGAGTGTAGGCCAGCGGAGTACCCTGCGGGGTGGATGTGGTTTACGCACCCTTTTGTTGTAGTTCGAGATCTAGAGCAACGTAGAGTAGTTCTGGATGTTGGTAATAAAACCCCATTGACACCTGTGCCAGGGAAAATGGTACTTAGATAGTAGCTGGAGTAACAGGACTGCGTATGAACTGCTTATTGTCTTCTTTTGAATTTCTCTTTCTGTCAACTTATTTTCTGGGCTTCCATATGAAAGCTCACCCAATAATTGGCTTATATTTCTATTTGATATCATCAAATGACTGAATTTACAGTATGCATGTGCCCACCTGTACCAGTTTGTAGAAGTAGGCGTATTGGCGCGTAGTGTTTTTATACTGGCTCAGGACGTCCTGCACCGCCTGTGTGCCCAGCAGCAGCTGCACCTCGTCCTGCTGGTAGAACAACGGGGTGTCATACTCCTGAGGAAGACTCCGGATGTACGGCAGCCAGAATGAGTCTGGGTTGGCCCGCTCACACAGCAGGTGGAAAGCCAGCGTCACGTTGCCCATGGCCTGCAGGATCCGGTCTTGGCTATAGAGAGGACCTGAGGCAGAGAGATACAAATCAGCTCCAGGATACACTTTTCTCCAGAGTGCCGTGGTTTATTGTTTATTAATGTGGTTCAGCGGCATTTACCGACCGCTGCAGTGCTGCTCGTCCACGGGAGTTTAGTCTACAGTTAACTCACGTCAGAGTTTAGTCTCCCGTTAACTCACGGCAGAGTTTAGTCTCCCGTTCACTCACGGCAGAGTTTATTCTGCCATTAACTCACGGCAGCGGCCTCTGTAAAGTATTCACTGTCTGACTGTCACACAAGCAGCTGATAAATATCCCCCATCCCCATAAGTGAATGTGTGTCAGTATGAATTGATGCTGTTTGGCATCACAACGCTGTTGAAAGTTTCTCTGGTATGAGATGGATGATGTTAGCATAGCAACCGAAGCTAATCTGACTATCTTGACAACTTGTTGCTATCCTATTGTTCCAAAAGCTGTTTTCTACAGGCACATTTTACCGGCGTATTTTTCATTATGATTCTACTTGTGATAGTCGGACATGACAACCTGTGAAGCCCATGTATTGATTGATGGCATAAACGGTGATGTCATGACGCAGCACCAGTCAGGCTCTGGGCGGTTGAAACACAACTTGGGCTAAAAAGAAGAACCGGTTCAGAACCGGAAGAGCCCGGAGCTAGAACTGGAACTGGTTTGGAAAAGGGGCACGAGTGGGGCCAGCTAAGAACCGGTTTACGGTGCTTAGAGCCAGCTCCACTGCGGTGGAAAAGGGGCCGGTTCCGGGCTAGAGCCTGATTAAGCTCTGGTTCTTCCTGTTTCCATCGCAGCGGAGCCGGGAGGCTGTGGCTCAGTGGGAAGTGCGCTGAACTTGGAATCAGGGGGTAGCAAGTTTGAGTCCCACTGCAGTCAGCATGTCGTTGTGTCCCTGGGCAAGACACTTCACCCCAAATTGCTCCTGAGGGGGCTCCACAGTACTGATGTTGCTTTGGATAAAAGCATCTAACAAGTGACATGTAATGTGAAATGTATGCAAACCGGTTCTTAGCTGGCCCCACTCGGCTGCCCGGCAAGAACCAAGAACCAATAGGAGGGGGCGAGATTAACCTGAGCAATAAAAGTTCATGGCGAGTACGGCAAATAAAAGTTGTAACAAGCAGTAGCGCTGAGCAAAGTGACTAGAACGTGACCACACACTTATAAAAAACACACACTTATAAAGTCAGGCAACACTAAAATGACATTACATTACATTTAGCTGACGTTTTTATCCAAAGCGACTTACAATAAGTACATTCGACCAGGAAGATACAACCTTGAAGAAAACAGAATCATATAAGTACATCAGGTTTCATAAAGCCAAACATTTCAAGTGCTACTCAACTGGCTTTAGGTAAGCCAGACCTTTATTAGTATATAAGTGCTTTGTTAGTAATTATATCGCTCGAAGTGGAGTCGAAAGAGATGAGTTTTCAGTCTGCGCCGGAAGATGTGCAAGCTATCTGCTGTCCTGATTTCAATGGGGAGCTCATTCCACCATTTTGGAGCCAGGCTTCGTGTGATTCTGTTTATCTTTAACTTACTTTAATGACCATCCGTTCGCTGTTATTGATCATTGTGGAGAGCAGCACACTGCCTCATACGTTTTCCTGTTGTTTTGTATTTTAGTGTGTACAGAAGGAAATATGCACACACTAAAATAACTTTCTTCCTATCTCACAAAACATCTTTACAAGTCATTAGAGCCTCCTACCGGCTGCTGTTGTCAAGATGTGCTACAGTAAAATTCCCTGTGTGGTTAGGAGAGTCTTACATTTGAAATATTTACTCTAATGTAGTTATATAAAATGTACCAGTATGTTACAATCGTCACAAAATACATCCTTTCATGAAATGTAATCATCATTTTCTTTTAGAGAAGCTATTTTCCCAGTTTTTTCGCTCTGCTTTAAATGGTTTATTTATGGGAGCCAAAATGTTTAGGTTTTCTAATTTAATCCTTTCACACCCTTACCCATCACAGAGTTCTGGGCTGACTCCACAGTCATCAGCATCTTCCTGGGAATCCAAAGGAATAGTTCCTCTGCCTGCAACAAACACACGCAAACACACACTCTTTATAGTAATTAACTGGTATTTGATGAAGTGTTTGGAGTGCTGGAGAATCTTGAAAAGGTAACCCCACTGAGTGGAGCTCACCTTGATGTCTCTGGTGGCCCGCAGGCCGTAGCCTTCTGTTCCAAAGTTGGCCACTGTGAAACCGTCACAGGACGCCCCGCTCTCCTGAGCCCAGGACATCAAGTCTGGGAAGTAGTCATCTCTGCTGCCATCAAAGAGTATAGACATACCTGAATACAAACACACAGCAAGGGACAAATTATCTCTTCTTCATTTTCATCACCTCACTGATACATTACTTCAAATTAGGGCTGCCCTCGAATAAAGGTTTTTCTAGTCGACCAATAGTCGTAAATTCAGGCAATTAGTCGACTAATCGTCGCGCGTTTATGATATATTATGATCTCAAAATGGTTTCAGTTTCATTGAAAACATTTTTAACATTATGGTACGTTTTGCTTCAAATCAAATCAAACTGTGATAATGAACCTTTGAAATATCATCCTTTACACACTCAGAAAGATCCCTTCTGAGGAAAAATTTGTCAAGTAGGTTTTTCAGCCGACTAACGTTTAGTCAACTATTTGGGGGCAGCCTTACTTTAAATGACTTGAAATATAATATTGCTGATTACTTAATATTGATAAATCCTGTGGAATAAGGTTTTCAAAACATTCATTTGAAATAAATAGTGTGTGCACAGCTGCATGCACATGTTCTCACCCTTCTGTTTCTTGCGGATCTTCTCCACCAGGCCTCTGATCTGGGTGTACTCCTCCCACTCTTTACCAGCAGAGGGGGCTGCACTGCTGCATTCTGGGGAATTAACAAAACAATTGCATGTTTAAATTAACCGTACAGCCAACACACATCTTAACAAGGACATGTAAACATGAAAATACCATGACAACGTTAGGAGCAAATCAATACTAAATCATACCCTGTAGAGATTTACACTGGCTCTGGTTTGTATGGGCCTCTGGTGAAAGTCGTCTCACTGTGATGAAACCTCAGCTGTACTGTTTAAGAAGACTGATGCACAACACCTGGATATGACCGCTGACTGCGAAACTACGTTTAAGGTGCAAAACTACGGCACAATTCCAAACCGCCACCTACCCACTTCTACTCGGTGACGGAGTGAATTCCGGCTGTCGGGAAACTCACAGCTAAACGAGGCACCATTATTTCAGGTCGACGGTGCAAATAGAGCGGCAATCTTTGGAACAAACTCCCCTCCCTCTGGCAGAAACAGGAATAATTTATAAAATAATAAAATAATATAATAATTTATAAAAAGGAAACGCCATTTCAATTTTTTGGAAATTAGAAATGTTTTGAAAAAATCTTAAATAGAGTTTCATTTTTGTAAACCTCTTTCTATTTTTTTATTTATTTTTAAATCTGATGTTTATAAGCTGCTTGGTTTTTGAAACAGTCTGTAAATATACAAAACGTTAGTATCAAATGCACACCTTTACCTTTTTTCTAGACTAGACAAGGGGATATGATTTAAAGTAAAACAAATAAAAGTTATCCATCAGGTTGTATGACGATATTAAATGTCTATCTGGTTTCGCGGATTACCAGTAAATGTTTGCTGGAACTGTTTGTAACAGCGTGTTTCCTGACGGACACACACAGCGTGGGTCGGTCAGGTAGGACTGATGCAGATCCTTTGAAGGTTTGATAACCAACTCCCCCTCCCCAATAGTTGAATTGGAACGGCACTTAATGTGGCGTACGTGGAGGGGTAGGGTGCAAGAGGTAGTTTGAAATTGAGCCTTTGTTTAGGTGAGTGTGCTTTCAGCTGCCAATATCTTTATGGGCAACCTTGCAAACTGCCTCCCTGATTTCTGTGCGACAGGTCATTTCTGATGCAGACTGTCACTTTGGACCTGAGCAGCTGATTGACCAGTCAACTGGATGGATTCCTATCCCCTCTGCGCCCATACACATGAATCACATGAATCACGTTATTATTATGTGGGTGTGCAGGAACATAAAAATCCCAAATAGAACAAATGGTGTTATTGAGTAAGATTACAATCTACTGGAAGAAAAATTGGTGTAACTTAATGTTCCATATGTGCTGACTTTTTATTTTATATGATTAGAGTGAAAAAAAAGAAGGTTCCCCGGATGCAGGAGAACGTACTCTGCAGCAGTTCAGCGATCAGGTTCATCATTTCCTTTGGGGTCACCACCGGGGTGGCTCCTGAGCCCGACTTCTGAATCTTCACTCGACTCTTCTTTCCCATGGTGCTGATGTACTGAAAAAACAGACCATCATTACTGTTGGCTGTGAACATGAGAAAGTAGAAACAGGCTGAGAGGAAATCAACTAGGTGTATAACACACAGAAAAGTAAACACAGAAGCTCACTTTTAAAAAAAATGTTTTTGCTCAGGTGACATATTGTGCCAAATACTATTTTTCATGGTTTCCCCCTATGATACACCAACGCAGGTTATACTGTCCCTGTTATGTAGCTACAGGTACCGCCTGCCTTTACATGTGAGACCTGACGCTACCTCTCTCATGTGAAGTGCTACACTGCCAGCCCTCAACATTTATTTTTTCTCTTGATTTATTTTTCAAGAACCAGGTGTGTCCAGGGGAAAAGTGGACTTGCCAAGCTGCTGTGCTCACAGTCCACAATGCTGCGAGCCGGGCCTCTGAGCAGCTCCCGGTCCAGGGGCCTCATTTATAAACGGTGCGTACGCTCAAAAGATGGCTTACACCACTTTCTATGCAATGTTTGCAATTTATATAAAACAAACTTGACGGGAAAATGTGCGGTCCTCCACACAAACTCTGACCCATCCGTACGACCAAAAACGGGAGAGATGAGAAACTGCGACACCATTGGCAGAAGGAAGAATGGAGAGAAATATGGGGAAATAATACCATAAATAAAATGTTACCTCTCATTTACAGTGGGGCAAAAAAGTATTTAGTCAATCACCAATTGTGCAAGTTCTCCCACTTAAAAAGATGAGAGGCCTGTAATTTTCATCCTAGGTATACCTCAACTATGAGAGACATAATGAGAAAAAAAATCCAGAAACTCACATTGTCTGATTTTTAAAGACTTTATTTGCAAATTATGGTGGAAAATAAGTATTTGGTCAATAACAAAAGTTCATCTCAATACTTTGTCATATACCCTTTGTTGGCAATGACAGAGGTCAAACGTTTTCTCTAAGTCTTCACAAGGTTTTCACACAATGTTGTTGGTATTTTGGCCCATTCCTCCATGCAGATCTCCTCTAGAGCAGTGATGTTTTGGGGCTGTCGCTGGGCAACACAGACTTTCAACTCCCTCCAAAGATTTTCTATGGGGTTGAGTTCTGGAGACTGGCTAGGCCACTCCAGGACCTTGAAATGCTTCTTACGAAGCCACTCCTTCGTTGCCCGGGCGGTGTGTTTGGGATCATTGTCATGCTGAAAGACCCAGCCACGTTTCATCTTCAATGCCCTTGCTGATGGAAGGAGGTTGTCACTCAAAATGTCACGATACATGGCCCCATTCATTCTTTCCTTTACACGGATCAGTCGTCCTGGTCCCTTTGCAGAAAAACAGCCCCAAAGCATGATGTTTCCACCCCCATGTTTCACAGTGGGTATGGTGTTCTTTGGATGCAACTCAGCATTCTTTCTCCTCCAAACACGTTTAGTTGAGTTTTTACCAAAAAGTTCTATTTTGGTTTCATCTGACCATATGACATTCTCCCAATCCTCTTCTGGATCATCTAAATGCTCTCTAGCAAACTTCAGACGGGCCTGGACATGTACTGGCTTAAGCAGGGGTACACGTCTGGCACTGCAGGATTTGAGTCCCTTGCGGCGTAGTGTGTTACTGATGGTAGCCTTTGTTACTTTGGTCCCAGCTCTCTGCAGGTCATTGACTAGGTCCCCCCGTGTGGTTCTGGGATTTTTGCTCACCGAGCTTGTGATCATTTTGACCCCACGGGGTGAGATCTTGCGTGGAGCCCCAGATTGAGGGAGATTATCAGTGGTCTTGTATGTCTTCCATTTTCTAATAATTGCTCCCACAGTTGATTTCTCCACACCAAGCTGCTTACCTATTGCAGATTCAGTCTTCCCAGCCTGGTGCAGGTCTACAATTTTGTTTCTGGTGTCCTTTGACAGCTCTTTGGTCTTGGCCATAGTGGAGTTTGGAGTGTGACTGTTTGAGGTTGTGGACAGGTGTCTTTTATACTGATAACGAGTTCAAACAGGTGCCATTAATACAGTTAACAAGTGGAGGACAGAGGAGGCTCTTAAAGAAGAAGTTACAGGTCTGTGAGAGCCAGAAATCTTGTTTGTTTGTAGGTGACCAAATACTTATTTTCCACCAAAATGTGCAAATAAATTCTTTAAAAATCAGACAATGTGATTTTCTGGATTTTTTTTTCTCATTTTGTCTCTCATAGTTGAGGTATACCTAGGATGAAAATTACAGGCCTCTCTCATATTTTTAAGTGGGAGAACTTGCGCAATTGGTGGCTGACTAAATACTTTTTTGCCCCACTGTATTTGTTAGATTTGGCAGCTGATATAACACAACACATTTTTTTTATTTCATTTAACTGGTGAAAGAGTTGCTGCGGGGGGGGGGGGTTGAGACGCACAGGCTGCAGTGGAGACGCTGCGCACAGCTGATTTACAGCTGGAACACAAACCACCAAATAAAAAAATAAACATGAATTGACTCCACTCCGCAGGGATCCCCCGATTCTTACAGTTTCTCATCATGGGGGGGGTCTCCTGTCCCCGGCACAAACACACTGACCACGACGCCACCTGCGATCAACTGGACAATGATCCCTCGCTCTACGCCTCCTGTACACAGTCCTGGACTGGTCATCGGGAGGACCGGGGGGTTTCCCGATGGCCTGGCCTGTTAAGTGGCCTGCCTCACACAGGGTGACTGGCTGTCTACATGATGTGGCCTGCCGACATGGCCACTGTCATACAGATCATAAATCAAAGCCCTTGATTGGTCTCTGGTTGTCATTCAAGCTCGGGATAACCTCAGCTCACGTGAGGTAAAGGACTGAGTGTTTAGATTAACTTAGTCTAAGTTCTCAGTGGGTCTCAAACGGTTTGGTCACCATTTATGTAAACACATATTTCCATTTGAGAGGGTAGTGATTAGTAAAATATGCATGAATAAATAAATAAAAAGTTAACTTGGTGAAAATAGGTAAGATACACTTTTAAAACTTGTTGAGAGCTAAAACTAGTCTTTGCTGCTGCCTCAAAGAGGAGCAGGGGGAGAGAGGAGGGAGACAGGTGAGGCTGATTCAGGAGCACAGACACACTCACAACTATAAATGAACCAAAAATAAATAAATAAACAAGTTTCAGTGTTTTTCATATTGGAAATGGTATGTTATTGGTTATGGCCCTGATTTTATGATTATTGAAATGTATACAGTTCTGTTTCATATAGTTCCCATAGATCTTGTCTTTATTTTCCCATCAAAATGCACCAGATTGATGCATTTCACTCCAAAATAAAAAAACAAATCTTAGGCCCTGCCTGTACCTGTTCGCTCTCCCATCGTGTGAAGGGTCTGCTAGCAAGCGACCAACAGAAAGGTTAATGTTGTTGCATGTCACAAAGGCACGTCACCTCAACTCACTGATCCAGTAATGAGTGATCCGACAGTGAAGAATAAATATATTTATAACTAGAGTAGCTTGTTCCAGAGGTAGATAAAATGGCTAAGTGTGTTAGGTCTAACTCTTGTGTGTTTCACTCCGCTCACCGGTCCGTCAGCGGGTGGATCTGCAGGATTTCTGCTTCACACACACAGTCTTATTTTATTGTCATTTTCGGACACCTTAAAATACTGCCAGACTGGTGAAGCCATTTTTGCGAGCTTGTTTTGCCGCGCACAGAGAAAAGTGTCATGTATTTTACGTCATCATTTTACGTCATGCGATCGGCTCTCGCAATCGGCAGAGAGTGAGTATCGGCCAATATCGATCGGTGGCCGATGGATCGGAGCATCCCTAACTACAGCATTTCAGAAAACACAACAGTATTTCATAGCTGCTCCGTCCACACTCACAACAACGTCATACAGACATAAATAAAGCAGCGACTGTATTCACCATGACACAGACTGTGTTTTGTATATGTTTAACTTGTTTCCAGTTTCTGAACAGATACAGATGTAGCACTGAATTTCAGACTCCAGCTTACAGCTTCCTGCCTACTACCTGCCTAAAACCAGTATAGAGGAATGTTAAGCCCTCCCACTATTTTCCAAGAGGGCGTTACCAGATTTTCAATTTCAGGTTTTAACCAGGAGATGGCGCTTCATTCACAAATACAGAAAGACAAGTTTCATGGACTTTCAGTTGTGTTTTGAAGAGCATTTGAACACATCAATATTTTTGATCAACTAAAGTATATCTAATCTTGTAATTCAATAATATATAGTCTTTATATATTAAATAATCATAATTATAATGTAAATGTTTACATTACACTTCTTTATTTGTTATGCTCATACTTTAACCTTTACAATCATTTGCTTAAATATGCAGTATATTTTTTGTATATTTTTGTGTTTGCTTCCTCCTGCTTCCTTTCGGACGCATACTGTATGATTTATTATTATTATTAATATGAAGATATTATTAAGATAAGATGTTACTTTATTGATTGAACATTTTAGTTTAGAATGTGCTGTCCCACGGTAATTCAGAAGGCTCACAGGTCACATTCCGACCATTATTTAAAACAATAGGTGCTTTCACACCGTCTACAGTTTGCTTTGTATATAGGGAGCTCTGTCAGTTTTCGAATTACCCATTTGCTTTCGGGGAGCCCTATTTTTCAGAGCACATCCTGCTACTAAATATGTCACACGCACGCTCTGTTGACTGGCGCAGCAGCGCGGATGCGATCAATTGCTATAAAAACACTCTTCTACTAATACAGACGGTGTCACTATGCCGGCGGATGTGGCCATTGTTGAAGCCTCTTCAGGCTCCGCATCGGCAGGCCTCTCCCTCGGTGTGGAGCTGTCAAACTCGACCCTAACGCCGCTTACAGCCGGCCAACTAAAAGTTGTTTTCCGTTCACGTTGTCATTTTTAGACTCCTTCGCTTCTTTGCTTGTGAATCCAAAAGCTGTGACGCTTGGCTGTTTTTGTTTTGCCATATTTTTTATTAAAAAGCCAGAGTTAAAAAAATATCAATATGAACATTTAAAATACTGCGCCGGCATCACCGCCATAACCATAGCAACGTAAGTAAGAATGCAGTGCCGCCACGTACAGATGGCGACACCCAGACATATTCAAAAATATAAAACAAATATTCAGAAACTGTAATGAACAATAACTTATTTATTTCAAGAACTGTTATTTACAGAAACTCAATATTTCTAATCTGTGTGACACAAATATGCACAATTGTTTTGAGAGAGCTGTGGTTGATGGGCCATTAGTTGTGTAAATACACAGCTGAGAGCTGCCGTTTCATTCAGACTGTTTAAAAAACGGTAACAACGGACAATTTTTTTTTGCGGATGCATGTCAATTTAAATCAATACATACAACTATTTTTTAAATCAATACATACAACTATTTTTTTAAATCAATAAAAACATTTTCTAAATCCATAAAAGCATTTAAATTAATATTGGGAGTCATGTCATTACTTTGTTGAGAATGTGGCCGTGTAATAAGCGGGATAATTTGCAGCGACTTGTTCCTTATGGGGAAAATAACACCCGTCATGTGTGTGTAGAGGTGGGTGTGGTTAAAACACTTTCATGAAGTAAAGGAATTTCCTTCTATAAAACAGCTGTGGGCAGCAGTGAGTGTCACGGACATGAATTCATAGATCAAGGCAGACTGGTGCACACACTCTCCTGTCCTGCCAGGCGACACGCCCGTTCTAAGCCGTGTCCCTCACTCCTCACATCCCAAGCATCCCCAAAAAGTGTATTATGTTGTTACATCTCAGATGTTATGTTTCAGTTGTGACCTGTCTATGTTCAGTGATGCAAACTTGTCACCTTTCGGCGAAATTCGCCGTTTTGAATCCAAAATAAGTCGTTTGAGTGATTCATGTAGATCTGCAATACAAATATTTTTGGGATATGGGGGGGTCTGGGACCCGGAGTAATCTGCGGCCGTGAGCTGTTATGTGCCATCATGACACGCATGGTGTTCTTTTTTATATATATTATAATGAAGTACGAGCTGTGTGCTCGAGTCTTCCTGCCTGTCGGCTCTGCTCCTCCGAGATGATGGTCTAGCTTCAGCAGCTACATTACCTACGGGTGCGTTCGTTAATATTAACTGTGCGTCCAGAGTCATTGTGGCACAGACTGGACTGCTGGTGAACGCGTTCAGGTGTTCAGAGCAGAGCTCCCTGTTGGAGCGGAAGAGCGTGATGCAAACTGAAAAGTTTTTCTGTGGCAATATTATTTAAGGAATCGTTGAGCTAGCTAGCTAGCATACATTGTCACTATCTGCTAACGTTAGCTTTAGCCTTCTATTTCTAATAGTTTTTTTCATAGGCTATAAACAGAGGTGGTATAAGTATATATATATTGTACTTGAGTAAAAGTAGAAGTACTCAGATCTTGTACTTGAGTAAAAGTAGAAGC
Organism: Notothenia rossii; assembly: GCF_949606895.1. Classification (NCBI taxonomy): domain Eukaryota; kingdom Metazoa; phylum Chordata; class Actinopteri; order Perciformes; family Nototheniidae; genus Notothenia; species Notothenia rossii. Next base: position 47,954,958 of record NC_136905.1, on the reverse strand, counting down.
ACATAGATCTTGTACTTGAGTAAAAGTAGAAGCATAAAGATCTTGTACTTGAGTAAAAGGAGAAGTACTCAGATCTTGTACTTGAGTAAAAGTAGAAGTACTCAGATCTTGTACTAGAGTAAAAGTAGAAGTACTCAGATCTTGTACTTGAGTAAAAGTAGAAGTACCAGAGTGTAGGAATACTCTGTTACAGTAAAGGTCCTGCATTCAAAATGTTCCTCAAGTAAAAGTAGAAAAGTATTCTCATCAAAATATAGTGAAAGTAGCGACAGTAAAAGTAGTCATTGTGCAGATTGGTCCATTTTAGAATAATAGATATGATATGTTTTATAATGATTGATCATGAAAGTGTTCTCAAAGCTGGTAAAGGTGCAGCTAGTTTGAATGACTTTGTATACTGCAGGGTAGCTTGTGGATTTACTCCAGGTGGAACTAAAGTCTGATTTAACACTTGATTATATTTCACATCATTCATCCACATCTGTAAAGTAACTAAAGGTATTAAATACATGTAGTGGAGTAGAAGTACACCATGTACCTCTGAACTGTAGTGGAGTAGAAGAACAAAGTAGCAAAACATTGAAATACTTAAATAAAGTACAAGTATCTCAAAATTGTGCCCAAGTATAGTACTTGTTGAGTTTATGAACTTAGTTACTTTACACCATGTGGCTATAAAGATAGAAAGACTAAGCCTTGCAGAGGCATGAAAATACATTTTCAAAATGCTCAACAGTGCTGCCAAAATTATAAACTGACTGCTACACAATTTAAAATAAATTATTTTATATATTTCTATTAGATGTGACTCTTTGGCGTTTCTGTTATTATTAACACTGCTGCCTTAGTTGTTCTGCTAAAATCCTCTGTTATTCCTCATTTTACAGCCGATATTCTGTGGGGTGGGGGAGCCGGGGGCTCGGATCCTTGTCACCTTTTTCATACCTGATGAGTTTGCATCCCTGTATGTTAAAAAGCCTCAGTCACCTTAATTCATGTAATAAAAACATCTCAGGTCAGTAACACTCAAAGCTAAATGTGCAATACCATGTTCAGCTATGTTACTATTTATAATGTTATTGTTGTTACATCAGAAGATGTACATATTGGAATGATTTCTTAACTTACAGTAGGCTATTTTTTACAATGTGTGTTGGAAGGATTTATTAAATTACTATGAATATTGTCATTGTTGAAGGCTTTTAGAGAAGGGTGAACTATAAGCCTGAATTACATAACATTTTATACCTAAAAACATAAAAGCTACAATAAATGAATCACAATTATTCTAGTTATTTTTACCTCCCGTATTGCTTTCAACCCACCAGCTTTTATGGTGTTGTTACTTCACTAACTGTAAGCTTGTCACATACAGTCTATGGTCACTCAGAGTAACCTAGCTGGAGAAGAAAGATCAGGGGGGGAGGGGGGGGGAGAGAACTGTGGTTGATGGGCCATTAGTTGTGTAAATATACAGTTGAGATCTGCCGTTTCATTCAGACTGTTCAAAAAACGGTAACAACGGACTATATTTCTTAGCGGATGCATGTCAATTTAAATCAATACATACAACTATTTTTTAAATCAATAAAAACATTTTCTAAATCCATAAAAGCATTTCAATTAATACTGGGAGTCATGTCGTTACTTTGTTGAGAATGTGGTCATGTAATAAGCGGGATAATTTGCAGCGACTTGTTCCTTATGGGGAAAATAGCACCCGTCATACAGATCAGGATCCCTCCGCCACGCTTTGGGATCCTGATCTGCCGACGAGGCTCCATTAAAATATAAATATTTTTAGTGAATTACTGAGTTTAGGCACGTTAATAACGTTTTAATGAAATTGAATACAGTATATTCATATGTTTCAGTGATTAGATGTCAATTCGGCGAACATAAACATAAATGATCGTGGTGAAGATGATGATTAAATTAGGATTAAAAATCGAGAGCCGGGCTGCATTTCCTCCTGTTCGTTTTTTCCGACTAAACAACATTATTTTGTTAAATAACAACATGTTGATGTTTTGTAAATGATTACATGTCTTTTATTTAGCAAAGAGTATGATATCCGTGACATATGGATCTTAACAAAGTTCCGCTGTACATCCAGCGTACTGTATCTGACTTTATTTCACATGAGCTCCAGCGTGGAACCCCACTGCACCCCCTGGTGGATCAATGATCCATTGCAGCTGGCTTCATTATAAATACATTTATCTATCACGGGGGCGGTCTCAAGTCAAGCTGGAGGTTTTCCCTTGAGCGAGGGCAGATCACGTACCAATCACGGCCCTCGCGTTTCAAACTGTCTGAAATGAATCGCTACATCTGTATGAGGAGCTGTGAGCTGAGTGCTAACAGCTAATGGGCTGATGTGTTGGGACATGTTGCGCTGTTGGGTGCTGACCAATCACGAAGCGTCATTTCTTGACTGGCAGCCAAAACAACCAATCACAGCAGTGCTTTTCTGGCTGGCTCTGTCCAATCACAAACAAGAAGTGTTCTCCCTAAAGGAATACCCTTTCCGTCCAATGTGAAATGCTGTGGTGTTTTTTTGAAATGCTGTGGCTTTTTCTGAAATGCTGTAGCGTTTTGTGAAATGCTGTGGTGTTTTGTGAAATAGTGTGGTGTTTTGTGAAATGGTGTAGTGTTTTCTGAAATGCTGTGTGTTTTCTGAAATGCTATAGTGTTTTCTGAAATGCTGTGTGTTTTCTGAAATGATGTGTGTTTTCTGAAATGCTATAGTGTTTTCTGAAATGCTGTGTGTTTTCTGAAATGCTATAGTGTTTTCTGAAATGCTGTGTGTTTTCTGAAATGCTGTGTGTTTTCTGAAATGCTGTGTGTTTTCTGAAATGGTGTAGTGTTTTCTGAAATGCTATAGTGTTTTCTGAAATGCTGTGTGTTTTCTGAAATGCTGTGTGTTTTCTGAAATGCTGTGTGTTTTCTGAAATGCTGTAGTGTTTTCTGAAATGCTATAGTGTTTTCTGAAATGCTGTGTGTTTTCTGAAATGATGTGTGTTTTCTGAAATGCTATTGTGTTTTCTGAAATGCTGTAGTGTTTTGTGAAATGCTATAGTGTTTTCTGAAATGCTGTTGCATTTTCTGAAATGCTGTTGTGTTTTGTGAAATGCTGTTGTGTTTTCTGAAATGCTGTGGTGTTTTGTGAAATGCTGTGGTGTTTTGTGAAATGCTGTTGTGTTTTGTGAAATGCTATAGTGTTTTCTGAAATGCTGTTGCATTTTCTGAAATGCTGTTGTGTTTTGTGAAATGCTGTGGTGTTTTGTGAAATGCTGTTGTGTTTTGTGAAATGCTGTTGTGTTTTGTGAAATGCTGTAGTGTTTTCTGAAATGCTGTGGTGTTTTCTGAAATGCTGTGTGTTTTTTCTGAAATGCTGCGGTAGTGTTTTCTGAAATGCTGTGTTTTCTGAAATGCCGTAGTGTTTTCTGAAATGCTGTAGTGTTTTCTGAAATGCTATAGTGTTTTCTGAAAGGCTATAGTGTTTTCTGAAATGCTGTAGCGTTTTCTGAAATGCTATAGTGTTTTCTGAAATGCTGTAGTGTTTTCTGAAATGCTATAGTGTTTTCTGAAATGCTGTAGCGTTTTCTGAAATGCTGTGGCGTTTGCTGAAATGCTGTAGTGTTTTCTGAAAGGCTATTGTGTTTTCTGAAATGCTGTGTGTTTTCTGAAATGCTGTAGTGTTTTCTGAAAGGCTATTGTGTTTTCTGAAATGCTGTGTGTTTTCTGAAATGCTGTAGCGTTTTCTGAAATGCTGTGGCGTTTGCTGAAATGCTGTCGTGTTTTCTGAAATGCAGTGGTGTTTTCTGAAATGCTGTGGTGTTTTCTGAAATTCTGTTGTGTTTTGTGAAATGCTGTAGTGTTTTCTGAAATGCTGTGTTTTTTTTCTGAAATGCTGCGGTAGTGTTTTCTGAAATGCTGTGTTTTGTGAAATGCTGTAGTGTTTTCTGAAATGCTATAGTGTTTTCTGAAAGGCTATAGTGTTTTCTGAAATGCTGTGTGTTTTCTGAAATGCTGTGCATTTTCTGAAATGCTGTAGCGTTTTCTGAAATGCAGTAGCGTTTTCTGAAATGCTGTGGCGTTTTGTGAAATGCTTTTGCGTTTTGTGAAATGCTGTGGCGTTTTGTGAAATGCTGTGGTGTTTTCTGAAATGCTGTGGTGTTTTCTGAAATGCTGCAGTATTTTCTGAAAAGCTGTGGTGTTTTCTGAAATGCTGTAGTGTTTTCTAAAATGCTGTGGTGTTTTCTGAAATGCTGCAGTATTTTCTGAAATGCTGTGGTGTTTTCTGAAATGCTGCAGTATTTTCTGAAATGCTGTGGTGTTTTCTGAAATGCTGCGGCGTTTTCTGAAATGCTGTAGTGTTTTGTGAAATGCTGTAGAGTTTTCAAAAATGCTGTAGTGTCTTGCACTTCAGGGCCACCGTAATTATCATTTAAATTTATCTGCAACAATGGATATCAGGAAGTGGTTCATGAACAAAAAGAGCTCACAAAAGGAATATGGCAACTCAGCGCCAGATGCAGGCACATTAGAAGACATCAGTTACGTTACCAACGAGCTAGCAAGCCAGCCAGGGACAAGGGAGGCTGGCAATCAATTCTATTTTGAAGAGAAATTGACTCTCAAGCCCTCCCTCACAAACTCCTGCTCTGTGCGCAAGCAGACCGCTGCACACGTTCTCTCCCTCGCTCAATCTCTCTCTCCCTTTCTCTCCATTGCTTAACCTCTTTCTTTCTCTCTCTCGTCTCTGATGTATAATAAGAACGTCAACAGCATGGCAACCTAAAACCCCTCTCTTTCTGCAACAACAATTCACGAGCGCCTCCCCCACACCCGTTGACAAATCACGAGCGTGTAACTACTTCTGACTGATTCTGATAAAACAACAGTAAACAGTGAAAAAGCATTTAGGCCCCTGAATATAATTATGGCGCCGATTTAGACTCCTTAGCACTAGAGTTCACTCACTACTTAAAAAAAACGCTTGGCTGTTAACTGCAAATGAATCACTTTGCATTAGCATATTATTACCTTATTGTATTCCTATTGTTATGGTGTGCAAATAAACACAAAGGATGGCCACAAAGATTGTCCAATCTTTTGGTCCCTGAACAGGACTGTCACCAACATCCCACAGAGTATTCTGACAGTAACAGCATACAAGGCATGTGACCTAATGTAATGGCTGGATCAATAACCAATATCAGGCGGATGTTGGTTTAGTGTACTCAATGAGTTCTGTTACATTTTGGTAGCATTGCTTGCTGCTCTATTTGGCACAAATAATACAAAAACTGACATTTTTGCTAGCAAGTGTACTCAGCTCTGGGATACTACATCAAGTGTGTCTAATATCATCACCTTTGACCTTTTAAACAACACATAATGACCCTTTTTCTTTATTTATACAAGATAAGTCATTCTTCAACTGTTGAACATAAAGTAGGCTACAGCAAGAAGGAACAGTGCGCTGATGAGGTCGGACCCAGGAACAGCCTACTGCCAGCACAGTGTTCTCATACGGGTGGATGGGGATGTAAATATTGATAGGTACTGTTTATTTTAGGATGGTATATTGTTAAATGTGTTGGTATTTTGTATTAACAGAGTGTTTCCTGACGGACACACACAGTGTTGGTCGGTCAGGTAAGGCGGCAGGTGAAGTCAGGACTGATGCAGATCTTTTTGGAGTGCTTGATAACCCACTCCCCTCCCCAATAGTTGAATTGGAACGGCACTTCATGTGGCAGACCCTCCACACATACATGGAGTGGAAGTGTGGGGGATTAGGGTGCAAGAGGCCGTTTGGCTGGCTGTTTCTTTGTAAGACACTTAAACAGAAAGAACATTCAATAGTGCAAATAGTCATTTGATTTGGTGACAGTAAAATAATCGAAGTGTATTTCACTCTGAGAAGCTGCCTCTGATTCAAATTGAGAACAAAGATTGCCGGACATAAAACTAAGAGCTAAAGGGGCTAAAAAGCTCCACTTCTACCTTTAAGATTAAACTTAAATATTCAAACTATAGTTAATATGAAAATGTTGATACATGCAGCTTTACCTATTTTTATGCAAAATGAATTCCGTCTGTGAGTAAAAGCTGGAAAACCCAGTTCAAACGGTGGCAGTATGGCGTAATTAAAGATAACAATGTTAGTACTATTTTGTATTAGCTATAAGGAAAATCCGCAATGAGGCAATACGTTTTTAGAAGACAGCCATGGATATATTGCAAAACCATCTTTATTTTTTTTCTGAAAACAGTAAAATCATCTGAGCAAATACAAATAATGTCGTTAGACTGTTTTGTTATTGTCATGTGTTCCTGTACAAGACTCAGCGAGATAAAAGAGCTAAAGATTGATAGATTTGCGGGACTAACAGCAGTAAGAACAGCTCTCAGACCTCCTCCATGACACCGTTACAGCCCTCCAGGGCAAGCCTCACATAGCTAACTTCACATGTCAGCAAACTAAAAACTTAAGCAAAGTAACGCCTTTTGTCAGGCCTTTATTTCGGACGTAGCATAGGTAATGTATTAGCATGGTTTATCCTCCAACTTAGAGTTAGGTTTACTAACGTTTCAAGTTAGCACCTCGGGTCATTTATAGCTTTTCTACTAGGCTAGCATTAGCATTGAGGAATCACGCCCATCCGAGCAGAGCCGCAATAGGAGCGAGGCGGGTACCGTACGCTGGCTGTCTGAAGCAGGCTAGCTGTTAGCTGTTAGCTGCTCAGCTGTCAAGTGATACAACGATCAGCCTGAGTTTTAGAAGGGGCTAATCTACTGGATTGGCTGGCTAGTAAACCATATCTGCTAAAATACAACTGCCTCCATACAATATGCACGCGTCATTACAGAATAACACTCAACATCAAGTCTGGACTATACTTAACCAAACCAAAAGCTATTTCTAAAATTCAGTCATACCTTTTTTTAAGTGACAGCAGTAGTTCCTCTGTTCCTGCGATGCACCCAACCTTGACTATATCGCGCGTGTGATTGGAGTAGTGTAAACTACGCCCACATCTACGTCAGAGCATTCTGGCATTCTCATTGGTTGTAGGGTAAGTAATGTAAGGAAGCAACTCCCGGAACATGGCATTGACTGGTTGAAAAGCTGATCTAAGTAAAACGTTTTGCTATTTCCCTCTCCATGCGCATTGCAATTGGACGAATACTTTTAGACTGATTAAAATGACCATAAATGTTTGAGCTTCGATGATTGGTTGAAAGACGTGTCAATCACTAATCTTTCTCAGTGTATTCCAGTGGTCTTTGTTTGGATGGATTGGTTCGCTTGCATCAGAACTAAATCCACAAAGGAATAAGGTCGGATATTCAACTTTTTATACAACAATGGGATTTCTCTGGTAGACATTTCACACGTGTTTACTACTGTCATTATTGTGTAAAGGCAGCAGCCATTAGGTTCAACACAGTGGGTCGTATGAGTAATAGGTTCGGTACTTCCATTGCCGTACAGTGGATGTGTTAACAGCAGCTTCTAGCATATGTCGTCCGCCAACTGGCCATAGTTGTGGCTAGCAGGTTAGATGCTGTTTTCTCTCACACAATTACAAGAAGAATATTCAATCCGAGCCTGAAGTCCTGCAGTGAGCGGGACCGAAAGGATCTGTCCACCCTGGACCTCTTCACGCCCCTGTTATTCTGGGACAGGAATGACCCGGCCATCTTGGAACACATCAAACCATGCTGGTACTGGGACAAGAAGGACTTGGCCCACACCCCGTCCCAGTCCGACGGGCTGGACCCTGCCACTGAGGCCCGGTACCGCAGAGAGGGGGCTCGCTACATCTTTGATGTTGGCACACGGCTCGGACTGTATCCTTATGTGGCAAATATAGTTAAAGTAGGAGAACCTAGCACCTACTAAATAGACAGATACGAGTTGTTTATTAAATCATACCATCAGCTGTATACTATTACTCAGTATGTCACATACATTTCATTGGGTGGTTCTTGATACTGGCTTGCATTGTGCTTACAGTTTGTGGCTTTCAATACACACACTTACAGAGTAAAGCAATGTATAATTTGACAAAGTTGTATTTTTAGTTATATTGCAGATCCCCATCAGCAGCAATATAGACAAAGAGACTAGCAATACTATTAGTTGTATTGATTAAAGGGCATTATAAAGTTAGATAGTGTGGGAGAGGTGGGAGAAGTACTCAAATATTGTACTTAAGTACCTGAGAGTAGGAATACTCTGTTCCAGTAAAAGTCCTGCATTCAAAATGTTACTCAAGAAAAGTAGAAAAGTATTATCTTCAAAATATAGTTAAAGTAGCAACAGTAAAAGTAGTCATTGTGCAGATTGGTCCATTTCTGAATAATAGATATGATATGTTTTATAATGATTGATCATTAAAGTGTTCTCAAAGCTGGTAAAGGTGCAGCTAGTTTGAATGACTTTGTATACTGCAGGGTAGCTTGTGGATTTACTCCAGGTGGAACTAAAGTCTGATTTAACACTTGATTAGATTTCACATCATTCATCCACATCTGTACCACCATTTACCTCTGAACTTTAGTGGAGTAGAAGAACAACGTAGCAAAACATTTGAATTCTCAGGTAAAGTACAAGTATCTCAAAATTGTACTTAAGCACAGTACTTGAGTAAATGTACTCAGTTACTTTACACCACTGGTGTGGGGTGGGGGGCTCTGTTAAACACCCGTCCACATGAGAACAGTTTTTTCGTAGACAGGGTTTTTCCTCCTCCATTCTTCACTTACTGATAAATAACAACTGTTCAAATGTTGAAACTCTTCCGTCAGACTTCTTAACCTCTACGGTTACAGTCACTATGACACACTGGCTACTGGGATTGTTTACTTCCACCGCTTCTACATGTTCCACTCCTTCAAGCAGTTTCCTAGATATGTAAGTATGGAATTCCTGGTGGGTGTATGGTGAAATATCTCCATATTTCATGTTATTAAGTCTTCCATAGCATCATTTGTACATGTGTTGTTCAGCTTGGTTCCTAACCTGGTGCACGTGCCTGCAGGTGACAGGAGGATGCTGTCTTTTCCTGGCAGGCAAAGTGGAGGAAACTCCAAAGAAGTGCAAAGACATCATCAAGACCGCTCGCAGCCTGCTAAATGACATCCAGTTTGCACAGTTTGGAGATGATCCCAAGGTCTGTCCAAATAAATACTTTTATTAGCAAAGTCTTTTCTCTAAAAGTACTGACAAATAACCTGCTATGAGTTTTATTCATTTTTCTGGGCTCTATTTTTCTCAAGCCTTTCAACTTGGTGGACAGTATTTTGTTAGTCAAATTGGACAAATCTTAAAATGAGTACATCCATCCATTAGTGTCTTAATGTCTTAGGCCCAATCCCAAACCACTCCCTCGACCCTACCCCTCCGTGACGAAGTGAACTCTGTCTGTAGCCACACTCGAAGCTGATTGAAGTTCCCTCCATTAAGGGTTAAGGGTATAAATACAGCGGCAAGCTTTGGGACGGCCTCCCCTCTCTCCAGCAGAAACAGGAAATGCCGTAGCTGTATGTAACAATGGTTTCAAATCAGCATCTCTTAGAAAAAAAATGTAAATTAATAACTAAAATAAAACTCCAAACATCTTTCATTGTGTTACTTTTTTGTAAAGCTCTTTTAGTTTTAAACCTGATGTTTATAAGCTTCTTAGTTTTTGCAACAGTCTGTAAATATACACAACTTTCTAATAAAATGCACACATTTACCTTTTTCTAGACTAAACACAGGTATGATCCTAAGTTAAAACATATGAGGTTATCATGATGTTGTTGACATCACAGTTTATCAGTGGCTGTTTGCTGGAACTACTTGTTAACAGCTTGTTTCCTGACGGAAACACACAACGTTGAGACGGGTCAGGTAGAGACCGGTCTCAAGTCAGCACCGATGCAGACTCGCTGTTTGAGGGCTTGATAGCCCACTCCCCCTCCACACCGCTCCACACTCGTTGGTTTGGAACAGCCCTCAATATGGCGGACCCTCCGCGCAAGCGGAGGGGTAGTGTGTAGGGGTAGGGTGTAGGGGGCGGTTTGGGATTGGGCCTGAGTGTCTTAATGCCACTGTCCATGGTGCTAGAAACGTTTTGTTGGCGCAACTAGCTCATTTACACTAACTCTGTGTGCAGCCTTGGTCTATGTGGATTAAGGATACACGTACACAACAAAACATGACAAATTTATTTAAGTAACATTAAAACAAAAAGTATTTTCTTCCATGAGGTTTCTTTCTTGGTTCTATTATTTGAGGATAATTTATAAACATTAATTAACGTGAGTTAATATAGTGAATCTATAATCTTTAACATGATGTCAGATTCCAGCCAATAAAGTTAGATTATATTATTCCCCTCTTTCTACCCCAATGTAAACAATATTTGAAAAAAAAAAAGAAAAACAACCAAACTAATTTGAGGAAGATACATCCCTTGTGCACAAGAGTGGATTTGTAAACCAGCAGTCTAAAGTTTAAAGTCCTTGTACATAAATAGTTAGTACCGTAATTTTCGGACTATAAGCCGCGCCTTTTTCCCTATTTTTCGACGCTGCGGCTTATATAACGGTGCGGCTAATCTATGGATTTTTACAGCTAACAGCCAACACCTTTAACTCTATGGGCTCTATGGCCGGTCCGCGGACCCCCACCTTTAAGCGGCGGGTTCCAGCAGGAAAAGCTGGAGGCCGGAAAAGAGTGAGACAGGTAGCGCGCAAAAGTAAAAGTGGAACCGAGAGTGGTATGCCGCTGCTGCGGCTTATATTCAGGTGCGGCTTATAGTCCGAAAATTACGGTAGTCACGATGAAATCATAAAACGTCAAAGCGCTATAAACCTTATAAAACAGCTTGGTCAGCAGGTTTTATAATAGGCGCGTTCACACCGGAGTACTTTTCCTCATACTTTTCCCGCTTAGTTCCATTAGTACCCCTTATGTCGCGTTCACACCAAAAAGAGTACTTAGTGCCGGGAACTTTTACCCCCATTTTAAGTGCCTGCTGAGGCTGAAAAAAAGTGCCCCAGTTCTGATTGGCTGGGCGAATTGCAAACCACGACCCTGTAAAACTCTGAAATGTTTTGTAGAGCCACCATTTTATTATACTCGCATTAGCATTATTAGCATTCGCCCGGCGCACAAACGCAGAGAGACTAATTTATGGCAGCACAAAAAAAAACATGGGAGTAGTGGAGTGATGAGGAGGTGTCGGCGTTCTGGCGATTTACTCGGAAGGCTTCAGTAGAAGCTGCTGGGACTACCAGCAGCTTCTACTGAAGCCAGTCCCTAACTCCGGGGACTTCCGGCCGGGGACTTCGGGTGGCAGTATACGCCGTGAAGTTGTTTGCGGCCTACCAGTAAACCCAAAGCAGAAGAAGACAAGGTGACATCAGCGGCTCATTTGCGTAATCTCCCCTCAGGGACTTAACGCGATCGGCTCTTTAGTTCCATGGGGGAACTAAGTGCTGGGAACTAAGTACGGCAAAGTACTTGGTGTGAACGCGGCTAATGAGTTTGATATTATTTGACTTGCAGTGCTTTGGGGAAACAGGCACCCCTGTCTGCATTTAGTGAAAACATGCATTTCAAGCTTTCACACTACAGACCTGTTCTTCCTCATTCTACATTTTGGCTGACAACCTGCAGAATGTAACTCTTCTTATCCTTTGAGTGCTGGATAGCTATTTCTTATAAAGTGCTTCACCATTTTCTTAAGGAATAATCATTTTCTAACAGGAGGAGGTAATGGTGTTGGAGCGCATTCTGCTGCAGACCATCAAGTTCGACCTGCAGGTGGAGCACCCCTACCAGTTCCTGCTGTGCTATGCCAAGCAGCTGAAAGGTACCTCTGTTTCCCTTTGCCTCTTTAGGGTTTTTTCGCAAAGACTAAATAAAGACAAATATATTGAGAAGAGTAGTTGGACCAGAAATTGAAATGAGAACTTGACTGTAGTGTGTGGTTAGAAACAAGTCAGTCATTGAGGAAGTGCCTGATGGGGTGTCCGGGGGTGCTGGGGGTTGTAAGAAGCTGATGTTAATAATTCCTGTGTTGTTCAGGGGACAAAAACAAGGTGCAGAAGCTGGTTCAGATGGCCTGGACCTTTGTGAACGACAGGTGAGCCCACAGACGGTGACTAAGTGAATAAGGAATAATAGGTTGACAAAGGTAAAGATATTTGTTTCAATATTTATTATATAATTACTGTTTCAAGGGTATGGAAGCAGGCCAAAACGATTAACAAAATTATGTTTAATCAATATTGCACTCACAATTATTTATCATGTTTATTCATTTATTTTAGCATCATAGTGTGTTTTTGCATTTTAACATCTTAATAAAAGAGCGCTGTCACTTCCGTGTTGTGCTATATTGCAATATACCATACTGTATATTGCAATATACAAAAATCTATATTCTATAGACTACAATATAAAGTTAAATGCATAAATCTGGTGCAAGAACTAAAGTAGGAGGCCAGATAAACATAAAACACTTAATTTAACCAAAGCAATCTACAATACGTGCAGTTAACCATCAGGACACAAACTCATTCAATACATGACATGTCAGTGTTCTTCACCTGTAACACAACCTATAGTATTCTGTTTCTAATTTGTTTCATTAAAGGGGAAAAGCCCTAAAAGAAAGGTGCTCACACAAACACTGTTGTACTCTAGTAAACAATTTAAATATGAAAACAATGGTTCTATAGATTTGATGGTGATAGGTGAAAACACAGCAAAAAACGAATTGCCATTAAAAATGTATTCATTCTGCAGCTGTGAAAAAGCTTCGATATTTAGCACATCTAAGAATCAGGTAGCATTGTAAGACACCTAACTTTGACTCTAACCTTTAATCGATCCTAACTAGCTACGCTCCTTTCTGATGACTTATTTGAAAAGAGGGGCCTCTTGCTCCATCACATTATCATGCTCTGATTAAGAGAGCGCATGTTTGTAAAACACAGTGCATGGCCTCAGCCAATCAACATGCTGCTCACAGCTCTACAATGAATTAAAAATGTTAACCATTTTAATTGAAAGAAGAAATAGAAAATCAATATGTGACTGTCAATTATGTTATTATGGTGGCCCGCCATAAATCAATCAATACTAGGCAGTCATGAATACTCTTCATGCGGCCCCCAGCCTGTGCACCATGGTGGCCCTGCAGTGGGAGCCGCAGATCATCGCCGTGGCCGTTATGTATCTGGCTGGACGCCTCTCTAAGTTTGACATCCAGGACTGGACCTCCAAGCAGTTGTCCCAGCGCTGGTGGGAGCAGTTTGTCCACGATGTGCCTGTTGAGGTGCTTGAAGGTGAGGAGAACTATCACACTATCCACAGTACATCAAACATATATAATAATCCGTTTTCCTCCACTGATCTCTCATGCTGTCCTCCATCGCAAAGATATCTGCCACCAGATCCTGGACCTGTATTCTCAGGCCAAGCAGAACATTCCTGATGGAGGGATGGGGACAGCTGGAACCCCCCCCCAGCTTTCCCTCCTATCCCCCCCTGCCCCACCGCAGGCCAAGAAGGCCTCCCCTCAGACCAGCCCCCGATTACCAAGACCAGCCCAGGTGAGTGGGTGTGTTACATCTCATTTTATGCCCAACATGTTTTTCTGACTCAGACTGAGACTGCATTTTTGTATTTTAGCCATCGCCAAAAGATGACAGCAAGCCCAGCAGTGAGTACAAACCCAGATCTAACCCTGAGCTCCATCTATTTTCATTTTTACATTGTTTTTCTTTATCGACACCTTTTGTTTTCCAGAGCTGTCAAATCTAGAACCTCCTCCACCTCCGGCCCCCCCTCCTCCTCCAGTCTCCATAAACCCAGGTCAGAAAGTGTCTGCTCTTATCCTCCTTTGACACTGTTAGCTTTAAAACTGGAATCAATTGCATGAAATAAGAGGTTCACCACAGTATTAACATTTGGCAACCATATTCCTGTTTATTCTTCCTCAATTCAATTCAAAACCTTTATTTATCCAAGTGATATCCCATTGAGAACAATGATCTCTTTTTCAAGGGAGACCTACTCTTGCATGGTAATAAAGGGGGTCATTTGTATTCTTGTGACAGTAAAACAGCTTCACCCTTCACCATGTGTCTTTTGAGGATGAGGAAAATAGAGAGCTGCCTTTTTTAAGTAGCATTTAACTCGACTCAAAAGTAACAGCATTATTATTATTTTACCAATTACTGTATAAGAAAAAATTATTAGTTACAAGGGAAATTTAATTATGTTGTAATTATTATTTTTCATTTGTATTTTTTTATTATTATTTGAAGAATCTTAACATACCTTAATGTGTTATGTCACTTAGTTGTTTGTTTTTAAACTGCTGCTACTAATTTTAAAGGTGGGATAGGTAATTTCGGAGAAACCAGCTTGAGTGCGCTAGAATCTGAAAATACACAACTGGAAAAAATCTGCCACTTCCTTACAGAGCCAGATCAGACAGGCTTCCTTGTCTGCGATACACAGAGAACAAGCGAAACTCATCCTGAGCACACATAAACACTCACAGTATTGAGTAAGAAAAAGGTTTATAACGCTGTGAGCATGGGTCTGCGGAGAGCATTTCTCCGCGATCCCAACTTAGTAGTCCGAAAAACGTTTACCCATTTAAACAGTCGTGATAGATACCTTGTTTGTTTTAAACATCATAAATACACAAACAACAATGAATACCTACAGGTTGTGTACCCAAATCTCCCGCTGGTCCAAACAAAGTAGGAACAGCATCGTTCTTCAGTGCCCTACGCTGTACATATCCGGCATGAATCGCCATTCATTCCAAGTCAAGTGCATTTTCTTTTCTCTGTAGGATAACTACAACAAAGTGCATTCAGAACAAAGCCAAGGTGCTTTAAAACTGCAAAAACATCTAGGCCAGTAGGCCTACAACAAAATAGTGTAAATAAAGATTGTAACAACCAGGCCTTCAACAACAACAAATGCACCTATAAGTTTGGTAACCTAACGTGTTGTTGCGATGACATAATCAAAACACGGCGACAAGCACGGCGCGCGACCATGCTCGCGGCTGGCTCACAGCCAACATGTCTGCCGCTTGGAGATATTTTAAAATATCAGAGAAAGAGGCGCGGATTGCAATTTGTAAAACGTGCTCAGCTGACATTTCTCGAGGGGGTGTAACTGCAAAGACTTTCACCACTTCGGGATTACTCCACCACTTGAAATCAAAACAACCAGACAAATATGCGGAGTATGATCAACGTAACCCTGTTCTCTGACATTCGGTGACATTCCGAAAGCCGAAAGGGCCTTTTTAACCATTTTCGGCCAATCATTTTCGGTGGCCGAATATTCGGTGCATCCCTAGTACAAACCTTTTTGATGTATTGACATTCACTTCATCTCTTTTCTCTTTTACAGACCATAAACCCCCTTCCTCCTATCCACCAGCCTCAGATCTCTCATCCAGACCACCCCCCCTACCTTTACCCCATTGCCCACCACCACCACCTCCTCCTCCCATGGACCTCCCCACCCCCAGCTCCCTGGTGTCCAGTGAAGGTTATCAGAAGCTCCAGTCCATGATGAGGACAGAGGCCTCCTGTTACACTACTGCCCCCCCGGCCTGTGGTCCACCACTGGGCTTCCACCACTTCCCCCCTGGCACCACCCCCTTCCACACCCCCCCACTCTCAGCCTGTAGCTACCTGCTGGCTCCTCCTCCCTCAGTCATTGGGATGGCACCTATTTTAAATAGTGGGTACCCCCCCCCACCAACAACTGCTGGACACAATCAACTGCCTCCTGGGATGCCGCCAGTCAGTGGGCTGAGTCGGGGTACTTGGATGAGATGAGGATCAATAAAATCCCTGTAAAGGCAGCTTTAGTGATATGAATGGTCTGTGTTAAAGGAGATATGGAGGATTGTAAAATACATGTGTTGCTTTAGCTCTCTTTTTTGCACATTATGTCATTACATTCTGTCATGTTTTAATGTAGACAGTTTACACATCCGTTTTATCTTCTAAAATGTCTATAATCGCCTGGTGTCCTATTGACATATTTTGGATGTTCAATAGCACAAAACTTTCACTGTTATCTTTCCATACGCCTAATCAAGAGAACGCAGTCCTGTAACGACAGCTTTCCCCCTATTCTAGTAGGGGTCTAGTAAGGCTAGTCTGTAAACGGCTTTGCATTTCACAACTGCCAATTCAATTCAAACAGATTAGTTTCCTTTGTCAAATATCTTTCTACTGGTATATGATGAAAAGGAAACTCTGGAAAAGATCATTTTTGTAAGGATGTAATGTTGTGAATACATAGGCACACTTTTTCAAAAATGCTTCTATTTAAACTTATTTTTTGTTCATAATAAAAACCTGAAAAACCAGTAGCTGAAGATACAATATTTAAAAAATGTTCCTGTTAATGTAGTAGATATATATGATGTAGGCTCTATAGGTCAGTTATATATAGGGATGGGTATCGTTTGAAATGTATCGATTCCGGTTCTGCTTATCGATTCCGGTTCTTATCGATTCCCCGTTTCGATTCCAAAATTGTAAAAGAAAGAGGTCAAACGTTTAGATAACAAAAATATCTTTATTCTTTTAAGCTTTAACTGACATTTTTACAAATAAAAAAAATACATGAAATACAAATGTATTGCACTGTGCCTTGTCTTTTTCTTTTTTAGTGTAGTGGAGCCTCACTTTAGAGCTTTTACCACGATCCATCTTTGGTGTTATGAAGTGATTGAGCTCGCAAACTGTCTACGGGAGCGCTGGGGGAGCCTCGCTGCGGGGGCGGGGGCAACTGTGGATCTCTGTCGCCTGTCAGCGCAACTTACTTGATGCCGTTTAAAAAGAATTAAGGGCGGTGCCGGCGTCAGCGTACCGAGCCGGCCGTCAACGGGCCGCTGACGACCGGCCGTTCTGTGATTCTCCAGAACACACATATGGCCAGTCCGCCCTTACCCTGTATTCCACCGGGTCACCGTGGCGCCGCGGCGCAGACGGACCCGATGGGATACAGGGTCTACTGCGTTTAGGAACCGTTAAGCAGAACCAAAATTGTGTATTTTGTATGTGTACCCGGTACCCGGCATTTTCTTATCGGTTCTCATCTGGAACCGAGTTTCGGTTCCCAACCCTAGTTATATATATATATATATATATATAGATATATATATCTATATATATATCTATATATATAACTATTGTAGAGCCGATGAACGGGAGTCAGAGCCGCTGTATTCAGAAAGGACTTCCATACTTTATTATTCATTAATCAAGAAGACGTAAGTACATGTGCTACTCTGTGTAACCAGCTAGCATGAATGACGTCAAACCCCGGTACCCTCACTAACGGGTCCGGGTTGCAACACACACAAATCACACAGTGAATTATATACCAATAATGTGTCACCACACAAGCCCCCCCAGAATTCACCCATAAACAAAATCAGCGTGGCGGGGCGGAACGATAGGCCGACCCCCGCGACTCATGAGCACGGGAGTCGGAAAAACAACCTCTGCCTGTGCAGCCTCCGGAAGAGGCGAGACCGGAACAACGGGTCTCAACTCAGCGACCGGGATCAAGGGCAGGGGGCGGCCCCGTCGCGGAGGTCGAGCCAGTACCACCGGCTGGTCCAAGTCCAGTTGAGCAGCTTTCACCCGGTCCACCGAGACGTGCTCGGCCACCAAGTGCTTGTCCCCATGTTCCAAGACCCGGAAAGGCCCATCGTAAGGGGACTGCACGGGGCCTCTGTGCGCGTCATGTCGGATGAACACATGCCCCGCCGAGCGGAGCTCCACGGGAACCCAGGACACCTGAGTTCCGTGCCAAGCAGTGGGGATCGGAGCAAAGGACTCAGCGGCGTCCTGCAGGAAAGCTCGTTGGGCAGTCGCCGACCAGGGAGCCGATGCATTGGGGAGGAAATCCCCCGGAACTCTTAACGGCTGCCCGTAGACCATCTCAACCGTGGAGCACTGCAGATCCTCCTTAGGCGCGGTCCTCAGGCCCAGCATCACCCAAGGCAGCTTGTCGACCCAATTCCCGTCCGTCAGGCCAGCCTTGAGGGCCGCCTTCATGGAGCGATGGAAACGCTCACAAAGGCCGTTAGCCTGAGGATGATAAGCGGTAGTCCTGTGAAGCTTAACCTCCAAACCACGCCGTGGCAGGCCTGTGGAGACATCGCACAGGAGAGTAACGCCCGCTTCACCGAAAACCACGTCTTCGAAGCGCAGCCCCAAGCCATCCTCCTTCAGGGCCTGTACGCCGGGGTCCGTGACCTGGTCCGTCGCCATGCGGGTATAGTCCAGGCCCAACTGGATGGCCCCGATGACGACCCTGGAGAGGCAATCTGCGACCAGGTTTGATTTGCCAGCCACATGCTTAATGTCTGTGGTGAACTCTGAGATGTAAGACTGCTGACGTGCAGACCAAGGCTCTGCCACTTTTGACGTGGCGAACGTGAGCGGCTTGTGCTCGACTAACGCCGTAAATTCACGGCCTTCCAGCAAAAAACGGAAGTGCCACATGGACAGCCAGAGTCCAAAGAGTTCTCGGTCAAAAGCGCTGTACCTGCGTTCCATGGACGTCAGCTGACGGCTGAAAAAGGCGAGCGGCTGCCAAGCGCCCTCCACCCACTGCTCGTGCACCGCGCCAACGGCGTAGTCCGATGCGTCTGTGGTAATGGAGATGGGAGCCGTGGGTGACGGGTGCGCCAACAGGGCCGCCTGAGCCAACGCAGTCTTGACCTCCGTAAAAGCAGGCTCAGCATCCGCAGTCCAGTCAATCGCCTGGATGAGGGTCGTACCCTTCAAAGCGGCCGCATAATGTGGGCGGCCCAGGTGATGAACCGGTGGTAGAAAGTCACCATCCCCAGGAACTCGGGGCTGTGAGCAGGCGAGGAAATGCTGCGACAGCCTCAACCTTTGCCGGCAGGGGTGCTGCACCGCCTTTGGTGATGCAGTGTCAAAGGAAGTCAATGTCAAACACCCCGAACTGGCACTTGGCAGGATTAATTATCAACCCGTGTTGGCTGAGCCTCGTGAAAAGGGCTCGGAGGTGTGACAGGTGCTCTTCCACCGAAGCGCTGGCGACGAGTATGTCGTCCAGGTAGACGAACACAGACGGCAGGTCCCGCAGCACCGAATCCATCAGGCGCTGGAACATTTGAGCTGCGTTCTTGATCCAAAAAGGCATCCGCAGGAACTCGAAAAGTCCAAACTTTCTTAGGAACGTCCAGGGGATGCATGGGCACCTGGTGGTATCCGCGCACCAGGTCCACTTTAGAAAACACCAACGTACCGGCCAGATGTACTGAAAGTCTTGAATGTGCGGCACCGGGTAGCGGTCAGGTGTTGTGGCGTCGTTGAGGCGGCGGTAATCCCCGCACGGGTGCTAACCGCCGTTCGGCTCAGGAACAACGTGTAGAGGCCCAAGGACTGTCAGAACGGTGGACGATACCCAGGCGTTCCATGGTTGAAAACTCCGCCCTCGCTACTGCAAGCTTAGAAGGGTTCAACCGCCGGACCATGTTGTTTCCATGGTCTGTGCATTCTCTCTGCAGTTTGTATGCATTCTTTCAGTAGTCTGTTGAATCTATCAATGGCTCCATTCACAGGTGCTTAATATCTCTCTCGCTCAAAAAGGTTGCAAACGCATGAGAGGTAAACTGTTGTCATCCGTTGTCAGAGATAAGGTAGGATGGATTTCCCTCACGACTGAACACTGAAGTGAGGAAGCGAATGATGACATCAACAAATGCCACCTCTGGCCACTTACTGTAATAATCTGTGAGGCCGATGGCATAGCGGCAGTCCCATGTAGCACTTTCAAAGGAAAGTTGGACAGCCAGATCAAGGCAGTTGTTAAAAACAGCTTCTTCCACTTCAGGCAGCTAGCCAAAATAAAACCTTTTTTAAATATTGACCTTTTTGAAACGGTAATCCATGCCTTCGTCACCTCCCGCTTGGATTATTGTAATGCACTATATATTGGGATAAGTGCGTCCTCCCTTGCTCGCCTGCAGATGGTGCAAAATGCAGCAGCACGGCTCCTAACTGGCACACGCAAACACGAGCAAATTCCTATGGGCTCAGAACAGTCTCATAATACGAGAGGGGTCTGCCTGCAGGCCTGCACTCTCAGGACAGTTCCGGTGTAGGCTGCACTCTCAGGACACCTGCACTGTCAGTACAGGAAGTGACGATTCTGACGAACACGTTTTTTCCCCGCCCCCCGAAAGACTCGTTTGATGGAAGTTTTCAAATCACAATGGAGACTCATCACAGGGGTGATGAGTCTGCCCACCATGTACTTTGGGTTGGCCTTGGTCAAGCCCTTTTGACCCCCCCAGCCTGGTTCTCGTAAAAGTTGACTTAGCCATTTTTCGCTCAAATGACACCATGGAGGAATGTAACGGGAGCTGACAGGGGACTCTGCCCGCCTCACGAGTGCCTATTTTCGGACCCTTTTTTTCACTTTTCCCCCTATTTTCCCCAGTTTTATTATTTTTTAGGCTATTTCACCCAGTTTCTACCGGGAACACTGCCCGGTTTCGGGTGTCCCCCCACGGCCTGTGTCCAGCCCCCCCCACTCATCCATATATGAATGGATTTTGACAATTTTTGTTGCATTATTTCTCCTCTCCTCTCACTGATTGAATGGCAAACGCAACCCACTGTCGGAGGGCCTCCGCGCCGGCCCGGCCTAGTGCCGGTGCTCTGGCGGTCGGTTCTTCCGAACTGCGGGTTCGACTCTGATGGCCGGGAGGGTGTGCTGCGTTGGGGTGGGGGACTTCCCCAACTCTGCGTGTCTCTTCCTTCCCGGGCCGGCCGATATGAAGCGTGACCAAGACGCACCGTCTGACTCAGGGGTCCCGCGGGTCCCGCAGCGGGGTGGAGGTTTCCAGCTGGAACCTCCCCACCTCCGCCGCGGTGCACCCGGCAAACACGGTTGATTCTTGAACCCTCCACTGTTGTCTAGCGGGTGTAACTAAAATGCAAGAAGGCTGTACTGATAACTACAATACAAGGTGTCCGTATATATCTATACATATATATATATATATATATATACAGTTGCAAGAAAAAGTATGTGAACCCTTTGGAACTACCTGGATATCTGCATAAATTGGTCATAAAATGTGTTCTGATCTTCATCTAAGTCACAACAATAGACAAACACAGTCTGCTTAAGCTAAAACCACACAAACAATGATATGTTTTTATTTTTTTATTGAACACACCATGTAAACATTCACAGTGCAGGGTGGGAAAAGTATGTGAACCCTTGGATTTAATAACTGGTTGACCCTCCTTTGGCAGCAATAACCTCAACCAAACATTTCCTATAGTTGAATATCCGACCTGCACAACGGTCAGGAGGAATTTTGGACCATTCCTCTTTACAAAACTGTTTCAGTTCAGCAATATTCTTGGGATGTCTGGTGTGAACCGCTCTCTTGAGGTCATGCCACAGTATCTCAATTGGGTTGAGGTCAGGACTCTGACTGGGCCACTCCAGAAGGCGTATTTTCTTCTGTTGAAGCCATTCTGTTGTTGATTTACTTCTGTGCTTTGGGTCGTTGTCCTGTTGCATCACCCATCTTCTGTTGAGCTTCAATTGGTGGACAGATGGCTTTAAGTTCTCCAGCAAAATGTCTTGATAAACTTGAGAATTCATTTTTCTGTCGATGATGGCAATCTGTCCAGGCCCTGAGGCAGCAAAGCAGCCCCAAACCATGATGTTCCCTCCACCATACTTCACAGTTGGGATGAGGTTTTGATGTTGGTGTGCTGTGCCTTTTTTTCTCCACACATAGCGTTGTGTGTTCCTTCCAAACAACTCAACTTTGGTTTCATCTGTCCACAGAATATTTTGCCAGTAGTGCTGTGGAACATCCAGGTGCTCTTTTGCAAACTTCAAACGTGCAGATCAGAACACATTTTATGACCAATTTATGCAGAAATCCAGGTAATTCCAAAGGGTTCACATACTTTTTCTTGCAACTGTATATAGATATATACATATGTATATAATAAGTGTCACGATACGATTTTATTTTGTATTTGCGTGCATTTCCTGTTTCGAAAGTGGAGCTGTACTGATAGTGGCGATTTTATTTTGGAATTCTTAGCGTGCACTTCCTGTCCTGAGAGTGGAGATGTCCTCAGAGTGCAGGTGTCCTGAGACTGCTGGCTCCCATGCATAATACACACATGCACACAGAAGGATTCAAACTTGTATTTCATGATCCACAAAAGGATTCACACTCGTCTTTCCGGATCCACACTTGTGTTTTTCAATGCACACACAAATGTGATCCATTTCATATACATGAAAAAAAAAAATACAGATACAGAAAAAGGTTTACATATGTATTTTTGATCCTCACATATTTGTTTTCCATTTAAATCCCCTGAACCTGCAAACACAAACCGCTTTCTGTGCAAGGATCGCTGTGCATTCGTGTGTGGTTTTTTTTTAGACTCCCCTGACGCTCACCCGATTCGTACTTGTAATTGTTTCTATCTATAGCCAATCACATGAGCGCGCCCCCCACGGGTATGATTTATTGCGTTCATGACACTTCATACGTACTTTGCGCTGTCCGGTCAGCTCGCTAAACAGAGGGCGGAGCTTCAGGTGAACATGCAGAGCTGCGTGTCTCCGTCAGACTCAGCAGCTGATCTGATCTCTCTCTCTCGTGTCCGGTTTTACTTCACTCGCGTTTATGTCCATATCGATTAGATCCAGCTCTCCTGATCGGCCTTCATAGAGAGCACCGATCAAACTATTAGGAGTGAATATCGGCCGATAATGACCGGCGGGGCTCGATCCCCTCGTTGACAGTTCACTGTCTAGCACTGGCTTCGTAGTGCACTGATCGATTAGGCTAAGGCTAAGCTAACCTGTAGCTGCTCCCTCCACACTCACAGCAACTTCATACAGACATAAATAAAGCAGCTGTATTCGCCATACAGGAAACACACATTTAAAACGGTTTTGCCTGCCGTTTTTGTGTACACACAAGCATTCATCAATGGTTCGGAAAGTTGCGCTGTACCTTAATAATATAAAGGCTTGTATTTGCGTGCATTTCCTGTTCGGAAAGTGGCAATGTACTGAGAGTGGAGGTGTCCTGAGATTAACGCCTGCAGGCAGGCTCCATGGACCTCTCAGCTCCGGATTGCGCAAAATGCGTAGGCTACATGAAGCGCTACGTCATGAACGCAAGAAATCTACCCTCGTGGGGGCGCGCTCATGTGATTGGCTTAGAATTCAGGAGACATCTGATTGGCTATAGATAGAAAAAAGTACGAATCGGGTGAGCGTCAGGGGAGTCTCAAAAAACCCACGCACGAATGCACAGCGATCCATGCAGAGAAAACGGTTTATGTTTGCAGGTTCAGAGGTTTTAAACGGAAAACAAATATGTGAGGATAAAAAATACATATGTAAAACCTTTTTCTGTATTTGGATTTTATTTACATGTATATGAAAGGGAACACATTTGTGTGTGCATTGAAAAACACAAGTGTGAATCCTTTTGCCGGTCATGAAATACAAGTTTGAATCCTTCTGTGTGCATGTGTGTATTATGAGACTGTTCTGAGCCCATACATTTCCCGCATTGTATCTTCAATCCACTGGCTGCCCGTTCATTCAAGGAATCATTTTAGAACTCTTTTATTTACTTTTAAAGGCCTCAATGGCCCCGCCCTACCTCTCTGAGCTGTTACACAGCTACACGCTCACTCGCACTCTCAGGTCAGCTGATCAGTCGCTCCTGAGGGTGCCAAAAACTAAGTCTAAGCGCAGAGGGGACCGTGCTTTCTCTGCTGCCGCCCATAACCTGTGGAACGACACAGGTTAGTTTTGTGTTTGCATGTTTTATTTTAAATGTATTTATTTTATGTTTTGTGAGCTGAGCTGTATGATTTTATATTTTATGTATCTCTCTCTCTCTCAGCACTTTGGTCTGGAGGTTTTAAAGTGCTATATAAATAAAGTTGGATTGGATTAAATGTTAGCACCCCCCGAAGAGGCACAAGCTCTTACGTTGACCCTGGAGTTTCAACAAACATCTAAATCATCAGTCAAGAGTTTACGACCATATTTCGGGGGGATATGCAACAGTAAGAGCTTCACCTTCACCAGCTACAAGCTACAAGCTACATCAGTGCCTATGGATTGAAGGAACGGCACGGCACAAAGATCAGCGAGTTGCATTATCTAGCGTGATGGTCAACTAAGAAGGTAAAGAATACGGCTAAACTCAAAATGGATGAGATAAAGGAACAGATAATTAAGCTACAAACGGAAATACAAGAAAGGATAGGCTTATTACATCCGGAGAATTGTGAAGGCATGTCAAGGCAGGTGTTACATTATACATATTCATACATTCTTGACATACTATGCCTTGTTGCAAATTGAATTAAAAGTAAACATGTGAGGGAACAATGTTCAGCTGATCTAAAAGAGATTATAAAATACAGCGCTATGACAAAACACTTGACAGCTGATGCAGCTGTTGCCACGTAATAATGAACGGACGTTGCTTTAATATGACCGCTCAGAGGAGAGGAGTATTCATTTCTTTAAAGGTCTGCTTCTTCCCCTCCTCTCTCCTCGGTTCCCCTCCTCGGTCCTCCGCTCGCATCTCCTGTGGGCGGGACTAAGTCTTGAGGAGGGGAGTCGAGGAGGGGAAATTTAAGAATTGAGAAGCCTCTTAAGAACAAACAACAACCCTGCATTCTTGGAACGCAATACCCGAGTAGGACAGTAGGGTATAATGAGTTATTTAAGGTAAGATGACGCCTGCCCATTAAGGGTTTTGTAGGCGAGAAGAATCATTTTAAATGATATCCTGTGTTCTATAGGGAGCCAATGTAAGGCAGCCAGAACAGGAGTAATGTGGTCCCTTTTCCTAACTCTGGTTAGTACACGAGCTGCAGCATTTTTGAATCAGCTGAAGCGACTTGACTGACTTCTTGGTACGCCCTGATAATAAAGAGTTAAAATAATCTAGCCTTGAAGTAACAAATGCATGGACTAGTTTCTCTGCATCGTTTTGAGGCAAGATATGCCTGAGTTTTGCAATGTTACGTAGATGGAAGTAGGCGGTCATTGAAATTGATTTTAGGTGGGCGTTAAAGGATAAATCCTGATCAAATATAACACCAAGATTCCTTACAGTCTCACTGGAGGCCAAATTAATGCCATCCATAGTTAGTATATCTTTAGATAATTTGTTTCGTAGATTCTTCGGGCCAAGTACAATAACTTCAGTTTTGGTCGTGTTTAACATCAAAACGTGTAAGGTCATCCACGTTTTTATGTCCTTGAGGCAGTCTTGAATATTATTTAGATGAATAATTTCATCAGGCTTGATTGATAAATATAGTTGAGTATCATCCGCATAACAATGAAAATGTACAGAATGATTCCTTATAATAACGGAAGCAAGCATATATAATGTGAACAAAATAGGTCCGAGCACTGAGCCCTGTGGCACTCCATGGCTAACTTTGGTTTGCGTGGAAGATTCATAGTTGACACGTACAAACTGAGACCGTTCAGAAAAATAGGACCTAAACCAGCCTAAAGCAGTTCCCTGTATGCCAACTAAGTGCTCTAGTCTTTGAAATAGGATATCATGGTCGATAGTATCAAATGCAGCACAAATGCAGCACTGAGATCGAGGAAATGGAGGCTGCTCGTGCCAGTCTGGAGATCTACGACAGAAAAATCAGACAGGAAACTGATAGACAGTCTACACAGCAGAACATGAGACAGATCCCTTTCAGCCCTTCTGTAAATTGTCAAAACCCTCACATTACGGCACCAACGCCCAGTACTGATGTGTCCTGTCTGGCCCAAGCAATACAAGACGGTATAGCCATAAACAGACTCCCAATGCCAATGCCCACAGTCTTTAGTGGAGACCCACTCCTCTTCATTAAATGGAGAATGTCATTCATGTCCCTAGTGGACCAAAAGGGCATTTCTTCAGCTGATAAACTTTGCCATCAAAAGAGACACGTCGGTGGCCCTGCTCACAAATGCCTTGAAGGAACATTTTATCGAAATGAGGAACAGGCATACTGGGGTTGCGGTCGGATAATCCAAAAATCATCTCCTAACGTCTAACCCTATCGTCTATTCCTTGACCTCTGTGTGAAATGTCACGGGGTTAAGGGATAGTGGATAGGAGAATTCAAAAGGAGAAGAGACTGCGGTACTTTAGAGAATCTGACTGCACTTTCACTATCCAACGTCATAAATGTGCTTCTGCTGCTGTGGGGAAACTATGGAAACTACAGTTGTCTATGTAAGCGAAAATGCCGTCAAATGGACATAATTAACATTGCAACTGACGACCAAATGGCAGAATGCGTCTCAATGGACATACTACTCCAATTGCCTAAAAGTTTACTGTACCCAAAGTGACAAAAAGAGTATTCATTTGGACACGCTGAAATACGTTCAATTTACAATAGGTGGAGCTGCAGTAACACCTTCCCCGCCTTTCAGAGACTTATTGCTGGGTAGAAAAGCCATGTGCATCACCCTGGATCTCTGCATGTGTGTGCCTGTGAGTCTGAGACCCTCACAGCAGTTACTACGGAAGGGGTTACTGCATGAACAGTTTCCCCAGGGTCCAAGCACTTATTGCTGGGTAGAAAAGCCACGTGCATCACCCTGGATCTCTGCATGTGTGTGCCTGTGAGTCTGAGACCCTAACAGCAGTGACTCAGCTGTCTTGTCCATTTCATGAGTCAAATGTTAACGAAATGGCCATATTTCGTGAGTCGAATGTTAACGAAATGGACAGACTTCCGTCCTGTTGAATGAAAACAGTTAAATGCACTTTTAACACTCAATGTACCCACAATTCCAGCTCCTTTCCTGGGTAATAGTGTGAGATGAAGCAGCCTGTCCTCTCGTCTGGGTGTGCGCTTTCTGTGGGGTCTCGCAGCCCGCTCCTCCCCGGCTGCTGCTGCTGCTGCTGCTGCTGCTGTGCTGCGCTCTCACCCCCTCTACTCTCACCGCTTTTCCCCGCCTTTCGGAGACTTATTGCTGGGTAGAAAAGCCATGTGCATCACCCTGGATCCCTGCATGTGTGTGCCTGTGAGTCTGAGACCCTCACAGCAGTGACTACGGAGGGGGGGGCTGCACGAACAGTTTAACCCGGGGTCCAAGCCCTTATTGCTACAGTTACTACAGTTTCCAGCCCGCTTCTCCCCGGCTGCTGCTGCTGTGCTGAGCTCTCACACCCTCTACACATTCTAAATGACCCATTTTAATTGAAAACTGAATTAAAACAGTCCCCCCCCGAGCTTTGCAACTAATCTACCCACGATTCCAGCTCCTTTCCTGGGTTTAAATGATTTATTTTATCATTAATATGGTTCCTTAACACAATGCACATAGTCTGGAGCTCACTGGGGTCCTGCATATGCTTTAATCAGGCGTTTTAACACTTTTTTCCATGAAGATAATTTTTATTCACTATCATGGGGTTATACAAATCAAATTCCGGGTCATTCGGAGCTCAATTGTACCTTTTACTATTTAAATGTATTTGTATTATATATGTTTGGGCTATAAAAGTGAAATTTGTGGGTGACTTTGTGGGAGGGTGTGCTGCTTGGGGGCAACCCTGCATGTCTCTTCCCTCACGGGCCGACCGATATGAAGCATGACCAAGACGAGCCGTCTGACTCAGGGGTCCCACCACGGGTCCCGCAGCGGGGTGGAGGTTCCGGGCTGGAACCTCCCCAACTCCGCCGCGGTGAGCCCGGCAAACACTGTTGTTTCTCGAACCCTCCACTGTTGCATAGTGGCCTTCGTCGGCTGCGGCATTCAGCAATTGGCCTTGCTCCGGGCACCAGTCCCCCCAGGGACCAGTTTTCGGTGGCTTCACATGATATAGGGTCAACCCTACTTCATCACAGGCTACCTATTTGATCCTGCGTAACCACATATGCTTGTCTCAAAGGGGTAACGGCCTGATCCAGCCCGGGTGTTTCTCTACAGCTTGTCCAGCCTTAAGCTCTGATATGAGCAATTGGTCCTGCGGAAGCTGAAGATGAAAGCAAACTGAAACTTAAAGGAATTGAAGGAAACGCACCACCAGGAGTGGAGCCTGGGGCTTAATTTGACTCAACACAGGAAACCTCACCTAGCCCGGACACGGAAATGATTGACAGACCATGGGACTCTATCCAGTGCTCTTCTGTAAACATCCAAATGAGGGGTGGGTCTGAGGGGAGGGCTCTGGCTGTTTCTGCAGCCTCCGCTTCTCTCTTCTCCTCCGGGGGCAGGTGCGAGGGGTTCAATGCCTCCTCCCCCCGCTGCTGCGAAGGCCGGAGCGGGATGGAGCGCCCGGAGGTACTGTTGTGCCCACGTTACCATGTTGTCTCGAGGATGGAACCGATAGATGACATACTCTCTACCCGAGTTACAAGTCACTATTTTCGGACCCTTTCTTTGCTTTACCCCCGGTATCGATCAACTCTCCTCAACTCAATCTTCTTCCCCAGCCCCCGGTTCTCCCTACTGACGCCCGGTTACGGGTCAGTTTGTGACTCATTTGCTGGGTGAGTAACATGAATTGATGGCTCGTATATGAGTGTCGGCCGGGTACTTCGGGGCACTCTATAGCTCAGTGTTGATATTGGAGTCGGAGCCCCCCTTCTCCGGGTAAATATGATTTACCCAGCAATGTTGAACGCAGATGGAGCCTCCCATCTTCCGAAATAGCGTACCTTTCAATCGATTTTAATCTGCTTGTGTCTCCAAAGGTTCGGCTAATATGACTTAAAAGATGCGGTCCAAGATGCAGTCCAAGATGATGACCGAATGCCCGCTGTGTCACCTGAAATACCGCTCTCTCCCAAGACACTTGGTGTTCCGGCACCTAGTCCGCAACAAAACTGAACTCAGCATTCTCCTACGCATGGCCAATGGAAGAATAAACATTCGCCTGGAACCCTGCTCTGTTGTTGGTTGTACATACCATGGCACAAGGCTGGACCGGAATCTTGAAACTGAGCACCCGGAGCTCAGCCAACAAGAAGCAGACTTGGTACTGCGAGAAATGAAACTCATGGTGGGGCTTAAAATGCTGAGGGAGCTCCGGCAGATCGACCCCCCAGTACACATGACAACGACACTTGATGTGGAATATGGTACTTATGATGAACACCCAGACTCATTTTCCGGGGAAATTAACCTCGACTCCG
The DNA here is from genome assembly GCF_949606895.1 of Notothenia rossii. Lineage (NCBI taxonomy): Eukaryota > Metazoa > Chordata > Actinopteri > Perciformes > Nototheniidae > Notothenia > Notothenia rossii. The sequence continues at coordinate 47,925,651 of NC_136905.1, read as the reverse complement.
ATGAGGGAACAACACACAGACTGTTAAGGCCGGAAAACGTTGCACTGAAGGCTCAAAAAGAGGCCCTCAATAGTGCCAAGAGGGACCTCCGTAGCTCGTCAGCGACTCCACCGGCTGAAAGCATTACGATCCAGCAGCCAGCAAGGCCAGCTTCCTCCAGCAGATAACCCCCCTTGGTTGAACGCGGCAGGCCTCAATCGAAATACGTTGGCGTTGAGGAGTCTAGGGGCGAAGGATTAAGGAGACAGATTTCTGCCCCCCCCCCAGTGTGAACCAAGTAGACTTGTCTCGGCGGCGAGCAACCATGCAGAGGTCTTCGGGGGTGAAGTGCAAATACAAGCAGAAAAATACATTGCATGAGCATGGCTCTAAGACGGGCCGTGATGAGGGTTGTGGTGGTGTGGGAACCAGACATCGTGATGAGCTGCATTGGGAATGTGAGGACTGTGAGGACTCTGATGATCGGGCCATGACTGACGTGGATGAGCCGGAGATAGCAATTTAAGTCACGGAGCTCCTTATGGGTCAAAAGCAACCCACCATCCCAACTATCTCCGGCATCACGACTCCAGTGACACAGCCGACGGTCAGGGTCACCCGCCTACACAGTAGCATTTTAAATGCTGCAGCCATTGTCAGTGCTCAATCGTCCTCCACCAGCAGGACATTGCCATCGTTCCGTACCCCTGTATTGCTCAGGAACACCGAAGCTTGGCACGCTAGAAGGGCAGTGGTCCCTGTGGCTGGGAAAGCGTCACCCGCACCTTCCAGACCCTCTGGTAGTGGGCGTGCGAATACAATGCGGTACATCACACTTCCACCCAGCATGGAGGCGGTAATGACAGAGTACCGGTACTACAACGCAGGGGTCAATCCAGACACAAAGTAGTCCGAAAATGTGCGGTCTAAGGTGAGCCGGGTCAAGAACTTTCTGCTATTTATGGGGCGAGACTCTCCCCGTCTGTCGGACTGGCTGTTCCTGAAGGACACTTCAAAGATCCGTGCCTGGCCACATGACCTGAGAGAAAACTCCAACCTTGCCGTCACGACTGTTGCCTTTTATATAAAAAATATAATGCAGTTTATCCGGTACTTGATGGACTCGCATGTGAAAACAAAAAGGCTCAGTGTGTCTGACATGAAGACCATAAAGCGGGAGTTGCAAACTTGCCTGGACCGTCTGCACAGGGATGTGACAGTGCATCAGTTCCATGTGAAGAGGCGTAAGCTGGAAAACCTGCCTGGCTATGGTGATCTTAAAAAGTGTCTTTCTGCCTCTGTCAAGCGCATCCCGGAACTATTGGATCGAATGGAGCGTTCCCCCTCTGTAGAAGCCCGCTACCTCTTATACGGCTATTTCTCACTCCATTGGTCCCTGCTCTATGGTCACCGTGCAGGAGTCCACACAAACATGACTAATTCAGAGGTGAATGATGCAGAAGACAGGGGCAACAAGCACAGTTATGTCATCCATGTCAAGGCACACAAGACCGCCAAAACCTATGGAGAAGCGCAGCTGCACTGTACTTCGGAGGAATTTGGCTGGGTCCAGCGATGGATGCAAATCAAAAAGAAGTTGGTTGGGCAACAGAATCGCTACTTCCTCTACACGGCGGGGGACGGCCCCTCAAAGAACCTCCACACGTTTCTCAACCTTGCATGGACTGATGTAGGGCTTCAGGGTTCCATTTCCCACACCTTGCTCCACACTGCCCTGGCAGACACTGTGAGTTTGGTAATGACTGCACATTTAACTGTTACCAATTCCAGTTTTACTAATTATCCGTATCTTTCCAGGTGAAGAGGTACCAGGACCCATCCAATCGTGAGGTGCTGTCACGGTTTATGTGCCACGACTTAAGGACTGCTAACCGGTACTACGCCAGCAACCCCGGTGTTAAGGAGGCCTTGGGCATCAGATACATGTTTCAGCAGTCGTTTGCATAGGCGACAATGGATGCACAAGCCGAGGCCGGGATGGAGCCTGAAGCAGCTGGTCCCTCCGCTGCCCCAGAGCCAGAGCGAAAGGCAAAGCGAAAGACATCGTCCGTTCGAGCAGGGCGAGTTCCAGCCCATTGTCCCGAGTTCAGCAGCAGTGAAGATGAATTAACACTGGTTTACCAAGATACCACCACTGATCCCTCGGAGGAAGAAGCTGATGCATAGTTCCGGGCTGGGCTGCTGGAGCGGGCGAATAAACGGGAGAAAGAACCGAATGAGACTCTCCTCGATTCTGCTGACAACGACAGTGACAATCCCTTAGAGTCTACTTGCTTATCGAAGACTCTCCAGAAGCGAATTCGCTAAAGACTCACTGTAAATGTGCATATATGTATACATGTTCTTGTGCAATTGAAAATAAATATATTGTTATAATTAAATACTATTTATTATTTTCAAAATGCACCGACACACCCACAAAGTCAGCACCGGACTATCATAGCGGAGGCTCTTGGTAAAAACTCTATTTTAGCCCACTGTATTGTTCCCAGGGGCACCAGCATAGATGTCTCAGACTCACAGGCAGAGATCCAGGGTGATGCACGTGGCTTTTCTACCCAGCAATATGGCTCTGAAACCTGGGGAAAAGTGGTGTGAATAGAGGCAGAGAGCAGCGGGCTGCGAGGCGCACCCAGAGGACAGGCTGCTTCATCTCACTTTATTACCCAGGAAAGGAGCTCAAATCCTGTGTACATGAGTTTTAAAATTGCATTATACTGTTTTAATTCAACACAGAGCGCAGCCGAAGAGCAGCAGGCTGCAACAACTCTATTTTAGCAAACTGTATGGTTCCCAGGGGCACCTAAAAGTGTCTGAATGTCTGGTAGACACGTGTCAGCTGTAGGCTGCTTAAGGGCGGACGGAAAAGAACCGCAAAATCCACCCCCCTTTAAGGTCCCCAGGGGCATGAAGTTCTGTAGGCTGTGATCATCTGTGTTTAGTCCGTGAGGGAGTGCTTAAGTCCGGGGGCCCGGGGACTCACGGTGTGCAAGGTTATGGAGGTGCCCATGTCAGGGGCACATGCTGGAGGTCATTAGTCCGTCCTTTGGGGCTCTGTGAGGGGCTACAGAGAGCTGGTTTTCCCGGTGTCTGTCCTGGATGAGTGAAATAATCAGAGTGCCATGTCAGGGGCACATGCTGGAGGTCATTAGTCCGTCCTTTGGGGCTCTGTGAGGGGCTACAGAGAGGTGGTTTCCCCGGTGTCTGTCCTGGATGAGTGAAATAATCAGAGTGCCATGTCAGGGGCACATGCTGGAGGTCATTAGTCCGTCCTTTGGGGCTCTGTGAGGGGCTACAGAGAGGTGGTTTTCCCGGTGTCTGTCCTGGGTGAGTGAAATAATCAGAGTGCCATGTCAGGGGCACATGCTGGAGGTCATTAGTCCATCCTTTGGTGGTCTCTGAGCCGCCACAGAGAGGTGGTTTTCCCGGTCTGTGTCTTGGAGGTGAAAAAATACCTGTTTGCCCCAGTGAGGGAGAGATGCTGGTGGTCTGTAAATGGTTCATCGTATCATTACTACGGGTCTCTGAAACAATCAGACTTTTACCACACTTTTAGCAGAGTTTAATCCGATTTGTAACACTCTTTTCCCCGCAGAAACTAGTTTAAGTCACTGTTGTCACTGTTGTGGGGATTTAGGAATGTACCTGTGTGGGGTGCGGAGCTTCCCTGCACTTTAAATCCATTGATTTGCCTTTTTTTGGTGTATTTTTTACTGTTAATGCACTGTGCTCCCTTGGATGATGCGCCCTCCTGTGGGGACACATAAGAACTGCACTCAAATCACTAGTTTTTTTTCACTTTTAAAAAACGCTTTCTGCCCTGGAAATGATTTCAGATCATTATTACCGTTATGGAGGGGCTGCAGGAACACTTTCCACGCCTTGCAAGCACTTATTGCTGGGTAGAAAAGCCATGTGCATCATCCTGGATCTCTGCATGAGTCTGAGACCCTCACAGCAGTGACTCTGCTGTTTTTACCTCCTCGTCCATTTCGTGAGTCGAATGTTAACGAAATGAACAGACTTCCGTCCTGTTGAATTAAAACACTTTAATGCACTTTTAACACTTGTGTACCCACGATTCCAGCTCCTTTCCTGGGTAATAAAGTGAGACGAAGCAGCCTTTCTCTGGGTGTGCTTTCTGTGGGGTCTCGCAGCCCGCTCCGCTCTGGCTGCTGCATGCTGCATGTGTGTGCGCCTGTGAGTCTGAGACCCTAACAGCAGTGACTAGGGAGGGGGGGCTGCAGTAACACCTTCCCCGAAAGATGAAGAAGCATCCCCTCTCCTCAGAAAGTTGAAGATTAGAATCCTCTCATCTCGAACGACCTTGTGCTTCCTTGCCCGTGGCTCGGGGTGCCCTCTGCAGCCGGAGACTGTGACTCTCTCTCTCTGACCCTTGGCCTTCAGAGCTGTCCTAGTTAAATGGTTATAGTGTATATCGTACCGACCGTCCTAAAAAAGGTGGTGGTGTAGCGTGGTACAGAGTGAAGTAGCCCTCCACTACACATTTAATTTGAAAGTCTTTTATTTTGTTCTGCAAAGAGCAAAAATATGTATCTTATTATCACAGTTCGCCACACACACACACACACACACACCGTGACTTCACTCAAGTGTGTGTTTACGTTCTCTGCACGTATTCACGCGAGACTTCTCTTTGTCCCCGAACACAGTATAGAGAACTCGCCCTCTGCTGGTCGGAGTTAGACATTACATTACATTACATTGCATTTAGCTGACGCTTTTATCCAAAGCGACTTACAATAAGTGCATTCGACCAGGAAGATACAACCTTGAAGAAAACGGAATCATATAAGTACATCAGGTTTCATAGAGCCAAACATTTCAAGTGCTACTCAACTGGCTTTAGAAAGCCAGCCCGACATTAGCATATAAGTGCTTTGTTAGTAATTCAATCGCTCGAAGTGGAGTCTAAAGTGATGAGTTTTCAGTTTGCGCCGGAAGATGTGTAAGCTTTCTGCTGTCCTGATTTCAATGGGGAGCTCATTCCACCATTTTGGAGCCAGGATAGCAAACCCACGTGTTTTTGCTGACGGGAACTTGGGTCCCCCTCGCAGTGCGGGTGCAGCGAGCTGTTTGGCTGATGCATAGCGGAGTGCACGTGCTGGGGTGTACGGTTTAACCATATCCTGGATGTAGGAAGGGCCAGATCCATTCGCAGTATGGTACGCAACTACCAGTGTCTTGAAGTGGATTCTAGCAGTTACTGGAAGCCAGTGAAGGGAGCGGAGGAGTGGTGTGGTGTGGGAGAATTTAGGAAGGTTGAAGACCAGACGAGCCGCTGCATTCTGGATGAGCTGCAGAGGTCGGATGGCACATGCAGGTAGACCAGCCAGGAGGGAGTTGCAGTAGTCTAGGCGTGAGATGACGAGGGCCTGGACCAGAACCTGCGCTGATGTCTGGGTCAGCTGGGGACGTATCCTCCTGATGTTGTAAAGCGTGTATCTGCAGCAGCGGGTTGTTGCAGCAATGTTTGCAGTGAAGGACAGTTTGTTATCTAGGACCACACCCAGATTCCTTGCAGTCTGAGTCGGGGAAACAACAGAGGTGCCGATGTTGATTGTTAGGTCAAGAGTGGGATAATCTTTTCCCGGAAGGAAAAGCAGTTCAGTCTTGTCAAAGGTTGAGCTTGAGGTGATGAGCAGACATCCACCGAGAGATGTCTGCTAGGCAAGCAGAGATACGTGCGACGACCTGGGTCTCTGAGCGGGGAAAGGACAGAATTAGTTGGGTGTCATCAGCAGAGCAGTGGTATGAAAAACCATGCGGGCTAATGACAGACCCGAGCGAGTTTGTGTACAAGGAGAAGAGGAGGGGACCAAGAACAGAGCCCTGAGGGACCCCTGTAGTTAATTGACAAGGGTCGGACTCTGACCCTCTCCAAGTAACCCTGTAGGTGCGGTCTTTGAGGTATGAGGTGAGGAGGGAAAGTGCAGTGCCTGAAACTCCAAGTTCTTGGAGAGTGCGAAGGAGGATCTGATGGTTCACCGTGTCGAATGCAGCAGACAGGTCCAGAAGGATGATGACAGAGGAGATGGAGGCTGCTTTAGCAGTGTGCAGTTCGTCAGAGACAGCAAGGAGAGCAGTTTCTGTTGAGTGACCTGCCTTGAAACCAGACTGGTGCGGATCCAGAAGGTTGTTCTGATGGAGATAACAGGAGAGTTGTTTAAAGACAGCGCGTTCAAGTGTTTTAGACAGGAACGGGAGGAGAGAGACAGGCCTGTAGTTTATAACATCAGACGGGTTGAGAGTGGGTTTCTTTAGGAGAGGGTTTATTCTTTCCTCCTTGAGACTGTTTGGAAAGTGATCAGAAGTTAGAGAAGTGTTGATGAAATGGGTGAGAAACGGTAGAATATCAGGAGCGATAGTCTGAAGGAGGTTTGAGGGGATAGGGTCCAGAGGACAGGTGGTAGGACGGGCAGAGGTAATGAGGGTAAGAACCTCAATTGGAGAGAGAGGGGAGAAGGAGGTCAGTGTGTGGGTGAAAGGTGGGTCTGGTGACCCACCTGTGAGTAAAGGTGAGTCAGAAAAAGAAGAGCGAATATCATCAACCTTTTTTTCAAAGTGGTTAACAAAGTCGCTTGACAGAAGGGAGGAGGGGGGAGGGGCTTTGGGGGAGTCCAAGAGGGTGGAGAAGATAGAAAATAGTTTTTGGGGATTGGAATAGGAAGATTGGATCTTATCTTGAAAGAAAGTGCTTTTTGCCTGAGAGATGGAAGCAGAGAAAGAGGAGAGGAGAGCCTGATAGGTTAGGAGGTCGTCATGGTGTTTGGATTTCCACCATTTCCGCTCTGCTGCCCGAAGGATGGTTCTATTAGCACACAGTGCGTCATTTAGCCAGGGAGCCGGAGGGGACTGACGAGCCGGCCGAGATGTGAGAGGACAGAGAGAGTCCAAAGAGGATGAGAGAGTAGAGAGGAGAGTTTCTGCAGCCGAGTTTGGAGGCAGGAGTTGGAACGAATCAGAGGAAGGGAGGGCTGAGAGCACCGATGAGGCAAAGGTAGATGGGGAGAGGGAACGGAGGTTACGGCGGACAGGTGCATAATTAGAAGAGATTAGGTTGTTATGTTTGGAAAGGGTTAGAGAGAATGAAATGAAGAAGTGATCGGATGTGTGAAGCGGGTTTACAGAGAGGTTAGAAGTAGTGCAGTTCCTTGAGAATATGAGATCAAGGACATTGCCAGCGTTATGAGTTGGTGGGGATGGAGACAGTGAGAAAGCAAAGTGGGTTAACAGAGATGTTAGTTTGTCTATCTTCCCTGTCTGGAGGTTGAAGTCTCCGAGAAGTACAGCGGGAGGGCCAGTTTCAGGGATGTGTGAGAGGAGATTATCTAACTCCTCCAAGAAGTCCCCCAAGGCGCCTGGTGGACGGTAGAGAACAACAATGGTTAATTGTATAGGATGGGTTACTGTGACGGCATGGAATTCAAAGGTGGAAGGAGTGAAGTTAGGTAGCTTGAAGAGGGAAAAGCTCCATTTGGGAGAGAGCAGGAGACCAGTGCCACCTCCTCTGCCAGAGGGTCTGGGTGTGTGGGAGAAGGAATATGCTGTGGAGAGAGCTGCTGGGGTGGATGTGTTGGATGGAGTAATCCAGGTCTCCGTGAGAGCAAGGAAATCCAGAGACTGCAGTGAAGCGTAGCCAGAGATGAAGTCAGCCTTAGGAACAGCTGACTGGCAGTTCCACAGGCCCCCTGAAACGAGATGTTGGATCTCAGTGGAGCATGTGGGATAGACAAGAGCAGGCCGGTTAAATCGATTAGGAGATACACGGGGCCAGTGATAATTGCGAGAGGACACATGAACAGGAATGGAGAAAATACACATGATTATAGCATGAGGGGCTAGAGAACCAAAGAGAATTGAATAAAACAAAAGAAAACTCCAGCGATACTTAGCTCAATCAAAGTAGGATTTGCCTCCTCTTTGCCTCCCTCGTGACTCCAACAGGACTCCAATGTATTTGTCAGTCTTAATCCCACAGGACTCCAATGTATTTGTCAGTCTTACTCCCACAGGACTCCAATGTCTTTGTCAGTCTTAATCCCACAGGACTCCAATGTATTTGTCAGTCTTACTCCCACAGGACTCCAATGTCTTTGTCAGTCTTCGTCTGGCTGAAGCTGAAGCTGACGCTCCAGGAAAGAGCCACCTAAGATGGACATCTGATTGCTGAGTTCTCACAGCTGTGGGGGCACGCCCCTCTAATTAGTTAACTATTTTCTGCTGATGGGCGACAGCAGAGTGTTCCTGCCTATTGTAATGCAGGGTTAAGGCGCGTGACCCACTGAGACCTGTGTTACAGGTTGAGTTGAGCAGATCTGAGATTTAAAATCTCTCAGAAATCGCCGTTTTAGCTACAATAACTACAGAACAATTATACAGAGTAGAAGAAATGAAACAGAGAAGTCTATTTAAACAAGAATATAACTTACAGTGATTGCTGAGTCAGTATCGATAGTGTCCTCACCGGGTCTGGATGCACACTGAGTTATTCTGCTTTTAAATGCGCTATTTAAATGTTTTTCAGCTGAGGGTTTTTACTAACTCACGCTGTTTTGCACTTCATTCAATCAGCAGAGTGTTCCTGCCTATTGTAATGCAGGGTTAAGGCGCGTGACCCACTGAGACCTGTGTTACAGGTTGAGTTGAGCAGATCTGAGATTTAAAATCTCTCCGAAATCGCCGATTTAGCTACAATAACTACAGAACAATTATAAAGAGTAGAATAAATGAAACGGAGAAGTCTATTTAAACAAGAATATAACTTACAGTGATTGCTGAGTCAGTATCGATAGTGTCCCCACCGGGTCTGGATGCACACTGAGTTATTCTGATTTTAAATGCGCTATTTAAATGTTTTTCAGCTGAGGGTTTTTACTAACTCACGCTGTTTTGCACTTCACGCAATCAGCAGAGTGTTCCTGCCTATTGTAATGCAGGGTTAAGGCACGTGACCCACTGAGACCTGTGTTACAGGTTGAGTTGAGCAGATCTGAGATTTAAAATCTCTCAGAAATTGCCGTTTTAGCTACAATAACTACAGAACAATTATACAGAGTAGAATAAATGAAACAGAGAAGTCTATTTAAACAAGAATATAACTTACAGTGATTGCTGAGTCAGTATCGATAGTGTCCTCACCGGGTCTGGATGCACACTACATACAGACACTACATACTGCTCGATAACACTACATTTATCAAACAATAAACCAACCATTCCTTCTCAGAAAACACACAGACAATTCTCATCACACTCTGAACATGAGCTGTAATAAATGCAAATCATGTTAACCATGTAATTACTAATACTGTAGGTATATCAACCCACTCATGGCTCTGTATGCCACACTCTCTCCCCCAATAATAAATGTCTCCGGACATTTCAGATACCCAAAGTGTACCTTTTCACACATTGAATTTCCACACTGAAAATATGGTATTACTTATTTTAAAGTGGTACTTGACATTCAATTCAATTAGTACCCATTTATCCAAGTATCTGACCCATTTAGATCTATACCACTAAACATCAGTTACTGTACTCTGGATCCCAATCAGATCAACTCTCAAATGTAAAGGACCTCATATCGGCCTCGGTTCTTTTAGTCTGTTACCAGTCTCTTCTTTTGTACAGTATCAGTGCAATGTGTTTTTCCAGAATTGTCTCTTCTTCACAGTCCATATAATTTCACCATTCTACTTTTCAGAGTCCATTTTCTCCGAACAAGGGTAATGTTCGTGTAATGTGAGTTCAACCCATTACCTCAACGTTTAGTGATGCCCACGGTCGCCACATGAGCGGTGGGTTGCAGGCTGGTGACATACTCACGACGTGCAGACTCTCGGCCCCCGCTTCCTCCCACGTCGGCTAACCCAAAGCGTTGAAGGTCAGCTTTCGGGGGCGGTGCCTGTGTCGCTGCGGGTAGCTGGTCGCTGGCGGAGGGTCAGGATCATCTTCCTCTGATGACTCTTGTAGACTTTCCCCAGGCTCTGCCGTTCCATTTTCACCATCTCCATCAGCTGTGATGCCTCTGTTGTCAGTCTCTGTCTCCTCTGCAATCGTTGCATCTTCCAGAGCTGGTGCAAATGGCTCTGCCTCTGGATTCAAATCTGCAGCTGGATTAAACTCTGCAGCTCTCTGACTTAGTTCTTGGTCGTAAGGGAAACGGCACACCAGCTCAACTTCATCACTGCTTTCGCTGTCTGAATCTTCCTCTGGTTCGCCGGTTTGGTGTTGTCTTGTTCTTGTCTGTGTCTGTATTTTCCTCTTGTTTTGCAGGGGCGGGTTCCGGTTTCCCCAAGGGCAGACTGTCACATGTGAGTAGGAGGTTCCTGTGCAATACGCGACTCTTACCTCCTCCCTCTGGTGCTACTTCATACACCGCCTGTCACTGCTCCTTCTCTTCACCACCACATGCACTTTAGTTTCCCAGTAGGACCGCAGTTTACCAAGGCCGCTCCTCTCTGACAGGTTACGCACGAGCACCCGTCCACCAGGTTGCAGGCCGGCTCCATGTGCTCTTTTGTCATAGCCTTTCTTGCCCCGTAGAGCTTCCCGGGCCGCTGTTTTGGATGCGATCTCATAGGCTTGTCGCATTCGGTTTTGCCAGTTCTGTACATATTCAGTGTAAGTCTCTTTTGCCTCTCTGGGCTGTAGGTTGAAAAGCAGGTCTACTGGCAAACGAGGTGACCTTCCGTAGAGCAAGTAGTAGGGAGAGAACCCTGTGACCCCACTGCGGGTGCAGTTGTACGCGTGCACCAGTTTTGCCAATGAGCTCTTCCAATCAGCCTTCTGTTCACTTGTGAAGGCGCGGAGCATTGATAAGATAGTTCTATTGAACCGTTCACACTTCCCGTTGCCTTGGGGGTGGTAACATGTTGTGTGGGACCCCCGCACGTCACAGCTCTTCTGTAGTTGGTCCCTCAACTGGTTGTCAAACTCTCTCCCCATGTTGTGGGGAATTCTCTCTGGAAATCCGACCCGGAGTGCAAACTCATTGAATAGCTTGTCAACAACAGTTTTAGCAGATTTGTTTTTCGTGGCGTAGGCTTGTGCGAAACCAGTGAAATGATCGATCACAATGAGAATGTAGTCAAACCCCTGTTTGCATGTCTCTAAGTGTAAAAAGTCAATGCATACTAGCTCACCGGGGCGTGTTGTGACAATGGTTGTCATGGGAGCCCTGGTTGCTTTGTGAGGTCGCTTTGCCTTGAGACACTCACACTCTTGGGTGACAAACTGTTCTATGTCAGAGTACTTACGAGCCCAATAGAATCAATCTTGGATCAGGTTCAAAGTTCTCTCGACCCCGAGGTGTCTCATTTCTCTATGAAGCTCATGGAATACTGTTTGACGATGCTCTTTTGGGAGGATAAGCTGTTGTTTATCTCCTACTTTCCAAAAGGGAATTCCCTCCTCATTGACATTCAACTTTGCCCACTGTCTCATTAATACTCTGACGTCCGCCGGTTCTGCTTTCAGAGCTCTCCTGGACGGGTGCTGATTGTCCCTCTTATAATGCAGACCTTGGCCTATGACAGGATCTCTCTCCTGACTGTCTTGTATCTGTTCTGGTGTCAGGGACTTGGATCGAGGGTGTGCACTCGCATCTCTCACTAAGTCTAGTGTCTCTATGGGGACTGTTGCTACCCAGACCGAGGGGGTGTCTCCCTGCACACTGACTCCCTGCACTGCTGCACTGAACACCTCCTGACCCTATTTAGGGGCAATGGATGTCCACTTGCGGGAGACGACAGACAGTGGTGCGGTTAGCCAAAGTGACAATGGATGTCCACTTGCGGGAGACGACAGACAGTGGTGCGGTTAGCCAAAGTGACAGACCTAATGTTAGACCAATTTACAGGCAATGGACGTCCACTCTCGGGAGAGAGACCTCCAGCATGTGTCCCTGACATGGAGACTCTGTTGATTTCACTCATCCAGGACAGAGACCGGGGAAATCTCCTCTCTGTGGCCCCTCCAAGACCCCCAAAGGACGGACCACAGACCTCCAGCATGTGTCCCTGACATGGGCACCTCCATAACCTTGCACACCGTGAGTCCCCGGACTCCCGGACTTAAGCACTCCCCCACGGACTAAACCCAGATGTTCACACCCTACAGAACCTCATGCCCCTGGTTAACCTAAAGGGGGTGGATTTTGCGGTGCTTTACCGTCCGCACATCGGTATCCATATTCGGCCTTATTCACGGCACCACCACCCCTTCTGTGGAGGATATTCTCATGCTCCTGGTAACCCTTTAAATAGTCTGATACTGTCAGGGCTCATCACCGCACTTTACAAGCCATAAATAATGTTTAAATGGTCGGGGAAAGTGTTTTTAAACGTCTGGAAGAGAGTTGTAGCCTGTCATTTTGCAGGATATAATTTAACATGGAACCTCTCCTGGAAATGCGCAGAGTATGTCCATTTCCAGGAGAGGTTCCATGTTAAATTATATCCTGCAAAATGACAGGCTATAAGCCAGGAACAAGTGTTTGAAAGGCGGGGAAAAGTTGTTTAAAATAGTCGGAAAAGTGTTTTTAAACGTCTGGAAGAGAGTTGTTGCCTGTCATTTTGCAGGATATAATTTAACATGGAACCTCTCCTGGAAATGCGCAGAGTATGTCCATTTCCAGGAGAGGTTCCATGTTAAATTATATCCTGCAAAATGACAGGCTATAAGCCAGGAACAAGTGTTTGAAAGGCGGGGAAAAGTTGTTTAAAATAGTCTGATACCTCCAGGGCGCATCACCGCATTTTACAAGCCAGGGAAGGTGTCGGAATCCTGGGTAAACATTGTTTAAATAGTCTGACACCTGGCACTGTATTTGCCCCTGGGAGAGGTTCCATGTTAAATTATATCCTGCAAAATGACAGGCTATAAGCCAGGAACAAGTGTTTGAAAGGCGGGGAAAAGTTGTTTAAAATAGTCGGAAAAGTGTTTTTAAACGTCTGGAAGAGAGTTGTTGCCTGTCATTTTGCAGGATATAATTTAACATGGAACCTCTCCTGGAAATGCGCAGAGTATGTCCATTTCCAGGAGAGGTTCCATGTTAAATTATATCCTGCAAAATGACAGGCTATAAGCCAGGAACAAGTGTTTGAAAGGCGGGGAAAAGTTGTTTAAAATAGTCGGAAAAGTGTTTTTAAACGTCTGGAAGAGAGTTGTTGCCTGTCATTTTGCAGGATATAATTTAACATGGAACCTCTCCTGGAAATGCGCAGAGTATGTCCATTTCCAGGAGAGGTTCCATGTTAAATTATATCCTGCAAAATGACAGGCTATAAGCCAGGAACAAGTGTTTGAAAGGCGGGGAAAAGTTGTTTAAAATAGTCGGAAAAGTGTTTTTAAACGTCTGGAAGAGAGTTGTAGCCTGTCATTTTGCAGGATATAATTTAACATGGAACCTCTCCTGGAAATGCGCAGAGTATGTCCATTTCCAGGAGAGGTTCCATGTTAAATTATATCCTGCAAAATGACAGGCTATAAGCCAGGAACAAGTGTTTGAAAGGCGGGGAAAAGTTGTTTAAAATAGTCGGAAAAGTGTTTTTAAACGTCTGGAAGAGAGTTGTAGCCTGTCATTTTGCAGGATATAATTTAACATGGAACCTCTCCTGGAAATGCGCAGAGTATGTCCATTTCCAGGAGAGGTTCCATGTTAAATTATATCCTGCAAAATGACAGGCTATAAGCCAGGAACAAGTGTTTGAAAGGCGGGGAAAAGTTGTTTAAAATAGTCTGATACCTCCAGGGCGCATCACCGCATTTTACAAGCCAGGGAAGGTGTCGGAATCCTGGGTAAACATTGTTTAAATAGTCTGACACCTGGCACTGTATTTGCCCCTGGGAGAGGTTCCATGTTAAATTATATCCTGCAAAATGACAGGCTATAAGCCAGGAACAAGTGTTTGAAAGGCGGGGAAAAGTTGTTTAAAATAGTCGGAAAAGTGTTTTTAAACGTCTGGAAGAGAGTTGTTGCCTGTCATTTTGCAGGATATAATTTAACATGGAACCTCTCCTGGAAATGCGCAGAGTATGTCCATTTCCAGGAGAGGTTCCATGTTAAATTATATCCTGCAAAATGACAGGCTATAAGCCAGGAACAAGTGTTTGAAAGGCGGGGAAAAGTTGTTTAAAATAGTCGGAAAAGTGTTTTTAAACGTCTGGAAGAGAGTTGTTGCCTGTCATTTTGCAGGATATAATTTAACATGGAACCTCTCCTGGAAATGCGCAGAGTATGTCCATTTCCAGGAGAGGTTCCATGTTAAATTATATCCTGCAAAATGACAGGCTATAAGCCAGGAACAAGTGTTTGAAAGGCGGGGAAAAGTTGTTTAAAATAGTCTGATACCTCCAGGGCGCATCACCGCATTTTACAAGCCAGGGAAGGTGTCGGAACCCTGGGTAAACATTGTTTAAATAGTCTGACACCTGGCACTGTATTTGCCCCTGGGAGAGGTTCCATGTTAAATTATATCCTGCAAAATGACAGGCTATAAGCCAGGAACAAGTGTTTGAAAGGCGGGGAAAAGTTGTTTAAAATAGTCGGAAAAGTGTTTTTAAACGTCTGGAAGAGAGTTGTTGCCTGTCATTTTGCAGGATATAATTTAACATGGAACCTCTCCTGGAAATGCGCAGAGTATGTCCATTTCCAGGAGAGGTTCCATGTTAAATTATATCCTGCAAAATGACAGGCTATAAGCCAGGAACAAGTGTTTGAAAGGCGGGGAAAAGTTGTTTAAAATAGTCGGAAAAGTGTTTTTAAACGTCTGGAAGAGAGTTGTTGCCTGTCATTTTGCAGGATATAATTTAACATGGAACCTCTCCTGGAAATGCGCAGAGTATGTCCATTTCCAGGAGAGGTTCCATGTTAAATTATATCCTGCAAAATGACAGGCTATAAGCCAGGAACAAGTGTTTGAAAGGCGGGGAAAAGTTGTTTAAAATAGTCTGATACCTCCAGGGCGCATCACCGCATTTTACAAGCCAGGGAAGGTGTCGGAATCCTGGGTAAACATTGTTTAAATAGTCTGACACCTGGCACTGTATTTGCCCCTGGGAGAGGTTCCATGTTAAATTATATCCTGCAAAATGACAGGCTATAAGCCAGGAACAAGTGTTTGAAAGGCGGGGAAAAGTTGTTTAAAATAGTCTGATACCTCCAGGGCGCATCACCGCATTTTACAAGCCAGGGAAGGTGTCGGAATCCTGGGTAAACATTGTTTAAATAGTCTGACACCTGGCACTGTATTTGCCCCTGGGAGAGGTTCCATGTTAAATTATATCCTGCAAAATGACAGGCTATAAGCCAGGAACAAGTGTTTGAAAGGCGGGGAAAAGTTGTTTAAAATAGTCTGATACCTCCAGGGCGCATCACCGCATTTTACAAGCCAGGGAAGGTGTCGGAATCCTGGGTAAACATTGTTTAAATAGTCTGACACCTGGCACTGTATTTGCCCCTGGGAGAGGTTCCATGTTAAATTATATCCTGCAAAATGACAGGCTATAAGCCAGGAACAAGTGTTTGAAAGGCGGGGAAAAGTTGTTTAAAATAGTCTGATACCTCCAGGGCGCATCACCGCATTTTACAAGCCAGGGAAGGTGTCGGAATCCTGGGTAAACATTGTTTAAATAGTCTGACACCTGGCACTGTATTTGCCCCTGGGAGAGGTTCCATGTTAAATTATATCCTGCAAAATGACAGGCTATAAGCCAGGAACAAGTGTTTGAAAGGCGGGGAAAAGTTGTTTAAAATAGTCTGATACCTCCAGGGCGCATCACCGCATTTTACAAGCCAGGGAAGGTGTCGGAATCCTGGGTAAACATTGTTTAAATAGTCTGACACCTGGCACTGTATTTGCCCCTGGGAAACTTCAAGGTTATATTCATGTTTTATTATTTATTTAATAATCACATGATTTTTACAAAAACAGTATACACAGTATACATATATACAATAATAATAATAATAATAATATAACAATATACATAATAAAAACATGAAAAGTGGTGAAAATGAGAAAATGTATCCGAAAATAGTGCCTCCTAATGCGGGCATGTGGACAGTAGCCACAGACTCACAGGCACACACACACATGCAGAGATCCAGGGGGCGGAGCACATGGCTTTTTTTACCCAGAAATAAGTCTATGAGAGGCGGGGAGACTCAGAGGACAGGCTGCGTCACCTCACTTTGTAACCCAGGAAAAGAGCAGGAATTCTGGCTGCGTGAGTGTTAAAAGTGCATTCATCTGTGTTAATCCGACAGCCGCAGAGGTGCTGACGCAAAGCAGGCGGAACAAATTGATTATTTGAACCAGGAATAAATGTTTGCAAGGCGGGGAAAGTGTTCCTGCAGCCCCTCCATAACGGTAATAATGATTAGAAATGATTTCCAGGGCAGAAAGCGTTTTTTAAATGTGGAAAAAAATATGTTAAACTGTTTAAAAAGCACAAAGTGATTTGAGTGCAGTTCTCATGTGTCCCCACAGGAGGGCGCGTCGTCCCAGGGAGCACAGTGCATGGTGACAAGGTACGATTTATACCCTAAAATAGCATGCTAAGTGTGGGTGGATTAGTTTCAAAGCATGCACACTCTGCTCGTGTCAGACTTCCATCAAATAGACCGGGGAAAACACCTCTCATTAGCCCCTCACAGACCACCAAAGGACGGACTAAGCAGCTCCAGCACGGCTCCCTCACATGGAGCTCAGGTTATTTCATACCTCCAGGAGAGGGACCGGGAAAACCACCTCTCTGTAGCCCCTGACAGAGCCCCAAAGGACGGACTAAGGACCTCCGGCAACAGTGGCACTTCCATAACCTCGTGCACCGTGAGACCCCGGGCCCCCGGACTTAAGCACTCCCCCACGGACTAAACCCAGATGTTCACACCCTGCAGAATCTCATGCCCCTGGTCACCTTTAAGGGGGGGTGGATTTTGCGGTGCTTTACCGTCCGAACACAAGCATCAATATTCGTCCTCCTTCACAGCAGCAGCAGCAGCAGCAGCAGCAGCAGCAGCAGCAGCAGCAGCAGCAGCAGCAGCAGCAGCAGCAGCTCCTGCCCTGCTGGAGGTTCACACTTTAACTTATTTGTATTCGTTTTTTTTTGTTCCCCTCCTCTGCCTTACACATCCTCCCACGCTCGAGCACTCCTCACTCGGACTAAACCCATCCATGCACACCGCCAGAACCAGAACCTCACGCCCCTGGTGACCTTAAAGGTGTTTGTCTTTGTTTGTTTTTGTACTCCACATAGACAGGCAGGTGTTCAGCACCACGGACAGAGCGGGCCCGCTGCTGCTGCTGCTGGAAGGTGGAACACTTTGAGTCTTTTTATTTTCTCTTTTCTCCCTGCTCCTGCACACACCTTTTGTTACCCTCCTCTGCATTACACATCCTCCCACGCTCGAGCACTCCTCACTCGGACTAAACCCAGATGTTCACACCCTACAGAACTTCATGCCCCTGGTTACCCTAAAGGGGTGGATTTTGCGGTGCTTTACCGTCCGCACATCGGCATACATATTCGGCCTTATTCATGACACTACCACCCCTTCTTTGGAGGATATTGCAGGATATAATTTAACATGGAACCTCTCCTGGAAATGCACAGAGTATGTCCATTTCCAGGAGAGGTTACATGTTAAATTATATCCTGCAAAATGACAGGCACTGTATTTGCCCCTGGGAACCTTCAAGGTTATACTAATGTTTTTTTTTTATTTTTTATTTAATTATCACACCACTTTTACAAAAACAGTATACAAAATAAACATAATAACAACATGATTAACAGGGGCCTGGGGGCCATATTAACCGTCTAACTTGTACAGTGCACCGGGGAAAAAAGGTTGAGTCCACGGCCCCTTTCCCCTCATCAGGAGTACCAATCGGTCCTGAAGAAGAGGTATCGCTGCTCTCCGCCCCTGAATCCTCTTCGGAGGTAGCTGACGGTGGTAGACCTCCTTCTGATGATGATGCTGCTGCAGCTGCTGCCGCCGCCCTGAACATGGAGCGGATCTTCAATGCCTCCTTTATTCCAGGCGTATTCGCGTAGAACCGGTCTGCAGTGCTTACGTCGTGGCACATAAACCTAGCCAGAATCGACCTGCTTTCTGGATCTTGGTGATGCTTGATATTGTCAGCCAGGGCAGTGCGCAAGATGGTGAAGGTGACGGCTGTTTCTAGCCCAGCATCAGCCCAAGCCCTCTTCAAGTGAGCGTTCAGGTTCTTGGAAGCCTGCTTCCCCGATGTGAAAAGGAAGAATTCATTCTGAGGACCCGACAAGCCCTCTTTTATCCCCATCCACCGCATGACCCAGCTAAACTCCTTTATTGTAAGCACCAGCTGTGCTTCACCAAATGTCTTGGCAGTCTTGTGATCCTGCACGTGGATGATGTAGCCCTCAGCAGTGCCCCTTCTGTCCGCCTCAAAGACCTCCGTGTTGGTCATGTTTGCATACACACCCGGACGGTGGCCATACAGGAGGCTCCAATGGAGGGTTAGATAGCCATATAGCAGGTACTGGGTGATTGAGGTCGGATTGCTAGCCATCAGGTCAAGGAGATCCGGGATGCGCTTCTCAGCGGCCGCCATGGCGGCGAGAAGCTCCGCCTGGCTCGGCAGACGATCCAGCTTGTCCCTCTTCACCTTAAACTGGTGGAGAGTGACAGACTTTTTCAAATCGTTAATGTTGGCTTTCACCTCTCTGATGATGTTGGTCATATCAGACTGGGTGAGCCTGCACCCCCGGAGCTTTGATGCAGACAAGTACCTCAGGAAATGGTTCACAGTCTTCAGGAACAACAGCGATGTTGTGACTGTCCGGCCCGACTCTGAAATATACTTGCTCCAGCCACGGACCCTCTTTGTGTCTTTTAGAAACAGCCAGTCTGACAGCCGGTCAAAACCATGGGCCATGAATACTATGAAGTTCTTTATCCGGCTGACATTGGACATACAATTCTCTTTCCGTTTTACTGTCGGTGCAAGACCCTCACAATGACCTCTGTATGTCTGAATGTACGTCTCCATGCTTTTAGGCAACGTGATTTCACGCATGGTATTCCGCAGTCCCTTCCCAGTGCACCATTGATTTTGGGAAGAGGGCCAGTCCTTAGCCAGATTAGCTTTCAGCTTATTGGAGACAGACGCATGGGTCTTCTGGCATACAGGGGTCTCACTACAGGAGGCTTCTACGGACCGCATGACAGTCTGCATCGGGGTCTTGCTTCCGGAGGCTTCTGGGGACCGCATCACAGACTTGAGAGGGATCTCACTCGCAGAGGCTTCTATGGACCGCATGACAGTCTTCACTGGGGTCTCACTACCGGAGGCTTCTGGGGACCACATGACAGTCTTCACTGGGGTCTTGCTTCCGGAGGCTTCTGGGGACCGCATCACAGACTTGAGAGGGGTCTCTCTACAGGAGGCTTTGTCGGACCGCATGACAGTCTTCACCGGGGTCTTGCTTCCGGAGGCTTCTGGGGACCGCATGACAGTCTTCACCGGGGTCTCACTACCGGAGGCTTTGTCGGACCGCATGACAGTCTTCACCGGGGTCTTGCTTCCGGAGGCTTCTGGGGACCGCATCACAGACTTGAGGGGGGTCTCACTCGCAGAGGCTTCTATGGACCGCATGACAGTCTTCACCGGGGTCTTGAGAGGGGTATTGCTGCCGGAGGCTACTGAGTTCATGTCGGGGGTACTTGGGATTGCTACGCCCTTAAATCGTATACATTCTTCGTCTTCCTCAAGCAGAGCAGCAGTGGCATTCTGCTTCCTGGGTTTTAGACCCTGTTTTAGCCTGGAGCGCAGGGTCTTCACCTCATCAATGAGGGCATCCTTCTGAGCCCTCAATGCCACATTGTCCAGCCTCACCTGCATGCAGTCCTCTTCGTCACACTCGGTATGTGGGGAGAAGGGTGGAGGGTGCACCGGGTATTCCTCCTCATTGTCTATATCCAATGATGTAGCCATTCCAATGATGGGATTAGTCTCTCGGAGGTCATGGAGCAACTGCAGGGCCACACTATGCTTCAGCCTTGCCATGACCTGATGTGCCTCATCTCGGGAGAACTCAGGGTGGTCACGAGTTACATGACGGTGTAGTTTCCTCCCAGCATACGAACACCCTGTGATGGGACAGGGTTTGGTCCGAACATTTATTCTACCACTGGCCATTTTAAGAATGATGCCTCTTTCATCCAGGTTCCGCACTGCATGTTTGTGCTTAAGGTGCTTATTCAAAGCCAGATAGCGGAGGCTGCACACCGGGCATTCGGTCAACATCCTTCCAAAAACACACACAATGAATTCTATTTAAATGGTTTTCTGTTTCTCCGTTTATATGCGTTAGCCAACTGCTGATTGCAACCATGGGTCCGATGCTTCAATGCAGGGAACACGGACCAAGGGGAGGACTTGGGTTACCACCTGGTTAAAATGGTCCCACCTCCGCACCAACGCGACTGGCGATGGGTCCGATACATTGATTGTTTTTTGTTTCATGGTTCTGCCACGAACTCACAAGACAGTTTTGGGTACAAAACGTGGGGGTAACAGTACCTCCGGGCGCTCCGTCCCGCTCCGGCTTTCGCCGCAGCGGGGGGAGGAGGCATTGAACCCCTCGCACCTGCCCCCGGAGGAGGCAGGGGAGTCAGGTACCCGGAGGCGCACGGTGGACGGCCAGGGCGAGACCGCCACACCGCACTGGAGTCAGAGTTCCGAGTTTTTCGAGCCAGGTCCCGGTGAAACGCAGTACGGAGCACCCGGCAGGAGCCTCCAGCAGACCCCCCCGCGCGGTTCCCTCGTCCCTCGGAAGAGGCGGAGAGGTGGGTGTTTTTCATCTGCTGGCGGACTGCCGGGGAGAACGTGCTGCTCGGGAGCCAGGCTCAGAGTTAGTGGAAGTGAGAGCCCGTGCACCTGCCTTTTACAGCAGGCACGCGCTGGTATCGGGGTGGGGAGAGAAGGTAGATGCAGAGGCTGCAGAAACAGCCAGAGCCTTTCCCCTCTAACACACCCCTCATTTGGTTCATGAGCACTGGGCAGAGTCCCCTGTCAACTCTCCTTATATTCCTCCGGAGACCAGTTGGGAAATGGCAGCATCCCACTTCACCTGGTAGACCATATCGTTAAATGAGCTCAGTAATGTACTGCACAACATCACATGGGTAAAATGAGCTATATCATGCACTGCAAAATCACATTTGGTTTATTTCCAAAAAGCCTGGAAAAAACACATATCCATCATGTCCTGTAAAATATCATTATTTGTTTATGTCCGCTCCAGGATTACCCGTAGTTTGGATGAACCGACCGCCAAGCACCGGAAGCTGGACCCGGGGGAGGAGGCCCTCCGATGGCGGGTCAAAGTTGATGATACCGCAGCTGGCTGGACACTAGCCGTAGAAGAACACCTGGGCGGGACCAGGCATGTCCCTCTTTGCAGACAAGCATATATATGTGCTCCCAGGAGCAGAGTCAATCCCACAGTTTGGAGGAACCGACCGCCAAGCACCGGAAGCTGGACCCGGGGAGGAGGCCCTCCGATGGCGGGTCAAATTTGATGATACCGCAGCTGGCTGGACACTAGCCGTAGAAGAACACCTGGGCGGGACCAGGCATGTCCCTCTTTGCAGACAAGCATATGCGCTCCCAGGAGCAGAGTCAATCCCACAGTTTGGAGGAACCGACCGCCAAGCACCGGAAGCTGGACCCGGGAAGGAGGCCCTCCGATGGCGGGTCAAAGTTGATGATACCGCAGCTGGCTGGACACTAGCCGTAGAAGAACACCTGGGCGGGACCAGGCATGTCCCTCTTTGCAGACAAGCATATGTGCTCCCAGGAGCAGAGTCAATCCCACAGTTTGGAGGAACCGACCGCCAAGCACCGGAAGCTGGACCCGGGGGAGGAGGCCCTCCGATGGCGGGTCAAATTTGATGATACCGCAGCTGGCTGGACACTAGCCGTAGAAGAACACCTGGGCGGGATCAGGCATGTCCCTCTTTGCAGACAAGCATATGTGCTCCCAGGAGCAGAGTCAATCCCACAGTTTGGAGGAACCGACCGCCAAGCACCGGAAGCTGGACCCGGGGAGGAGGCCCTCCGATGGTGGGTCAAATTTGATGATACCGCAGCTGGCTGGACACTAGCCGTAGAAGAACACCTGGGCGGGACCAGGCATGTCCCTCTTTGCAGACAAGCATATGTGCTCCCAGGAGCAGAGTCAAACCCGCAGTTTGGAAGAACCGACCGCCAGAGCACCGGCACGAAGCCGGGCCGGCGGAGGCCTTCCGATGGCGGGTCACGTTTGCCATTCGATCAATGTCTTTGCAGACAAGCATATATGTGGTTGTTACGCAGGATCAAACAGGTAGTTTGATGAAGTAGGGTCCTGTGCCCGGAGCAAGGCCAATTGCTGAATGCCGCAGCCGACTAAGGCCGCTATGCCACAGTGGAGGATGAGAGAAACAGGTGTTTGTTTTGCATTCCGCGGCAAAGAGGGGAGGTGGAACTTCCACCCCGCTACGGAACCTGTGGTGGGACCCCTGAGTCAGACGGTTCGTCTTGGAAACGCTTCATATCGGTCGGCCTGGGAGGTAAGAGACACGCAGGGTAACGGACACGCAGGGTTACCCCCACGCAGCCCACGCAACACGGAGGAGGCAGGGGAGTCTGGTACCCGGAGGCGCATGGCCGCAACACCGCACTGGAGTCAGGGTTTCGAGTTTTTCGAGCCAGGTCCCAGTGAACGCAAGACTCCAGCAGGAGCCTCCAGCAGACCCCCCCGACGTTTCCCTCGTCCCTCCCGGCCATCAGAGTCGAACCCGCAGTTCGGAGGAACCGACCGCCAGAGCACCGGCACGAGGCCGGGCCGGCGGAGGCCCTCCGATGGCGGGTCGCGTTTGCCATTCGATCAGTGAGAAATCAGAAGAGGAAGGGGGAAGAAAAAAGACTAACTTGTCTTTTTGGAGAACCATCAAAAATGGGTGAAAATGAAAAAATGTATCCGAGAATAGTGCCCCATAAGGCGGGTAAAGTCCCCTGTCAACTCCCCTCACCTTCCTCCACACTCTGAAAAAGTCAGAGTTATTTTTTGGAGAACCATCAAAAATGGGTGAAAATAAAAAAATGTATCCGAGAATAGTGCCCCATAAGGCGGGTAAAGTCCCCTGTCAACTCCCCTCACCTTCCTCCACACTCTGAAAAAGTCAGAGTTATTTTTTGGAGAACCATCAAAAATGGGTGAAAATGAAAAAATGTATCCGAGAATAGTGCCCCATAAGGCGGGTAAAGTCCCCTGTCAACTCCCCTCACCTTCCTCCACACTCTGAAAAAGTCAGAGTTATTTTTTGGAGAACCATCAAAAATGGGTGAAA
Organism: Notothenia rossii; assembly: GCF_949606895.1. Taxonomy (NCBI): domain Eukaryota; kingdom Metazoa; phylum Chordata; class Actinopteri; order Perciformes; family Nototheniidae; genus Notothenia; species Notothenia rossii. Next base: position 47,902,238 of record NC_136905.1, on the reverse strand, counting down.
ATGAAAAAATGTATCCGAGAATAGTGCCCCATAAGGCGGGTAAAGTCCCCTGTCAACTCCCCTCACCTTCCTCCACACTCTGAAAAAGTCAGAGTTATTTTTTGGAGAACCATCAAAAATGGGTGAAAATGAAAAAATGTATCCGAGAATAGTGCCCCATAAGGCGGGTAAAGTCCCCTGTCAACTCCCCTCACCTTCCTCCACACTCTGAAAAAGTCAGAGTTATTTTTTGGAGAACCATCAAAAATGGGTGAAAATGAAAAAATGTATCCGAGAATAGTGCCCCATAAGGCGGGTAAAGTCCCCTGTCAACTCCCCTCACCTTCCTCCACACTCTGAAAAAGTCAGAGTTATTTTTTGGAGAAGCATCAAAAATGGGTGAAAATGAAAAAATGTATCCGAGAATAGTGCCCCATAAGGCGGGTAAAGTCCCCTGTCAACTCCCCTCAGCTTCCTCCACACTCTGAAAAAGTCAGAGTTATTTTTTGGAGAACCATCAAAAATGGGTGAAAATGAAAAAATGTATCCGAGAATAGTGCCCCATAAGGCGGATTGAGTCCCCTGTCAACTCCCCTTACCTTCCTCCACACTCTGAAAAAGTCAGAGTTATTTTTTGGAGAACCATCAAAAAGGGCTAAAAGTGTTGAAATGTATCCGAGAATAGTGCCCCATAAGGCGGATAAAGTCCCCTGTCAACTCCCCTCACCTTCCTCCAGAGCCCAGTTCAAAAACTTTAAGTTTGGTAAGAACCATGCTGGGGGGTCTCCAGGCAACAAAATGTATCCGAGCCAAAGTGCACATACAGCGGATGAATTCCTCCATGAAGTTACACAGCCGTTTTTTTTCTGAGTCCTCTCAAAAACCGGGTTTCCGATTTCGTGCAGAAGGTAGCTTGTAAAACATGAACGGTTTTTTACAACGGAGGAGGGGAAGTCTGGATTCCCCTCTCCGTTGTACCTTGCAACGGGGGAGGGGAAAAGTGTTCGGCGCTTCGTCCCGAAGCGCCGAACACTTTTCCCCTTCTCCAATTTTTCAGATCCCCTCTCCCATGTAATTTTAAAAGTTCATTTTTTGATTATTTTAACATATAATTGACCGTTTTCTTTAATTTTTTTTTCATTCCACGGGTGGGCTCCTATGGCAGGCTGCCTATGAGCTCCCAAATTTGGCCCGGATCATCCGGGATTTGTGGGATAAGCTCCATAAACTGACAAAGTCATCCAAACATGTCGCTTTTATAGCCCAAAGATATATCATGCAAATACATTAAAATAGTAAAAGGTACGATTGTGCTCGGCATTAACCGGAATTTGATTTATATAGCCCCCAAAAAATGATTAAAAATCGTTTTCGTGGGGAAAAGTGTTAAAACGCCTGATTAAAGCATTTGCGGGACCCCAGCGAGCTCCAGACTATGTGCATTGTGTCGGGGACCCTGGATAATGATAAGACCCATCATTTAAATACAAAAAACACCATTAAAAGTCACTTTTAAGGGCAAAAAACAGCCTCTGTCCACTTCGTTAACAAACTGATGGGGAAATGGACAAAATCGTGATTAAAGCATTTTGCGGGACCCCAGCGAGCTCCAGACTATGTGCATTGTGTCGGGGACCCTGGATAATGATAAGACCCATCATTTAAATACAAAAAACACCATTAAAAGTCACTTTTAAGGGCAAAAAACAGCCTCTGTCCACTTCGTTAACAAACTGATGGGGAAATGGACAAAATCGTGATTAAAGCATTTTGCGGGACCCCAGCGAGCTCCAGACTATGTGCATTGTGTCGGGGACCCTGGATAATGATAAGACCCATCATTTAAATACAAAAAACACCATTAAAAGTCACTTTTAAGGGCAAAAAACAGCCTCTGTCCACTTCGTTAACAAACTGATGGGCAAATGGACAAAATCGTGATTAAAGCATTTTGCGGGACCCCAGCGAGCTCCAGACTATGTGCATTGTGTCGGGGACCCTGGATAATGATAAGACCCATCATTTAAATACAAAAAACACCATTAAAAGTCACTTTTAGGGGCAAAAAACAGCCTCTGTCCACTTCGTTAACAAACTGATGGGCAAATGGACAAAATCGTGATTAAAGCATTTGCGGGACCCCAGCGAGCTCCAGACTAGTTGCATTGTCTTGGGGACCCTCCACAATGATAAGACCCATCATTTAAATACAAAAAACACCATTAAAAGTCACTTTTAAGGGCAAAAAACAGCCTCTGTCCAATTCGTTAACAAACTGATGGGGAAATGGACAAAAGTGTGATTAAAGCATTTGCGGGACCCCAGCGAGCTCCAGACTAGTTGCATTGTCTTGGGGACCCTCCACAAGGATAAGACCCATCATTTAAATACAAAAAACACCATTAAAAGTCACTTTTAGGGGCAAAAAACAGCCTCTGTCCACTTCGTTAACAAACTGATGGGCAAATGGACAAAATCGGGATTAAAGCATTTGCGGGACCCCAGCGAGCTCCAGACTAGTTGCATTGTCTTGGGGACCCTCCACAAGGATAAGACCCATCATTTAAATACAAAAAACACCATTAAAAGTCACTTTTAGGGGCAAAAAACAGCCTCTGTCCACTTCGTTAACAAACTGATAGGCAAATGGACAGAAGGGGGAACACGGCCCAGCCGCTGCTCCGCTGCTCCAGACTATGTGCATTGTGTCGGGGAGCCAGGTCAAACCCCTCCATGCACACCGCCAGAACCAGAACCTCACGACCCTGGTGACCTTAAAGGTGTTTGTCTTTGTTTGTTTTTGTACTCCACATAGACAGGCAGGTGTTCAGCACCGCGGGCCCGCTGCTGCTGCTGCTGGAAGGTGGAACACTTTGAGTCTTTTTATTTTCTCTTTTCTCCCTGCTCCTGCACACACCTTTTGTTCCCCTCCTCTGCCTTACACATCCTCCCACGCTCGAGCACTCCTCACTCGGACTAAACCCCTCCATGCACACCGCCAGAACCAGAACCTCACGACCCTGGTGACCTTAAAGGTGTTGTCTTTGTTTGTTTTTGTATTCCACATAGACAGGCTGGGGTTCAGCACCACGCACAGAGCCTACCCGCTACCTCCAGGGCACATCACCACATTTTACAAGCCAGGAAAGGTGCATGGATCCTGGGTAAACATTGATTAAGTGTTTTTAAATGTGTGGAACAGTGTTTTGTCACTTTCAAAACTCTCCTGTCATTGACCGGAGAATTTGGGTCGATGTTGTATTCAATCTGGCCATTAATATTCCAGTGAGACGAAGTACGTACATTGACCGGAGTGATCCCATGTTAATGTTGTCCAAATACCGGAACATTCCCTAACCCACCTCCTCTGTACACTGTGTCATGAACGCATTAATGTCTAATGGCATGCAGGATAGGCCATCCGCATCTGCGTTACTCTTTCCCGGCCTATACTTAATGGAAAAGTCAAACTCGGACATCTCCCCCACCCACTTGTAGCATTAAGCTTAGCTGTTGAGAGGATATAGGTTAAGGGATTGTTATCTGTATATACTAAAAAGTGTGGGGCATGATAAAGATAATCCCAAAACCGTTCACATATTGCCCATTTTAGTGCTAAAAACTCTAATTTTCCCGAGTGCATGTGATAGTTATTTTCCGTTGGTGTTAGAGTCCTGGAACCATAGCCTATAACTACCATCTTACCATTCTGTCTCTGATACAGTACTGCTCCCAATCACTACTGGGATGCGTCTGTGTGGAGAACGAATGGTTGGGTCATCTCTGGGTACCCCAGAAGGGGAGGCTCTACCAGCTTGTCTATGAGAGAGTTCAATGTCCTTTGGTGGTTATCTGTCCATTGTGTAGGAGTGTTATGTGGGAGGTTCCCTTTCTTCCTGGTAGTGGCCCTGACCTTCTCTCTGTTCATTTGATCAGGTGTTGTTGAGAGCGGCTGGTAGAGAGGCTGGGCTATTCGGGAGAAGTTTGGGATGTATGTTCGGTAGTATGAGAGGAATCCCATTACTCTTCTCAGCTCTCTCACTGTTGTAGGCGCTTTCTCCTTTAAGGCTTGGACTGGAGCCACCTCAGATGGGACGGGTGGCGCAGTGGTCTGTGCGTTTGATCATCAGATCAAGGGGGTGTTGGGCAACTCCAGTTCGAAACCCGCTCCCGCCCCACTGCTTCAGGCCGTTGTGTCCTTGGGCAAGACACTTCACCCGAATTTGCTCCTGGGGGTATTGTCCACAGTACATGTATAATATCAATGTGTACTTGTAAAAGCGCCTCGATGACTTTGAGGTGTGAAGATGGGCGGTGTGGCGCAGTGCATTGATCAAGGGGGTGAAACCCGCCGCCGCTGAGTCTGTAAAGCCGTTGTGTCCTTGGGCAAGACACTTCACCTGAACTTGCTCCTGTGGGTATTGTCCACAGTAGATGACCATTACATGTATGTATGATCTGTATATGTAATGTGTATTTGTAAAGCGCTTTGAGTCATTGATAAAGCGCTATAATAAATATAAGGATTATTATTATTATTATTATTAGATGGGTCCATAGTGTAGCCCTGTCCAGACACCATCCGTCCCAGAAATCTCACCTTCCTCTTCAACACCTCACACTTGCGGGGGCTGAGTTTAACCCTGTGCCCCTGATATCTCTGTAACACAGTTCTCAGGTGCTCAATGTGGTCCTCAAAGCTGGAGCTATGGACCAGATTGTCGTCCAGATATGGTTGACACATTTCATCTCTCAAACCACGCAAACAATCTTCCATGTTCCTCTGGAATTCCGCGGGCGCCGCACTCAACCCTAAAGGGGTTCGGACCCACTGGTACAGACCTCAGGGGGTTATGAAAGCTGTCAGGGGCTGGCTCTCCTTGTCCAGGGACCCCTGGTGATAGGCCTTCCCCTGGTCCAGTACAGAGGACCAGGAGCTGCCAGTGAGGGAGTCCAGCATGTCTTGGATTCTGGGTATGGGGTGGCGATCAGGAACTGACTTTTTGTTCAGTTCTATGTAGTCACAACACAGTCTTAAAGTCCCATCCTTCTTCCGTACGCACACGACTGGTGAGGCGTACGGAGACCGTGAAGGAGTAATCCAGCCCCGATTCAATAAATCCTTGATATACTCTTTCACCTCATGGTGTAGTGGCTTTGGGACTGCATTGTACGTTTTTCTTACTGGGGTAGTGTCGTGCAGCGTGATGTGGAGTTTCAGTGAGGGGATTGAGCCGATGTCGTCATCGATTGAGCCGATGTCGTCATCGTCGTATGCGAACGCGTGACACTCCTCTCTCAGCAGCTGTTTTGTGATCCTCTTTTGCTCCTCGTTTAAGTGACTAAGGTCGACCGGAGGGTCCCACCAGGCGGGTTTATGTTTTTTTGAGTTGTCACCTGGGGCTGATGCGGTGGTAGTTGGTGATTTTAATCCCTCTCCTCCGGTTATCTGCTCAACACTGGCCGCATAGGCGGTTTTGACTGTTTGCAGGTAACCAACCAGTGCGCTGATCAGGGTTACACTGTATTTGTTTGTGTTGGCGATGGGGACTTGCACATAACCTGACCTTTTTCTGAGGACCCTCCTCTATCACCACCCCTTCTGGCAATGTCGGCTCTACACTTGGGACTAGAAGCAGGTCTTGGCCATGATACTGAGTCCCAGTGTTGATATTAACATACACTGTGGTGATCTGTTCAGTGCCCAGAGTGATTGTTCTTTTTCTTGTGTGTACAATTCCTACATCTTCCTCACTAATAGGGGCATGGATAAGCTGAAGCACTGCTTGTGCTGTCTTGACTGTTATCTTGAAGGCTTGACTCACAGTATGGATGGTTTCTGTCTTTGTTGTCTGACTACCCTCTCCTGTTATTTCCTCTATCACGTTGTAGCCAATTATGGGCTCCGCTGCTACGTTTGGGTCACTTGACACTAAAATAGGTACTAGAAGTGGCTTTGTCCTGGCGGATTCTTTCCCTAGTCTAAACTCTACCTCCACCCAGCCCATGAAGGGAATCTCAGTCTGGTTGGCGGCCACTCCCAACAAAATGTCTGAGCCTAACAATTCACTGAGAGGTCGCACTGGCTGTGCGGTAAGTGCAGCTTTCTTCATTCTTCATTAATGATGGTCGCCTACGCGCCTGAGTCCCATAATGCTACTACTGGAACCTTATCCAGTGTGCAGTGGACAATGTGTCTCTTTGCAATCAACTTGATGAGTTTTTCCTTGCGTCGTGGTGGGAGGTAGTTGACTGATGAGATTTGAGGCGGTACGGGAGGGGGGACAGGTTGCTGCATGTTGAGACTGGATGATTCATGGGCTACCGAGGGTCCCGGCTCGGCAGCCCGGTCTCGTTTCCCTGCTGCTCTCTGGCCCGTCAACATCCTCTGGAGAGATGCCACTCTTGCCCACAATTAAAGCAATGTCTGCAGGAGTCACCTATCTGAGCTTCCTGACACGCCCTACAACCCCTGGGCCGACTACGGCTGGGTGTGAACGTTTTCTCTGTCGGCCTAGCTTGTGTGGCCTCCACTGTATGTAACATCAACTTCTTAATTTCTAGAACCTCCGCCCTGAGTGCTCCTATTGGGTCTGTCTCTGTCTTGGGTCCCTGACTTTTCTTACTCTTCCCTCCTGCTTCACGGTGAGTAACAGTGTCAACTGCTGCCGCTGAGGCGTCAGGTGGATACACCTCCGCCTGCACTTCACTGACTTTTGGGGGCTTGTTTATTACTGACTTTCTCAGTTTTATTTGTCTTTCTTGTTCTAAGTTTGCAGCCTCACTGATTCGCTCAATTAACACCTCATCTGTGACAGTACGGTCACTGAGATACGGCTTGAACTGGAACTTAACCGCATCACTATAAAGACCAGTCTCTATGGAGCGGAGGAATTTTTTCTGAATTAGCGCTGGGCTAAACTGCTCACCTTCCTCACCTGCATCATCATCACTGGCTTTTCTCATTAGCTTCTCTTTCAGTTCTATTGCTCTGAATAAGAAATTCTGCGCTGACTCCTTTGGATCTTGTGTCATGTTCATCAGGCGATGCAGTAGGTCGGAGGAGGAGTCCACTTTGTAGTGACCCTTGAGTATGGTCTTGAGGGTGTGCAGCGTCAGCTCTCGCTTTATTTCCAACATCTCCCGCAGATGAAGACCTGGGCTCACAGCACGTGTGACTGCTTCAATGATCTCCGCTTCTCCATGTCCTTTCCGCTGTCCAGACTCGATCTGGTTGGTGAGGCTTGTGTAGGACAATTTGTCCTTTTGCCCCGCTTCACCAATCTGTCCAATTATCCGGTACTCCCGCCTCAGCGTCACCTCGGGCAGTCTGATTGGTGCTGTGGTGGCAGTCCTTGAGTCCTCTACCTTTGCGGTCACACTGGCAGGTGCAGTGTCTCCTCCTGCTGCTTGTGTCTTCCGCTCTTTTCCTCCAACGCCCCGATTTCCTCTTCCATCTGCTGCTGTAACTTCTGGTACTGCATTTTCAACTTCTCTAACTCACTTGTCTCCTGAATTACAATCTCAGCCTCAATTTCCCCCGGTGTCGGCTTCAGAGAGGCCAGGTAGGACAGCACATGCTGCAGATACTGCTGATACGACTCTGCAGACTCTTCATCCTCCTCGATTTCATCTAACGTCGTCTCCACCAACCTTTTGAGGGTGCGTCTTGTTTTGCTGGCAAACCCCCCAACAGGTGCGTTACACTTTAGATGCTCACACAGGGAAATGAGCTCCCTCTCCTCCAGCGTCAGCAGTATCCTGCTTACTTCGTCCCTTGCTTCCTCCATGGTCCTCCTCTGCTCGTCCATCTATGCTTCTATGCGGCTGGGCGTGGGGCTGAATCTAACCATCCTCTGCTACCAAAATATGTAGCGTGGTACAGAGTGAAGTAGCCCTCCACTACACATTTAATTTGAAAGTCTTTTATTTTGTTCTGCAAAGAGCAAAAATATGTATCTTATTATCACAGTTCGCCACACACACACACACACACACACACACACACACACACACACACACACACACACACACACACACACACACACACACACACACACACACACACACACACACACACACACACACACACACACACACACACACACACACACACACACACACACACACACACACCGTGACTTCACTCAAGTGTGTGTTTACGTTCTCTGCACGTATTCACTATACTAACACAGAAACATAATGAACATTTGCATCAACATCCAAACAATAATCATGTCTATTGCATTGCTATTCCAGACCAGTTTCATCTTGTACATTCAATATCAATTATGTATCTCTTTTAACTTATTTATTTATTTATCTAATAAATATACACGAGCAGTCCGGGCTCTTTCGACCGGCTCATTGTTCTACTCTCCCGTCTCACACTCGCTCAAGCTAACTAGGCCACCAGTGCTAACTACTGGCTAGCCATTTTCAGTACGCAGTTGCTGAACAAGTAACGTTCATAAAGACTACTACATAAAATCCAACCGTGATCATAAACTCACACATAACATATTCACCCGTCAATTACACAATTCCAACTCTCCGTTCTTACCTGCATAGAGCAAAAATATGTATCTTATTATCACAGTTCGCCACACACACACACACACCGTGACTCCACTCAAGTGTGTGTTTACGTTCTCTGAATGTATTCATGCGAGACTTCTCTTTGTCCCCGAACACAGTGTAGCGAACTCGCCCTCTGCTGGTCGGAGTTAGACACTACATACTGCTAGATAACACTACATTTATCAAACAATAAACCAACCATTCCTTATCAGAAAACACACTGACAATTCTCACCACACTCCGAACATGAGCTGTACTAAATGCAAATCATGTTAACCATGTAATTACTAATACTGTATATCAACCCACTGATGGCTCTGTATACCACAGTGGCGTTGCCATTTATGTGAAAAATAAGTTTTTTGTAACCAAGATGTTTTCCAAATCTATTAGTAAACAACTAGAATTGTTAGCCTTAAATATCGAAGTAGCAAAGGGTCAACAGGTCATGGTGGTGGGTTGCTACAGACCCCCCTCAGCTGTCAAGGACTCTTTATCTTCTTTGGCAAAACTTGTATCTCAACTTGACTACAAGGAAATAGTGCTGCTTGGTGATTTTAATTGGGACTGGTTAACTTCTGTGTCAGAGGATTTTAAAAACCTTTGTATCTCTCTGAATGTTACTCAGATTATAGACAGTCCTACTCGCCCTAACATTAAGTCCCCAAATAAATCCTCCCTAATTGATCTCATTTTAACTAATGTTCCCCATAAATACTCATCTGTGGGAGTATTTGCAAATGATCTGAGTGATCACTGTGTTGTAGCCACAATTAGGGATACAAAAGTTCTGAAGGGTAAACCTCATATTATCAGTAAGAGAGACAAAAAACATTTTGTGGAGCAGGGTTTTGTACATGATCTGTTTTACTTTGATTGGGGTAAAATCGATCCGTATGCTGATGTAGAAACTGTATGGTCTTATTTTTATCTTGGTTTTATGGAAATGATAGATAGACATGCACCCCTGCATACATTTAGAGTGAAGGGATGAGACAATCCTTGGTTTTCTGCTGAACTGTCTCCTACATGAGAGAAACAAGGCCTGGGCAAAGGCTAGGAAATCAGGCTCAGAGGTAGAATGGCTACGCTTTAGGCAGCTAAGAAATAGCTTCACATCGCAAATAAAAAGTGCTAAGTGGAAGTATTATCTGTCAGTTACCACAAAGAACCTGAATAATCCTGGAACATTTTTGGAAAGCCATAAAATCAATATCCACCGGTGATATCCGTAATGAGCTACCTCCGTGCCTTACCACAGCATCTGGCTCTATATTGGACAGGGCCATTATGTTAAATTGTTTTAATGAGCATTTTGTGTCCTGTGGCTCTCTGTTTGATTCTGTCAATAACTCTGCTTCTGTGAACACCACAGTCTGTGACCTGTCTGTGACTCTGAAAAACGTGTTTTGGAAAACCCTTTTAGTTTTACTCCTTTTACTGTTGATGTAGTTCGTGAAGCTTTAACCAAGTTAGATCCTAAGAAACCGGCTGGCCCGGACAACGTAGAACCTTTCTTTTTAAAGATAGCTGCAGATTTTATTGCTCCACCTCTCACTACTCTTTTTAACCTCTCCCTCAGCACAAACACAATTCCAAAATTGTGGAAGTCAGCGTATGTCCTGCCTTTACTAAAAGGAGGGGAGGCCACTTCATTAAATAATTATAGGCCCATCTCTAAATTATCAGTTCTGGCTAAGGTTCTTGAACGCCTAGTGAGTGAACAGGTAAAGGTGTTTTTATGTACAAATGACATCCTGTCTAAACATCAGTCAGGCGTCAGAAAGCAACATAGCACCATCACTGTCACGGTTTGTGAAACAAGCAGGACCCAAATGCAGATATAAACTGAAACTTCCTTTATTTCAAGGCTATGATATATATAGACAATGACAAAACAGAACACTCACCGCAGAACTAGTCAAGGAACAAGACGAACCGACCAAGACAGACAGAAAACCCAGAACTTAAATACACACAAGACCAATCACACAACAAGACACAGGTGAGGAGGGAGGAGAAAACACAGGGGCCCAGGTGAACATAATCAGACAATTAGACACACCAGGGAAACTAATGACAAGAGGAAAACACAGGGAAAAGGACCAGACAATAACCCAAAGGAAAACATGACATGGAAAACAGAAAAAACACCCAAACCTACAAAACTATAAACGTGACCTAACATGAGAATCGTGACAATCACTGCCACAATGAAAGTGGTGAATGATGTGGCGAGTATTTTAGATAACAAGCAGAGTTGTGCAGCTCTATTTATTGACCTGTCCAAAGCGTTTGATACAGTCGATCATCCCATCTTAAAGTAGAGGCTACTCAGTATTGGCATATCCAGCCATGCAGTGGTGTGGTTTGTGAACTACCTCTCTGAAAGGTCCCAATGTTTTCATTTTGATGGGCTGTCTTCTGAGTGATTAAACATTACTAATGGTGTTCCTCAAGGTTCTGTTTTAGGTCCACTTTTATTCTCCATCTACATCAATAGTTTAGGTGAAAATGTCAATGGAGAAACCTTACATTTTTATGGGGACGATACCCAGTGCTTGAATTGGGCCGGTACTCACCGGTACGCAGTACCGGCACTTCTGATTTTTACCCATGTGGTACCGGCACTTCTTACTGAGTACCGGCACCTTGAAAAAAAATGCCGGTACTCAGCCGCCGGTAATATACGTATATATTGTAAACGCAACGCAGCGCAAATGTGGGTCTGACTCTGCCTCACAGAGGGTGACTGGCTGTCTACATGACGTGGCCTGCCGACATTGCCACTTTCATACAGATCATACTAATGCCCTCGATTGGTCTCTGTGTGTCATTCAAGCTCGGGAGGGTGTGTGTTGGTGTATGTGTGGCGCGAGCGAGCGAGAAAGCGCGCGCACCGGTTACGTGTATTGTTGTTAGCATCTGGTGCTAGCTAGCTGCGCTAACGGATATAAGGAGCTTTTTCAACAACAAGGTGGAGGGAGAGTCCTTTGCTTTCAGACTGAGAGGCTGATAACTACAGCTCTTGTGAGGTAAATTACTCTCTTGAGTCTTTAGATAGTTAACTTAGTTTAAGTTATCTCAGTGGGTCTCAAACGGTTCGGTCTCACATATTTCCATTTGAGGGGGTAGTGATTAGTAAAATATGCATGAATAATACAAACAAAATGTTAACTAGGTGAAAAAAGGTAAGATAAACTTGTTGAGAGCTAAAACTAGTCTTTGCTGTTGCCTCAAAGAGGAGCAGGGGGGAGAGGAGGGAGACAGGAGAGGCCGATTCAGGAGCCCAGACACACTCACAACTATAAATGAACCAAAAACAAATAAATAAACAAGTTTCAATGTTTTTTCATATTGGATATTGTATGTTATTGGTTATGGCCATGTACTTATGATTTTATGATTATTTAAATGTATACATTTGTGTTTCATATGGGTGTAGTCTCTTTATTTCCCCCTCAAAATGCACCAGATTGATGCATCTAACTTCAATATTTAAAAAAAAATGTTCCCGGGGGAGCATGCCCCCGGACCCCCCTAGACTAGAGGGTGTCAGGTTCACTCCCCACTTATAAAAATAGCACTTTACCACTGCACCCCCTCTAATCTCAGATGCACCCTGAGTCATTTTGTTTAAGTGCAGTGAGCCTTTCTAAAATATACAGTAAAGAGACAAACCCACCAGCATTATAGGATATACTCTGACTTTGTGCAAAATACTTGTTGCTGATTTAGAGTACTGGCACCTTTTTTATTCCAATTCAAGCACTGACGATACTGTGATGTACTGTGCAGGTCACTCCATTAAGGAGGCTGTTGTTGAATTGCAAGCTGTTTTTTTTAACATTATTCAGACCCAGCTCTCTGAACTAAAGCTTCTTTTAAATGTTGATAAAACTAAGGTAATGCTCTTTTCAAAAGGTAAAAAGACACCAGAGCCTGTTGTAGATATTGTAACTATGCAAGGAATAAAACTTGAAGTGGTTACCTGTTACAAATACCTTGGTATCTGGCTTGATGATTTTCTCACTTTTAAACGTCATGTCAATGACATGCGTGAAAAACTGAGGGTTAGGCTAGGTTTCTTCTACAGGAAAAAGTCCTGTTTCTCGCTTGAGGCCAGGAAAAGGCTAGTCACTGTGACCTTTTTACCTGTGCCTATGGTTATTTGATTTATATGAATGCACCTGCCAATTGTCTGGTCAAGTTAGATGCTGCGTATCACAGCGCACTGAGATTTGTGACAAACTGTAAAGCATTAACCCATCAATGTACCCTGTATGCAAGGGCTGGTTTGCCTTCACTAACTGTACGGAGGCTCAGTCACTGGTACATTTTCATATACAAAGCCATGTTAGGCAAACTTCCATCCTACATTTGCTCCCTGATCTCACGGCGAATTGTAAGTGGCTACTGCCTGAGATCGCATGCTTTAGTTTTATTAAATGTGCCAACTTCTAGGACTGTCTTAGGGAAGTTAGCATTTAGATGCGCAGCTCCACTGTCTTGGAATAGTCTGCAATTGAAATGGAAACTGAGCAATCTGGTACCACTAAATGTTTTTAAAGCTTGGTTGGATGCTACTCAATCGGAAGCTGTTGGTACCTGTTCATGTGGATAGTTATGTAAATTGTAATCCCTGTAATGATGCTGTAAGATGTCCTTTTGTTGTTCTGTTTATGTTTTTTATGTTTCATGTGGAAGCTACTTGAGCAGGTCTCCCTTGAAAAAGAGATCAATGATCTCAATGGGATACACCTGGATAAATAAAGGTTTGAAATGAAATGAAATGAAATTGGGTTAACACTTGATAGGGATGTTTTCCTGAGTGAAGAAAACTCAAGGTAATGGATTAGCACATTATCATTTAATTACAAAAATAGGATAGGCCCCTCAGAATTATTTGGGAGCCTTCCTGACATATGCACATGCATAAATGTAAGGTTTGTGTTAGTCATTTACCATGCAAGAATCATATACAGTACTCATCAGTCCATAGCAGAGAAATGTTATTTTAAGTTAAAAGTGAGTTGGTCCCTGTGGATATAACCCCTTCTCAATGATTCTAAATGTGATATTAATTCACCATTTACCGTTTGATAAAATATTAGTTTTTAAGAAATACGTTTTCTCTTCCATAAAACATAGGTTTGAGAAATAAATGTTCCAATATAAAATCAATTACTCAATATAATTGACTCTGCCCTCCCTTTTCTTACATATGTCACATATGAAATAATAACCTAGGAGTCCATGTAAGCATTGTGTAGTTTATAATCTATAAACCGAGAATACTCAGTATCAGTATGCAACTCGCAAATATCTCTTCTCTCTTTTCTATCCCTCTCTTCTCTCTATTCTCTCTTCCTCATCCCTCTCTCTTCCTCATCTCTCTCTCTTCTCTCTTCCTCATCCTTCTCTCTTCCTCATCTCTCTCTTCCTCATCTCCCCCTTTTCTCTCTTCCTCATCTCCCTCATTTCTCACTTCCCCATCTCTCTCTTTACTCACTTCCCCATCTCTCTCTTCTCTCACTTCCCCATCTCTCTCTTTACTCACTTCCCCATCCCTCTCTTCTCTCACTTCCCCATCTCTCTCTTTACTCACTTCCCCATCTCTCTATTCTCTCACTTCCCCATCTCTCTCTTCTCTCACTTCCCAATCTCTCTCTTCTCTCACTTATGTTACATATGAAATAAAACTCAGGAGTCCATGTAAGCATGGTATAGATCATAATCCATTACTCGAGAAGACTCAGTATCACCTGTGCGCAGCTTACAAAAAACAATTGTGAGAAACATATATTATGCAGGAAATGCATACCTTTGTTGAAAAACAAAACATATCTGATGCAGGAGGAAAAGCCTCATCCCCCTCAACATCTGAGTCACTACCGATGGCATAGCATGAATGATAGTGGGTGTCTGAGGGTGTCATTACTGAGAAATGTCAAACAATTTCAAAACCTTACATTTGAAAACAGGTTTGCATTCCTCCACTTAAGGCGACGTTATCATTGGAAACAATAAAAGCTAATTGTTTTGACGTAGAATCTATACATTGAATTGTTAGAGCAGAACATAATGGTTGTATTGTAGTCTGAGTTCTGTGCAGCCTCCAGCTTTACCAGGTGGAAACATTGTCCATATAATGTGAATACAAGCAGAATTAGACATTAAGAGGCCCCTGACATCAGGCCTATTCTAAAATAGTAAGGGCTTTTAACAGCTTGCAAACCTACAGGCATCCCCTGCATAGCAGTATGAATAGCCTTAAAAAAGCAACCCACCCTGTGGTAACGAGAGTCATGTATCTGAACCAAATGCCCTAAGTGAAGCTGTTAGTCTCATCTGACTGACCCAAGGGTTGGTGCTTGTGTGACAGGGAGGCTTCCAAGTGTTCAAAGCAGATGTCATGCTTTCAGTTCATGGCTCAGTGGGGGGGAGCAGACCCATGTGAGACAGTATCAACGGCTGTAAATTTCAGTTTGAGGAATGTCATTCTCTCTGGGAGCAGGAAATGGTGTCTGTTCTCGGACCAGACCATTAATGTCACGTAGAGCAGCCATAGCATCACTGTGACTGGACTCAGCCGGACTGTAACAGGGCAGAACTGGGTAACTTTTAGTGAAGCCGTCCAAGGCCAAAGACAAAATGGAACCACGTACTAAAAAAAAGGACACAAGGTCATCAATGTCTCTCTTTACCTTTTGCCTAATCATAAAACAAATTAGTGGGAAAAAATGTGGAACACTAATCCATCATCATGTGACATTTTGAGTTAATTTAAATAATTACTTATACAGATGTAGCACTTCATTTCAGACTCCAGCTTACAGCTTCCTGCCTACGACCTGCCTAACACCAGTATAGAGGAATGTTAAGCCCTCCCACTATTTTCCAAGAGGGCGTTGCCAGATTTTCAATTTCAGGTTTTAACCAGGAGATGGCGCTTCATTCACAAATACAGAAAGACAAGTTTCATGGACTTTCAGTTGTGTTTTGAAGAGCATTTGAACACATCGATATTTTAGATCAACTAAAGTATATCTAATCTTGTAATTCAATAATATATAGTCTTTATATATTAAATAATCATAATAATAATGTAAATGTTTACATTACACTTCTTTATTTGTTATGCTCATACTTTTAACTTTTCAATCGTTTGCTTTAATATGCAGTATATTTGTTTTATATTTTTGTGTTTGCTTCCTCCTGCTCCCTTTCGGACACATACTGTATGATTTATTATTATTATTAATATGAAGATATTATTAAGATAAGATAAGATGTTACTTTATTGATTGAACATTTTAGTTTAGAATGTGCTGTCCCACGGTAATTCAGAAGGCTCACAGGTCACATTCCGACCATTATTTAAAACAATAGGTGCTTTCACACCGTCTACAGTTTGATTTGTATAGAGGGAGCTCTGTGTCCAGTGTTCGAATTACCCATTTGCTTTCGGGGGAGCCCTATTATTCAGTGCACATCCTGCTACTAAATATATCACACGCACGCTCTGTTGACTGGCGCAGCAGCAGTTGAGTAAAGTTGGAAGGATATTGGCAGATTCAGATTTCACGGATAAATAACTCATGAAAAAAATTTATTCAGACAGAAATGACGTCTCCTAAGTACCGTGGTAAGGTTGACAACAAACTACATTTTTATCAAAAAAAGCCATTACGTGCTGTCCTCCAAACTGGAAACATTACAGTGGTCTCTATCCGCAGCCGGAGAAGAAATTAGTGCTCAGGGACCGTCTGCAAAGTGTAACTCCGAAAAAAGAGAATACAATAAGATTCAATCACTATTATACAGCTTATTACTACCAAACTCACCACACACATCAATAGTCTCCTGTTGGTCAGACTACAGCAGAGAGTTTGGAAGAATGTGCTTTTGAATAATTTTGGTGAATATTTCTAATGTAAAATCTTCGATAAATATGGCATCATCTTCAATAACGTTACTATTATACAGTATATTTATACAAAACTCACTACACACATCAATAGTCTCCTGGTGGTCAGACTAGAGCAGAGAGTTTGGAAGAATATGGTTTTGAATAATTTTGGTGAATATTTATAATGTAAAATCATGGCATCATTTTCAATAACCGTCTATACCTCCTGGATCATGGGTGTAATCCCAGACGGCACACAAGAGCAGATGGCCAGGCAAGAGCTAAAAAAGGTGAGTGAAACTGATTATTCAAAGTATTTGCATCCCTTTAGTACTGTAGGCTTGAGAAAGGAGACTGAACTGTGTCTACAGGCAACTTCCAGCGTTATTATAATCATGCAGTTTTTGGAGACATTGGTGTTGTTTTTAACCAATACATTTAGAATATAAGCTTCCCTTTTTTTCTTGTTCCTGTTCAGAAAAATAAAAAATGAAAACTGTGTAAATGAAATTATTGTTTTGCAACTGTATATTATAGAAAATAACACTTATGTTTATATATTCCCTAGGTTTTTCAGGTCACATTTGATCTATATGATGGAGCCATTGGATTTGTCAATATAAGAAATCAAAACCAAACCATATTCTTCCAAACTCTCTGCTGTAGTCTGACCACCAGAAGACTATTGATGTGTGTCGTGAGTTTGGTAGAAATATACTGTATAATAGTAACGTTATTGAAGATGATGCCATATTTATTGAAGATTTTACATTATAAATCTTCCCCAAAAATATTCAAAAGCACATTCTTTCAAACTCTCTGCTGTAGTCTGACCAACAGGAGACTATTGATGTGTGTAGTGAGTTTGGTAGAAATATACTGTATAATAGTGAAGTGATTGAAGATGATGCCATATTTATTGAAGATGTTACACTATAAATATTCCCCAACATTACTCAAAAGCAAATTCTTCCAAACTCTCTGCTGTAGTATGAGCATCAGGAGATTGATGTGTGTAGTGAGTTTGGTAGTAGGGGTTTCACCAACTAATCGACTAGTCGACAAGTCGACTACCTTTACCACTAGTCGGCGCTGTAGGCCCTAGTCAACTAGTCGTGAAAAAAATTGAGGTAAACGAGGTGCTGCAAAATGCTACAAAACACGTCCAACATTCTTATGTATGGCAGAAATTCAACGAAGATGTAACCAACTCCACAGTGAAGTGTCAGTTGTGTACAGCTGTACTGACGTACAATACAAATGCATCTGCTATGCGCAACCATCTGAAGATGAAACACCCGCTGCCGACAGCTAGCACTAGCAGTAATGCTAGCACCAGTGAGCAACGGACCGGTGTCAGCACTGAACAGAGGCAAACGAACAGCAAGAAAACACGGGTCAACAGTGATGCGGATGATGAGCTACGGGGTTACTGCTAGCGGACACCGCATATCCCCACAATGGATAATCCACTGGAGTGGTGGGCAGAACACGTGCACCGCTTCCCCCGCTTTCGAGGAGCTACCTGGTTATTCCAGCCACAAGCACCCCGAGTGAGAGAGTTTTTTCCCTGGCAGGCAACACTGTCACCCGAAAGCGGTCAAGCCTCCTTCCCTCACATGTCGATGCATTGGTGTTCAAACCAAAAATATGGAAAGGTGGACGTTATCGTGGAGGACAGCGAATAAAGTGTTGCGCACTGGATTTACGTGGCATTTATGTAAACAAGAGTTTTTTGCTGTCGATTTTGGTGAGTCCAGTTACTGTTTGTTATTTACTCAGCGATGTAACACAAATTAAAATGCAGTGATTAATGTTACTGTATGAGTTCCAATATAAAATACAGTTGTACACCTCTCTTTGTGTGTCTTTATTATGACGTAACGACTAGTCGACTGCTATTTTGAAAAACGTGTCGACTAGTAAATATTGGCAGTTGTGAAACCCCTATTTGGTAGTAATACTTTATAATAGTGAAGTGATTGAATATTATTGTATTCTCTTTTTTCGGTGTTGTACTTTGCAGACGGTCCCTGAACACTCGTTTCTTCTCCGGCTGCGGAAAGAGACCAATGTAATGTGTCCAGCTCGGAGGACGGCGCATATTGCCTTTTTTTTATCAACATGTGATTGTAGTTGTCAACCTTACCACGGTACTTAGGAGACGTCATTTGTGTCTGAATAACGTTTTGTTCATCAGTTATTGATCCGTGAAATCCGAATCTGCCAATATCGTTCTAACTTTACTCAACTCGCAGCAGCGCGGATTCGATCAATTGCTATAAAATCACTCTGCTACTACTACAGACGGTGTCACTATGCCGGCGGCTGTGGCCGTTGTTGAAGCGTCTTCAGGCTCTGCATCGGCAGGCCTCTCCCTCGGTGTGGAGCTGTCAAGCTTACAGCCGGCCAACTAAAAGTTGTTTTCCGTTCACGTTGTCATTTTTAGACTCCTTCGCTTCTTTGCTTGTGAATCCAAAAGCTGTGACGCTTGGCTGTTTTCGTTTTGCCATATTTTTTATTACAAAGCCAGAGTTAACAAAATATCAATATGAACATTTCAAATACCGCGCCGGCATCACTGCCGTAACCATAGCAACGTAAGTAAGAATGCAGCGCCGCCACGTACAGATGGCAACACCCAGACATATTCACAAATATAAAACAAATATTCAGAAACTGTAATGAACAATAACTATTATTTATTTCAAGAACTGTTATTTACAGAAACTCAACATTTCTAATCTGTGTGACACAAATATGCACGATTGTTTTGGGCTCCCCCTATTTATCTCAAAGTCAGCCATCAAGGGAGCTCCTTCCCTCTTCGGGGGAGCCAAGCTCCCCCTGGCTCCCCCCTATTTCGAACAGTGTCTGTGGCTGAATGGCCAGTGATTAGGTGCGGCGCATTTATCATAGGTGATCAGAGCTAACTGCCTGCCGTCAGATTTCATTTAAAAAACAGATCTGATTTCAAGACTATTTCTGCGCTCATAAAGAATGATAAGAATAATGCGTATTGAACTGGTTTAATTAATTAGTGAGTTTATTTAACACTAGAACTGCCAATCGGGTCAATTTGTGTGATGTGTGTTGTGTGTGTGCAATGTAACTTTTTTCAATAAAATATTAAAGTCTCCCAGTCCGTGACTTTTCCTGAAAGTGTGTTATGTAGCACCCTATGTTGTTAAAAATTGCATTCTAATAGCGGGATTTGACGGGTTTAGGTAGGCCTATACAAAAACCTCTGGCGGTTCTAGTGTTAAGGTAATTAGGTACAGTAGAAGCCATTTTTTATCAGTAATGAATTTAGCAGTTGAACATAAAAGTCAACTAACTGAGGGTCACTTGCAATGACAGTGTTGTGTCTAACTGTAAGCTTGTCACTCAGAGTAACCTACGGTTAATTTAGCTGCTGGAGAAGAAAGATCAGGGGGGGAGGAGGGGAGAGAGCTGTGGTTGATGGGCCATTAGTTGTGTAAATACACAGCTGAGAGCTGCCGTTTCATTCAGACTGTTTAAAAAACGGTAACAACGGACTATATTTCTTAGTGGATGCATGTCAACACATGTGTGTGTAGAGGTGTGTGTGGTTAAAACACTTTCATGAAGTGAAGGAGGTTTTCCTTCTATAAAACAGCTGTGGGCAGCAGTGAGTGTCGCGGACATGAATTCATAGATCAAGGCAGACTGGTGCACACACTCTCCTGTCCTGCCAGGCGACACGCCCGTTCTAAGCCGTGTCCCTCACTCCTCACATCCCAAGCATCCCCAAAAAGTGTATTATGTTGTTACATCTCAGATGTTATGTTTCAGTTGTGCTCTGTCTATGTTCAGTGATGCAAACTTATCACCTTTCAGCGAAATTCGCCGTTTTGAATCCAAAATAAGTCGTTTGTGTGATTCATGTAGATCTGCAATACAAATATTTTTGGGGTATGGGGGGGTCTGGGACCCGGAGTAATCTGCGGCCGTGAGCTGTTATGTGCCATCATGACACGCATGGTGTTCTTTTTTTATATATTATAATGAAGCATGAGCTGTGTGCTCGAGTCTTCCTGCCTGTCGGCTCTGCTCATGGATGTATAATAAGGCTCTGCTGCTCCGAGATGATGGTCTAGCTTCAGCAGCTACATTACCTACGGGTGCGTTCGTTAATATTAACTGCGCGTCCGGAGTCACTGTGGCACAGACTGGACCGTTGGTGAACAGCTGTTAGAACGGGCCGTTCAGGTGTTCAGAGCAGAGCTCCCTGTCGGAGCGGCAGAGCGTGATGTGATCTGAAAAGTTTTACTGTGGCAATATTATTTAAGGAATCGTTGAGCTAGCTAGCTAGCATACATTGTCACTATCTGCTAACGTTAGCTTTAGCCTTCTATTTCTAATAGTTTTTTTCATAGGCTATAAACAGAGGTGGTATAAGTATATTGTACTTGAGTAAAAGTAGAAGTACTCAGATCTTGTACGAGAATAAAAGTAGAAGTACTCAGATCTTGTACTAGAGTAAAAGTAGAAGTACTCAGATCTTGTACTAGAGTAAAAGTAGAAGTACTCAGATATTTTACTTGAGTAAAAGTAGAAGTACTCAGGTCTTGTACTTGAGTAAAAGTAGAAGTACTCAGGTCTTGTACTTGAGTAAAAGTAGAAGTACTCAGGTCTTGTACTTGAGTAAAAGTAGAAGCACACAGATCTTGTACTAGAGTAAAAGTAGAAGTACTCAGGTCTTGTACTTGAGTAAAAGTAGAAGCACTCAGATCTTGTACTTGAGTAAAAGTAGAAGCACATAGATCTTGTACTAGAGTAAAAGTAGAAGTACTCAGGTCTTGTACTTGAGTAAAAGTAGAAGTAATCAGATCTTGTACTTGAGTAAAAGTAATAGTACCAGAGTGTAGGAATACTCTGTTACAGTAAAAGTCCTGCATTCAAAATGTTCCTCAATTAAAAGTAGAAAAGTATTATCTTCAAAATATAGCTAAAGGAGCGACAGTAAAAGTAGTCATTGTGCAGATTGGTCCATTAAAGAATAATATTTATAATATGTTTTATATTGATTGATCATGAAAGTGTTCTCAAAGCTGGTAAAGGTGCAGCTAGTTTGAATTACTTTGTATACTAAAGGGTAGCTTGTGGATTTACTCCAGGTGGAACTAAAGTCTGAATTAACACTTGATTATATTTCACATCATTCATCCACATCTGTAAAGTAACTAAAGGTATTAAATACATGTCGGGGAGTAGAAGTACACCATGTAACTCTGAACTGTAGTGGAGTAGAAGAACAAAGTAGCAAAACATTGAAATACTTAAATAAAGTACAAGTATCTCAAAATTGTGCCCAAGTATAGTACTTGTTGAGTTTATGAACTTAGTTACTTTACACCATGTGGCTATAAAGATAGAAAGACTAAGCCTTGCACAGAGGCATGAAAATACATTTTCAAAACGCTCAACAGTGCTGCCAAAATTATAAACTGACTGCTACACAATTTAAAATAAATGCTTTTATATATTTATATTAGATGTGACTCTTTGGCGTTTCTGTTATAATTAACACTGCTGCCTTAGTTGTTCTGCTAAAATCCTCTGTTATTCCTAATTTTAAAGCCGATATTCTGTGGGGTGGGGGAGCCGGGGGCTCGGATCCTTGTCACCTTTTTCATACCTGATGAGTTTGCATCCCTGTATGTTAAAAAGCCTCAGTCCCCTTAATTCATGTAATAAAAACATCTCAGGTCAGTAACACTCAAAGCTAAATGTACAATACCATGTTCAGCTATGTTACTATTTATAATGTTATTGTTGTTACATCAGAAGATGTACATATTGGAATAATTTCTTAACTTACAGTAGGCTATTTTTTACAATGTGTGTTGGAAGGATTTATTAAATTACTCTGAATATTGTTATTGTTGAAGGCTTTTAGAGAAGGGTGAACTATAAGCCTGAATTACATAACATTTTATACCTAAAAACATAAAAGCCACAATAAATGAATCACAATTATTCTAGTTATTTTTACCTCCCGTATTGCTTTCAACCCACCAGCTTTTATGGTGTTGTTACGTCACTAACTGTAAGCTTGTCACATACAGTCTATGGTCACTCAGAGTAACCTACTGTTAATTTAGCTGCTGGAGAAGAAAGATCAGGGGGGGGAGGGGGGGAGAGAGCTGTGGTTGATGGGCCATTAGTTGTGTAAATACACAGCTGAGAGCTGCCGTTTCATTCAGACTGTTTAAAAAACGGTAACAACGGACTATTTTTCTTAGCGGATGCATGTAAATTTAAATCAATACATACAACTATTTTTTAAATCAATAAAAACATTTTCTAAATCCATAAAAGCATTTCAATTAATACTGGGAGTCATGTCGTTACTTTGTTGAGAATGTGGCCATGTAATAAGCGGGATAATTTGCAGCGAAATGTTCCTTATGGGGAAAATAACACCCTTCATCCAGATGAGGATCCCTCCGCTACACTTTGGGATCCTGATCTGCCGACGAGGCTCCATTAAAATATACATATTTTTAGTGAATTACTGAGTTTAGGCACGTTAATAACGTTTTAATGAAGTTGAATACAGTATATTCATATGTGTCAGTGATTTCATGTCAATTCGGCGAACATAAACATAAATGATCGTGGTGAAGATGATGATTAAATTAGGATTAAAAATCGAGAGCCGGGCTACATTTCCTCCTGTTCGTTTTTTTTTGACTAAACAACATTATTTTGTTAAATAACAATATGGTGATGTTTTGTAAATGATTACATGTCTTTTATTTAGCAAAGAGTATGATATCCGTGACATATGGATCTTAACAAAGTTCCGCTGTACATCCAGCGTACTGTATCTGACTTTATTTTTACATGAGCTCCAGTGTGGAACCCCACTGCACCCCCTGGTGGATCAATGATCCATTGCAGCTGGCTTCATTATAATTACATTTATCTATCACGGGGGAAGTCTCAAGGCAAGCTGGAGGTTTTCCCTTGAGCGAGGGCAGATCACGTACCAATCGCGGCCCTCGCGTTTCAAACTGTCTGAAATGAATCGCTACATCTGTAGGTTGAAGTCAAATTAACATTAACATTAGAACTAAAGTCAGTCAAAATTGGACTTGCAAGGATCAGAATCTAAGCAATACACCACTGTCCCAGCTCTGTAATGAAAAGGATAACAAGAATAGGTACATTACGGGAGCGTTAAAACACCCAAACATGCACACGTATCTTATTCTAGTAGAGATTAGAGGACAAGGTCTAATGTTGTGAACAAAATTATCAAGTCAAAGCTTCAGTATGTTATCTTATGTACCACATTTCATTTAATAATTAATCTTGAATTACTAATAACTCTAAAGAAGGCAACAATTTACAATGTGGATAAGGCGAATACTGTAGGAATGTGTTCAATACATTACGTTTTTTTTAATCATTATTACCATACAATATATAGATTAAGAATAAATGAAACAAATAATACAACATTGACCTAATTGAGCAGACAGATTTTTTTTGTTGCAACCCTGATCTCCTCAGGCAGGTCTTTACGACCAGCAGTGATGCCTCTGATGGTATCAGGGTGTAAGACGGGGCATAGGGTTTATACAAGGTCACAAACATATCTTAGCAATACAACTTTTCAGAAAGTCTTGTTTTATTTGATTTCTCCATGTTTTATTCTTTCATGTTGTGAGTACTGATTTGCTACAACATTTGTGCAGTGGTTAGCTTAAACATGTTTAATTACTCTATATGAAATGGAAGCAGCTTTTATGACAGGGACGAGAGAGCTGGGGGAGGGGACATTCTTCTTAAAAGATCTCCAGTATGTCAAATATTAGGGAAGTCTACATGATAAATATATGTGTGTGTTTAATTACTTTGTATCAAGAATAGCAGTAATGTTTTCCTCGGTATTGTGGATATTAAGGTAACTCACATGTGATATTTGTATAATCCAACTATATCTTAAAAGATGCCAAGAGTAGGTGAAACGAAATGTGCTTTAACAACTGAGGGAGGGAGGAGAGGAGAAACTCTATGCAAGAATGCGAGACAATAAAAACCAGATGGGGTTGTTTTGCTTCAAACTTAAGGGTCGCCTCTGGCTCGCGCTGATTGGGTACGACAGGCCATGTGTTGGTCTCTCCCAATGAGATGACCTCTGGGGGAAGCATCCACACACCTCCTCCTGTGTTTTTAGTATGAAAGCCTGTGTTTTCCTTTGGTTCGCTCTCTTTTCCCTCATGCTGTCCAAGGGGTAATACCTCTCCCAGCGAGAGGAACTGGAGCCGGAGTAATCTGGATTACTCCGTGATTGAGGTTGTATTTTTGTTGTATATTTTACCATTAAAGCAGATTATTGTTTAACCCTTATCCTGGTGCTTTGACTTTTCCTTCTTTTAAAACAAACTCATAGAGGAACGCGCGGACCAGGAGAACATATACTTTTTTCCGCTACCCTTTCACTCCAACAAGAGTAGTCCTACACGACCAATCTATACACCCGCCATCGTGTTCATCACAACGATGAAACACAGTTTTGTTCTACACTTGCTTGCCACTGCCCACCCGTGATCAATTAGCCTATAATTGTATGTATGCACCCCGGACCGGCACCAGTTTCTCCAGCAATAATGTAGGGAACGCTCCCAAGCAATGTAGGGAACGCTCCTCTAGCAAGGTAGAGAACTGTGGCGCATCGGGTGATGCACGCACCTCGCGCTGCCCCGGCCTTGCCAGCAATGTAGAAGATGGTCACAAACAACGAGTGCTTTTAGACCATCTCGTTTTTAATAGAGACGGCGGTGGTGTGAGTTAAAGATGTAGACAAAAAGCTGTGACTTTCTCCCTCTCAGCTGCACGGCTTCCAGCCACCCAGACACGGGGGGATATTTGTGACCTGCTCTATCGAAATCAGTCGCATTGACCCGAAGACACATTTTGAGTTGTATACACTGCTGGAAAGAGGAGATTCCTAGCTTTCTAATGATATCAGGATTGTTTTTTTACTCCAAATACTAAGCGAAATATGTCACATAATGACTGTCACCGAGTCATCATTTTGAGAAAAAGGCCTTCAAAGTTTCCTCTTCTCTGGAATCCATCGATCTGATTGATTATTAGCGGAGCAAATGATCAAAATACTACGGAGGGAAGATATTTTCGTTTGGATTACTGGTCTGGGGGAAGCTCGCGAGTGTGTGTGTGTGTGTGTGTGTGTGTGTGTGTATACGTGTGTGTGTGTTTGTGTAATTTTGTGTTTGTGTATATTGTGTTTGTTTCCTGGGGAAAACACTCACGAGAAACACCGGCTGTTGTTTTGCCTGCTGTGACGTCAAGTTACTCCGTTCTCCGCTTGTAATTATGCCGTTACGAGCGGAGAAGTTGTATTTACCATCTGAATTTGCTGAAACAAACTTAATATCCTGAAAGCCAAGACTTTGTTTAATTGAAATCAGATGAAAACAAACTGTAACGGACCCTGCCGTGTTATCTATGATTACTATATGCCTTACATTCATAATTTCAGCCGGAGGGAAGGGAAGCTGCGCTACGGAAGAGCAAATTGCGAGTGAGAGGTGTCAGCTTCCCTTTACAAGCTTCAAAAATGTATTTATCGTGTTATTTTGGAAATGAAAGTTTCATATTCTGAAAGCCAAGACTTTGTTTGTTTAAAATCTGACAAAACACCCGAACCCCGAGAAAATAGTTTTTTACGCAAATCCACGTTTATTTTTAAATGAGCCATTGCGACTTCCGACTGATTTCGATAGAGCGGGTCACATTTACACACACACCCGCGGCTGCTGCTGGAGCCATGCTCACAGAGGCAATGGGGGGAAATATCTCGGGCTGCTTATTTTAACTGCTGTGTTGGCCGCTGAAACCCCCAGAATTCGCCGATTCGTTCAATACAAATCTTTACATTGCTTTCAAACAGAAGTTCCACTTTACTGATGTATTTCTTTAAGGTTTCTCCAAACATGTTTTTAGTATGAAAGCCTGTGTTTTCCTTTGGTTCGCTCTCTTTTCCCTCATGCTGTCCAAGGGGTAATACCTCTCCCAGCGAGAGGAACTGGAGCCGGAGTAATCCGGATTACTCCGTGATTGAGGTTGTATTTTTGTTGTATATTTTACCATTAAAGCAGATTATTGTTTAACCCTTATCCTGGTGCTTTGAATTTTCCTTCTTTTAAAACAAACTCATAGAGGAACGCGCGGAGCAGAGGTTCTGCCCCAACAGCGTCCATCCTTGTATACAAGTGCTAAGATCGGTGCCGGAAGACCGTCCAAAAGCGATAACTAGCTTATCCTCTTGCGACAACCACTACTCTATTCTAGTGGCGCTATGAACCCCCGACCAGGAGAACATAGACTTTTTTCCGCTACCCTTTCACTCCAACAAGAGTAGTCCTACACGACCAATCTATACACCCGCCATCGTGTTCATCACAACGATGAAACACAGTTTTGTTCTACACTTGCTTGCCACTGCCCACCCGTGATCAATTAGCCTATAATTGTATGTATGCACCCCGGACCGCCACCAGCTCCTCCAACATAATGTAGGGAACGCTCCCAAGCAATGTAGGGAAGGCTCCTCTAGCAAGGTAGAGAGCTGTGGCGCATCGGGTGATGCACGCACCTCGCGCTGCCCCGGCCTTGCCAGCAATGTAGAAGATGGTCACAAACAACGAGTGCTTTTAGACCATCTCGTTTTTAATAGAGACGGCTGTGGTGTGAGTTAAAGATGTAGACAAAAAAATGTGACTTTCTCCCTCTCAGCTGCACGGCTTCCAGCCACCCAGACACGGGGGGATATTTGTGACCTGCTCTATCGAAATCAGTCGCATTGACCCGAAGACACATTTTGAGTTGTATACACTGCTGGAAAGAGGAGATTCCTAGCTTTCTAATGATATCAGGATTGTTTTTTTACTCCAAATACTAAGCGAAATATGTCACATAATGACTGTCACGAGTCATCATTTTGAGAAAAAGGCCTTCAAAGTTTCCTCTTCTCTGGAATCCATCGATCTGATTGATTATTAGCGGAGCAAATGATCAAAATACTACGGAGGGAAGATATTTTCGTTTGGATTACTGGTCTGGGGGAAGCTCGCGAGTGTGTGTGTGTGTGTGTGTGTGTGTGTGTATACGTGTGTGTGTGTTTGTGTAATTTTGTGTTTGTGTATATTGTGTTTGTTTCCTGGGGAAAACACTCACGAGAAACACCGGCTGTTGTTTTGCCTGCTGTGACGTCAAGTTACTCCGTTCTCCGCTTGTAATTATGCCGTTACAAGCGGAGAAGTTGTATTTACCATCTGAATTTGCTGAAACAAACTTAATATCCTGAAAGCCAAGACTTTGTTTAATTGAAATCAGATGAAAACAAACTGTAATGGACCCTGCCGTGTTATCTATGATTACTATATGCCTTACATTCATAATTTCAGCCGGAGGGAAGGGAAGCTGTGCTACGGAAGAGCAAATTGCGAGTGAGAGGTGTCAGCTTCCCTTTACAAGCTTCAAAAATGTATTTATCGTGTTATTTTGGAAATGAAAGTTTCATATTCTGAAAGCCAAGACTTTGTTTGTTTAAAATCAGACAAAACACCCGAACCCCGAGAAAATAGTTTTTTACGCAAATCCACGTTTATTTTTAAATGAACCATTGCGACTTCCGACTGATTTCGATAGAGCGGGTCACATTTACACACACACCCGCGGCTGCTGCTGGAGCCATGCTCACAGAGGCAATGGGGGGAAATATCTCGGGCTGCTTATTTTAACTGCTGTGTTGGCCGCTGAAACCCCCAGAATTCGCCGATTCGTTCAATACAAATCTTTACATTGCTTTCAAACAGAAGTTCCACTTTACTGATGTATTTCTTTAAGGTTTCTCCGAACATGAGCTGTGCATGCTCGTATGGTACTTTCGTCCCGAGCAGCATACACAGAGAAAATCAGCCAGGACCAAAGTCCCCAGACACTGGTCCCCTGGGTTTATTATCCCCAAATGTTAATTAACCAAAAAAAGAAACACAACCGCTCAGTTTCACAGGTAATTTTAGGATACCGTCAATCACAGATTCTGGTAAGGCAATGTCCAAATGTGGATTTGAAATTACACTTGCCAGTTCTGAAGATGTGTTGGTATCCTGCCGACAACGCCAATTTGTAAGGGAAACTTCTGCAGCAATGGAGAGTTAGGACTCAGAGAGACACGAGGAGAGTTGGAGCTTTGATTTCAAACACGGATCTTTAATACAAGCATCGGCCGGAGAAATTCACATCACAAGTCACACAGTCAAAGTTTCTGACTGCACGGGTGGGTTGCCATGTCAAATCTGATCAGCCTCGCATCTTGGTAGACCCTTTAAGTAGTTTACAGAGAGTGAACCCACATATTGGGGAAAGGTAGGTGAACACCTGGGAACAATGGAGATGTCTCTGACATCCGTGGTGCTTAGAATCCAGCGTTCTCACAGTCTAAAACCCCCCCTGTGCCCGCTAGGTCAGGCCATAAAACCTGGTAGTATCAACATACGACTGCATTATCACATTCCTTACGGGAGATAAGAAGCAGGGTTGGTCGTAAATGTCAACAGGCAATAAGGTTAAATATTTAGAAGTAAAGACAGAATTAATCCCTAACAGTCTATACAGCGGACTACAACATGGATGTATAATAAGAACAATGGACTCATCTAGAGACTCTGCACCATGCTCTGATGCTGTTGTTTTATGCTTTATGAACGGGGACAACAGAGAAACATATTCTTCATGACCAAAGTTGGAATTGAAATAAAAAAGGAAATTGAAACGTGTGCTCGTCCCCCTCTTTCTCCGGTCCACATTCATACAAATGATCCCAATACGTAAAATGTATTTTACGTATTTTATTTTGTATCCCAAATGTATTTATTATAAACGTTAGTCCTTAACATCTATCACTGTAGATATCACCATTCAAACATATTTTAAAAGTTGAACAAACTTTATTTGATAATTTCAGTGAAAATTAACGTTCATATTTCTCTTTTTGATTATAATACTGATGAACGTTCAAAACAAAGCACTTTGGCAACTTACCACATACGTTTTAAAAAGCTTAATAAGCACCGTAACTTTCATGATATAATTTCTCCGTCATAATCGGTTGTTTCCGTGAACGGCCGACTGTTGTGTGACGGCAAATGCTGCGGCTGCAAGGCATTATGGGGCAGCATTTTCTCCTCTCCTTTCATCAAGGGAGGTCCAGTGGTTCCTAAGCTAAAGGAGGTTATGAAGGAAGTTTGAAACCTCCTTTCCTATCATCTAGAGAATTCGAACGGCACTTATCATGGCTTCCACTGAGGGACTTCCGGGTAATTTCACTCCGTTAGGAAGGTTCCTAAGTTAAATGGACTATTCAACTTCAGCCATAGATGCATGGAATAAGCTCAACCAAAGCTTTGGGCAGCCATTTGTGATCCAAAGAGCTCTGAGGGAGAAGCTGTCAAAATGACAGAAAATACAACCCAAAGACGCTGAAGGGTTAAGAACATTCTCTGACATCCTCAAGGTTCAAGGTTCTTTATTTGCCAACCTGAAGCTGCTGACTCTCTCCACCGTAGTCCCATTGATGGTGATGGGGGTGTGTCCCTCTCTCTGCTGCTTCCTGTAATCCACAATCAGCTCCTTGGTTTTTGCTGACGTTGAGATGGAGGTTGTTATCCTGGCACCAAGATGTCAGGTTTTCCACCTCCTCTCTGTACGCCGTCTCGTCGCCGTCTGTGATCTGGCCGATGACGTTCGCGTCGTCAGCAAACTTCACGATGGTGTTGGAGCTGTGTGTGGCCACGCAGTCGTGAGTGAACAGGGAGTAGAGGAGAGGGCTGAGCACGCAGCCTTGAGAGGTTCCGGTGTTGAGGATCATGGTGGAGGATGTGATGTTTCCCACCCACACTGCCTGGGGTCTGCCCGTCAGGAAGTTCAGGATCCAGTCACAGAGGGTGCTGTTGAGCCCGAGGTCTCTGAGCTTGATGGCCAGCTTGGAGGGCACAATGGTATTGAAGGCTGAACTCTAATCAATGAACAGCATTCTCACATATGTGTTCCTCTGGTCCAGGTGTGAGAGGGCAGTGTGGATGGTGAGGGCTATGGCGTCGTCTGTGGACCTGTTTGCTCTGTAGGCAAACTGCAGGGGGTCCAGAGAGTCAGGGAGGGAGGAGGTGATGAAGGTTTTGACCAGTGGCGGCCGGCCCATAGGGGCGCTAGGGGTGCCGCCCCCCCTCTTCCCACATTGAAATATATATATATATATATATATATATATATTTAAAAAATATATTTAATTTCTTTATTTTTAATAAACAAGGTAAATATTATATAATTGGTATCAGTAAAATGTATAATCTACAATAACATCTCGTTTAAAATTGTGTTACGATGTCTAAAGTTACTGATAAGTCTGGCATGGCCTTGCCCGTGTATCTGTCACGATCTTGGTGTTATGTCACGGTTTTAGTATTGTGTGTCTGGTAATGGGTTTTGTTTTGCTGTTCTTTTCTCCCTGTTTCATGTTCTATTTCGTATAGGCTTCGCCCACTAACCCCTAGATTCCACCGGGTCCGTCTGTGGCGCGTTACGGCTGTGCCGCGGTTTTGGTCCGGCCTCCTCCGGCATCATACCCTACCGGGCGCGTTTCTGAAGCATTTCAGAAGCGGAGCGTCTTGCCTGCCGGCTCGCAGTTTTACAGAGGGGCTTCCATATCCGGCAGCACCAACACCTTCTCTGCCGGATTTGGAAGCCCCTCTTTAGTTTTTTACCTGCTGGGCCTAGAGTAACGTTTTGGTGAGCACAAACTAGAGGGGAACAGCAAACACCAGTGATTTTGGTGAAGTTGTGACTATCCTGGACAAAGATATAGGGGGGGTTCCATATCCGGCAGAGCAGGTGCTGCCGGATTTGGAATCCCCCCCCTCTATAGTTTTTTACCTGCTGGGCCCAGAGTAAAATGCTTTTGCGAGCACACACTAGAGGGGATCAGGCAACACCAGTGTGATTTTGGTGACGGTGTGACTCTCCTGGACAAAGTTGTAGGGGGGGTGCCATATCTGGCAGGAGAAATACCTGTTATGTAGAAAACAGTGCAGATCTTCCCTATTGACACCAGGAAAAACCTATTCTAAAATTAGGAACAGTAGTAGTGTGATATAGGCACAGATATAAGATCAATAATACACTTTATTTTAAGGAACCTTAAAAATATTCAATGTCACTTTAAAAAAAAAAAAAAAAAAAATATGAGGAACATTATATTCAAATGAGCAATTAAAGCGAGTAAAGCCAGATGGAACAAATTATCTTTTAGGCTTGATTGAAAATAACACATTGTCTGACATTATCATATATGTTATATCATTACTGTTATATCATTGCTTACTATTCGTGGTTATCAGACACTTAAACAACAGAGAAGGTTTTAAGAAATAAGACTATACTGACAAATGACATCTTATCCTTTCATTGTCATGGTTCTGTAGGAAGGAGGAACATAACAGAGTTGGACTACACTTAAAAACGGAAGTTTGTTCAAATGCGAAGATGGTGTCCTTAAAACAAGCCACCTCGTAATTGTATGCACATTATTTATTCAGCCGTTTGCTGTTTCATCTGATGGGAAATATATCATTCAAAAGAGAGAAAAAAGCTTATTAAACTAGACGAAACAGGATTCCTCAAGGGGAAGAAAATCAGGGGTTTTTACTCCCGTTATTTTTCTAATCCTGAAAAAGACTGGGGGAATGAGACCCATCCTCGATCTGTCAGTATTCCACATGCTGACGATCAAACAGGTGCTGGAATGTGTTCACCAGGGCGACTGGTTCACTTCCATAAACCTGAAGCACGGGCGTGCGTCAGAGGTAATGTGGTGGAGCTGTTCTCCGTTTTGGGAAGTATTCCAGCACTTCGCCCCGTTGCTGTACAATCAAACATGTGTTGATTTGCACAGACAACAGGCCATGCCTATGGAAGCAGCCATACCTCAATCGCCAGGGAGGAGTACGATCTGCGCAGCTTCTGAACGCAGCCAGGCGGCTGCTGTTCTGGGCGCGCACACACGTTGCTCTCAGGGCTCTAGACTAACTTTTTTCCCCATCCTCCCGGAACCGTCCCGAAATACAATCTAAGCCGTCCCGAAATTAATGTGGACCGTCCCGAATTTAAA
The DNA here is from genome assembly GCF_949606895.1 of Notothenia rossii. Classification (NCBI taxonomy): domain Eukaryota; kingdom Metazoa; phylum Chordata; class Actinopteri; order Perciformes; family Nototheniidae; genus Notothenia; species Notothenia rossii. The sequence continues at coordinate 47,869,539 of NC_136905.1, read as the reverse complement.
ATATTAGTTTTTCTATATTATCATTAGTTAAAATCATTCAAAGTGACCTTTAACATAAATACAACATCATACAAATCATTAGATGATAATTCATCAACCTTTTTATTTTAGTGAATCAGTCAAACACATAAAAAAATAATATATTTTAAAAACACACAAACAAGAAAGTTACTCCAAATGTAATCCAGTCAAGTCCCATCCAATTAACAAAAATCCAACACTCTGTCCTGAAGACAGAACCCAGAGTAACCAGTAACCAGGATGACTGTAACACAGTCAGGAGACCTTGACACATTAATTATTCTTGGAACTGGGGCCTTCTGTTCCTGCAGCCACTACTCCACCACTTGGTGACCGCTTTCTCTGCATTGAATTGCTGTGCAGGAGGGCCATGAACTGAGATGTGCAGGAGGAAGCTAAGCATCTCGTTAGACAAGCAAGACCTCCAGTCTGACTTAATTCTCTTCATGCTGGAGAATCCACGCTCGCAGCAAGATGAACTCATGGGGAGCACTTGTGTGATCTCCACTATGACCTTCATTTGCTTAAACTGGTCTTCCCTTCCAATAGCACCCGTAAGTAGCCTCTGCCACAGCACCTGGGGTTCAATGTGCCTGTAGTGACGCTGTACGAGGACTTTCAGGTCAAGCCACTCTCTCTTAGCTGCCTCTCCAGACGTAAAGTCCTCGCATTCTGCAAGGATGGATTGGAAATGCTCCATTAATTCAATGAGCTCCGCATTGCCAAATGTCGCCAGTTCAGCTGTGTCTTCTGGCCAGTTAGACAGATCAAAGAGGGTGGAGGTTGCCTTCAGAATCCCTGTCTCCAGATTCCCAAAGCGTGCTGACAGAAACCCACACAGGTCGTTAATGAGGCGGAGCTTTAGTGAGTTGAAGGTGGAATTGTCCGTTTCCCTCCTGTTGAGCTGGACATTCTGCCAGGTGTTTCCAGGTCCAACCTCATCAAGTACCTTCTGGAGCCTTGGGCCTGGGTCTGTCTAGGTTTGTAATAAAAGGAAAGAAAAAACATTTTACTCATTGTAATCCATAAAATGAAAACGTTTTAAAGTATGTTATATTGTGACTATAATAATTAATATTTGAAATGTGTGTAATATATAGAATATTTACTCTGATGATGTTGATAATGTCTAGACTTCCAGGCGTACATTATTGACATTTAAAATATTTCTTATTCTATAATAACAGCACAAAATGCTTCCACAGTTTTTCAATAATATAATCACAAATGACAATATCTTTATAGTTTTTCATATTTAGGGATTATATAAATACCAGTTTTACCAATTTGTATATTCAATTGTTAATGTTCAACAATTAATCAAAAAAATCTTTACTGACCTGCATGGCTACAAGTGACAATGTTGTTGTTTGTAGTCCATCAGAGACCATCTGCAAGGTCAGTCCATCCCTCTGAAACAGCAGGCTGAGCTGCTTCAGCTCCTGAAGAATGTCCAACACCAAGTGAATGAACATCACCATCTTGTACTGTTTGTAGGGACCGATGAATGGCACGTGCTCTCCCTTTCATTAAGGCACTAGCTTCCCTGTCATTCGGATCACTAGCATGGTTCTCAAAGTGAACCATGGTAACTTTGAAGTTTTTCACCAAACCTTCAAGGGCCCTGGACATATGTGGAAGCCATCTTGTCCCATCAATGTTACCTGGTTTGACCACATTTATGCCCATAACTTTCCCAAGTGCATGGAGCTCACGGGAAGCTTTTGCAGAGTGGGAGTAGTGCTTGTAAACACCATTCAGTGTTTCCTTCAATTCAGCCAGCAGAGGCACTGATTTGATGCTGTCAAGCGCTGACAGCTCCAGTCTGTGAGCCACACACCAGATTGGTACAATTGAGGGACACATTTGTTTCAGCTTGGCTGCCACTCCATTGTGAACTCCCATCATCACAGATGCACCATCACAGCCGAAGCCAACCATCCGGGATTTCAAGTCTTGCTCAGTCAGGCCCACATTCCTCAAACCAACAAGTATTGCGTCAAGGATGCCTTGGCTGTGGGCATGCTCCAATGAAACAATGTCCACAAATTGATTGACAGGTTTGCCATCTTCCACATATGTCAAGTAGACCATCTCCTGATCTTTCACGGATCGGTCAACACTGGAATCGGACATGACAGAGAAGAAGTGTGTGTTTTTTAGTTTCTCCACCAGGTCATCCTTCATAGATTGACCTATGGCCTGGACAAAGGTGCGACAGGCATTGTCGTTCTTGTAAGTGTCACCAAGGTCCAGACCATTTTTGAGATGCAAGTCAACTAGGCTTGGAAACATGGTGAAGGGGGCTTCTTCTTTTGCCACAAAGTAAGCTATATTAAATAGCTTTGTCATCTTTTCTCTGACATTCTCTGACATCTTTTGTAGGACACAAGCCATGGGTGTTCCGCTTGGGTTTACTTTTGCAGCCTGAGCACCTTCGCAGTCAGAATGTGATGTCGTTTTGCTGTGTTCTTGGAGTGTTTTTATCCGGATTTTGCCACCATCCACACCAACAAAAAGGTTGTTCCCCTTCGCAAGACTGGGAAAAGCACGACAGCTTTTGCAGAACATCATGCCTGTCTCTGCATCAAATTCAGCAAATGGGAAGGTTTTCTTCCACTCCGGCAACCATTTGCGTTTTCTTTTTGCCTCATATTTGTTTGAGCTAGAGGCATTTGAGGCAACCTGCAAATAGAAATGTAAAAGTTGAACAATTGAGTGTGCAGCCTACATTAGTGTGTGTGTGTGTGTGTGTGTGTGTGTGTGTGTGTGTGTGTGTGTGTGTGTGTGTGTGTGTGTGTGTGTGTGTGTGTGTGTGTAAACAGCCCCGCGGCGCCCCCTCGCACACTACCCATCCCTACATGGGGAGAGGCGCAGCATATTGCTAAGAAATAAATGCGATGGAGAGTTCTCATCTCAGCCTTATTACCCATAGGGGATGAAGAGGAGTAATTAAATAAATAAGTGGTTAAAGTTAGAAACATGATCTGAACTGTTGCGGAGTTTTGACTCCTCATAGTTAAGGTAACGTTATCGTCATATCACTGTGTAAAATGGCTACTGACTGGTTAGCTAGCGTTAACAATACATCAGTCTGACGTTAGTTAACTAACTGGTAACGTTAACATTAATAAGAGCAAGCTTACCTCATTGACTTGGGTTGAATTCCCCGTTACAGCTATGGCTGAGGCCGGCGCTCCAGGGTCTGGTTCTGCTGTGCGTTTTCTCGATGTAATGGTAAAAAATTGCAGAATTCCTCCACGGGATGCCATTATTATTGTACATCACTCAACCCGCGAAATACACACACTCAGAACGTAGCTAGACCCGCGAATTCGCGGGCCAGGAATTCGCGGGTCTAGCTACGTTCTGAGTGTGTTTGAGCTCGAGGCATCACAGACAGCTGTGCGGGTGGCTGACAGCTGTAGCTACGTACTGTGTGTGTGTGTGAGTGTGTGTATTTTGCGGGTTGCTAAATGCTTTGTGCGTGTGTATATGTTGACAAGGAGGTTTTAATAACTGTGTGCAAAACAAAACGTGCAGTCAGTTTCATTTTCATCGCCGTTCGTAGTAGAGTTAGCAGGGTATATTTTAATTTTAACTCTCGTCCCAAATCCGTCCCAACATTTTTTTTAATCGTCCCCGACCCTATTTTTTTCGTCCCCGGGACGACGGGAGGTCCTTAAGCTCGAGCCCTGGTTGCTCTCCATCAGAGCAATATATATTCCCGGCGAATTGAACAGAGGGGCTCGCAGAACGCAGCAGCCGTTTTTATGCGAGGAGTACGGAGACTCAGACCTGTGTCACGCACACTGGCGCCTCAGTGGGATTTGGCTTTGGTGTTACGCGCACTAAGCAAAGCCCCATTTTAACCTTTGGATCAGGTTCCCCTTAAACTGTTGTCAGCCAAAGTAGTATTACTTGTGGCTCTAACATCAGCTAAAAGGGTGAGGGATTTGTCTGCTCTTTCTGTGGCTCTGTCATGTCTCCGGATCCAGGGAGATGGCAGCTCAGCTGTTTTACGCCCCAACCCGGCTTTTATGCCAAAGGTCATCACAAGCTCTTTTAGGTCAAGAGAGATCACCTTGGATGGCTTCTTTCCCCCCCCTCACAGGTCTGAGGAAGAAGCCACATCTCATCTCCTCTGTCCTGTGCGCGCGCTTTCATGCTATGTGGCGCGCACGGTTGCCTTGCGCCGTTCTCAGCGCCTGTTTGTGCATTATAGAGAGCGCTTGATCGGGCAGCCTCTGTCTGCACAATGGCTGTCACACTGGCTGTGTGAAGCTGTGTCACAGGCATGTCTCCTCATGGGGTGGATCCCCCGGAGAACATCAGTGTGCACTCAACCAGAGGAATGTCCTCCTCCACGGCTTTGCACGGAGGAACGTCAGTGGAAGACATTTGCACTGCTGTATCTTGGTCTTCCCCCTGTTCATTTATTCAATTGTATTTGAGGGATGTCTCTCATTCCTCTCTGACGCACCCTGTACTGAGTGTCCTGTCAGAGTGATGGCGTCAGGGATCCAGCTGCGCCTCTCTCCTGCCTCTAGGCACGCGGAGAGCGTCCCTTTTCCCCTCTTATGAGAGGGATGTTTCCTTTTTTTCCTCTGACACATTTTGTACGGAGTGTCTTGTCAGAGTGAGTGACACCAGGGATCCAGCTGTGCGCTCTCCTGCCTGTCTGCACGCAGAGAGCTCCTCTTGTTCCCCCTCTTTTGTCACTGGGCAAAGTGTGACCTTCGTCTCTACTTTTTCACAGCGGCAGGTTTGTATTGTTCCCAGCCTTCGTCCCCTCATGGAGAATATTCATGTTATGCTATATTCCAGGAACTGTGATGCGCCATTCGCATAGGCATGGGTTATTATCTGAGCAGGTGTGTAGAGTACCGGGCGGACCCAGTGGGGCGCAGACTACATCATGCTTTGCCCTTAACCCAATAGCGATAGCCTTAGAGGGCGAAGCCTATACGAAATAAAACTGAAGTTACCTGTAACTCCAGCTTCTATGAGTATTGGCGTAGCCCTCTAAGTGCTGGGCCCCACTGGCTCCACTAATAGTTGAAGAAAAGTTGTTTTCTGTGGGAGCAGATTGTCGGGCCTCCTTCCTATTTATACCGGAAGGGAGCCCGAGGGTGGGGCCCACCAGCTCCTGCTTTCGATCCCAGTGCTCCGGCGATCCAGCTGACACTGGAGGGGTATTGCGGTGTACGTCGTCCTCCAAAGCTATCCCGTCGCCGCCTTCTTGCCCGACCTTGTGCCCGACCTCCTGAGTTCCCCAGCGGCCTTCGCCCTCAAGCCTGGCCTCCTGAGTTCCCCAGCCGTGGTCTTCACTCTCGAGCCCGGCCCCCTGAAATTGTCAAACTCTGCCTTGCCTCCGGGCCGTCCGCCCGAGACCCCCTCCTCGAACTCTGCCTTGCCCCCGAGTCGTCCGTCCGAGACCATCTTCTGTTCCTCTCCCTTGCCTCTGGGCCGTCTACCCAGACCCGTCCTCCAGACCCCCTCAACCCACCCTTTTCGAAGTACTTCCTGTGTTCCCCGTCGGTTCATTGTTTGTTTGTCCTCCCTTCATGTCACGTTTCATGTTTGTCTCTCCTATCTCCCTCCATGTTGGTCACGGTCAGTTTTGTGTGTTTGTGCTACCTGTGTTTTTCATGCCATGTTTTTGTGTTTATCAACTTTTAAAATAAAGCTCGCCTTTTGTTTTTAGACCTTTTACCTTTTTTTTTGTAGTCTGCATTTGGGTCCGACCTTTTTCCACGATTCTTAACAGTATCATTACCCTCTCTCGCCTGGGCGCTACCTACACTACCTAATTTCTGACAGTACCAACTGAAACAAAAATAATCTGGGTAAAATCTACTTGAAAACATTAGACCCACACTGCCCCTTTGCGCATGCGTCTGCGGTGATTCTTGGCTGCAGGCCAGAGGAACGGTTCTCTTTTGCGCCTCCCTCCTGGTGTGTAGAAGTGTTGGAAGCATTGGAAGCATAGCCTGTTGGAATGTAATATATTACTGTCTATCATGTCCTGCATATAAATGTTTACGTTTTTTGTGGTAGTTTGAGGTTCATCACAATACTTGTTATCTGCTTGCTTCACTGTCAGACAACGAATTTAAGTTGTTCTTATCTGTTACTCACTGGAAGTCTGTCACTGATTTTCATGCTAAATAGCTGTAGCTAACATAGGAGCTAAGAGTAGAGCAGAATTATATTTTTAATCATTCTTATCAACAGCAATAATGTGCATGTTGACGGCATGCCGTCTGAAATGAGTTAAGTGTCACGGTAACAGTTCTATGTTAATATGGGTTAACCAGCCAAGTTGTGTTTCACGTTAGCATCATGCATGCTAAGCATAGAAGGCTATTGTTAGCTAGCTACCTACAGCGCGCGGAAGGTGGCATTCGTTTAATTCAACCCTATGAAGTTGTTCGTCCGCTATAAGGTGTGTTCAAATAATATGACAAACTCTGACCGCTACTTAAGTTTGGACATTGGGTCCGTGACATGCACCCGTATTAAAAAAAACACCGTTGCTAAACCGGTTGAGTTGTATTGAGTACAGTAACGGTTTGCGGGGTGCACATTCAAATTATGCACAAGGCTAACTAAGTTGAAGCTAGCTTGTAGCATCTCTCTCCGTCTATCTAACGTCGGCCGTCAGTTTCCTCGTGGGTCTGTCCGGGTAATATATACTATATATATTGTTCTGTTCGGTCGCTCTGTGCTTAACAATGGTAAGATTTAAATACAGTTTTGTTGTCCGGTTTGATTAACGGGACACGATGTTGTTAAACTCAAGCTCCGTCGCGCGTGAACAAGGAGCGTTCATATGCACGCGGCGTGCATGAAATGAGAAATACTGAGACAACTATCTTGCGACTATCTCTTAGTGAATAATAACCATCGTATATTCAGCCAAGCCCCAGTTATCATCATTTATGATTCCTTTGTCTTTTGTGAGGTATAACTGCAGCAGTAGCCTATAGACAGTATTTTTACAGTATCGCCAAAGCTTACTGTATATTATTGTGAGGACTGGACTAGATTACCACGGAGCAGAGCCAAAGCTCATTTTTATATTTTAAGAATTTTCTACATAATATAACATTTTTAATTGTGTTATTTTTTTCGTTAATTTTCAGCGTAGAAATGTTAATATAAGTGTAACATCTTCAGAGACAGCACCTTAGTACTTTGATACATTTAAATCCTGGACAATTAAATAAGATTATTAAGTGCACGAAAATGGTACTTTTAAAACTGTTTTTTTTCATCTAAATTAATGAATTAATATGAAACAACATTGTTCTGCCCTTTCTGGTCACACTGATTCTGTCCTCTGCTGTCTGCATTTCGGCTTTACTATAGGCTAAAAGCAGCTGTCGGATTATTTTATACATGCTTACTTATTAAACTATTTCTTACAAAGTTGTGACTTTGATTTTAAATGTTGCTCTTGTTCAATTTCATTAAATAACCTTTTTATTAAAAAAAATTATTAAGTAAATGACAGCTCTTTTGACAGACCTTTTTTTGTTTTTAATCGGTGCCACTCATTTTTTGAAATCATTTTTAAAAAATCAAACCCTGGTTTTATTGAAATAAGATTAATAGCTAGACAACAAAGCCTATATTGTATACTAGCTTCTTGTTAACATGCCTAATTTAAAGTGAATATGCTCTGTTTGTTCTTTTTTTACATGGAGGACGAGCATGAGAACATCATGGACCAAACAATGAAGGTGCTTGTGATCCATGATGCTAGGGACGGGGGACCAGCAGATGTGTCCATTGTCATAGAGGGAGACAGAGTTCTGACTTCGTGTGGAAACCAAACAAAAGCATGCGCACTGTTGATGGGATTCATTCTAGGCCCTCAACCTGGAATACCCCAAAAAGCTCAGATACACTTTCGAGGTATTCCAAAAACTGTTTTTGGAGCTTGATGGAGCCAAGCTGCTCAAAAAAGTCCAGAGCCTCAAGTGCAAGATCATGGAATAGACAATTTGTTCTGATGTGGACGTGGATGTTCACTTTTTGTGTTAGTTTCCGAGTCTGCTCAAGTGTGAACAATTCAAATGCACTTTATTGTTGAAAGAATCTTATTTTATAAATATGTTGGAGATTCTGCTCAGTGTGAACAATTCAAATGCATTTTACTGTTAAAAGAATCTTATTTTATAACAATGTTTAAGATTCTGTCAAGTGTTTACAAGTTTCATGCACTCTACTGTTGAAAGAATCATATTGTTTGACTATTTTGAAGAAATATTGCTCAAATAATCTCGATGTATATTGCACTTAAAAAATGTATAATTTGATCAATAAAAAAACCATGATCAATAAAATATTGTGTGTTGCAATATATCGTTTACTAATAACCTTACTAATAAAGTTATTTAAATGTGTAATATGGATAAATTATTACTTACAATTATTAAGTAAGTTACCAATTGCCTGCCGGCAGCTGCCTGTGATTAAGAGTAAATATTACTCATTTATAAGTAATACATTTAATCAAGAAATTGAGTTAGATTTTACTTAATTTCTTAAAGCCAGTCTTATATGTTACATTTCAGTAATCTTTACCTAAAAACATTGTGTAAAATCTACTAAAATTAAGTGTGCAAATTGTTACCTCACTTTTATTGAGTAGGTTGGTTTTTAAAATGTAAGTATAAAAAAATAAATAAATGTGTAAATCAATGTATGAAGAAATACAGGAATAAATAAGGAAATAAATAAATACAGGAATAAATAAATGAGGAAATAAATGTGGAAATAAATACACAAATAAATAAATAAAATAATATGTAAATACATTTGGAAATAAATACATGAATGTATAAATAAATGGTTGAAGTACAAATTGGAGATCATTAGCGGACCATTTAGAGCAGTGGTCACCAACCTTTTTAAGCCCAAGATCACCGACCTCGGCCTAGGTGAAAGGCGAGATCTACCTATTGCAGAATTGAGTGAAAAAGACGGCACAGACAGTGCTTCCAATTTGAGGCCTTTTATACAGGCTAATTGCATCTGAATTACTGTTACAATGAAGGCTCCATGATCAGCTCACGGCATATAGGCAGGGATAAAGTGCTATTTTTAATGAGTGGGGGTAGGGCTGAACGATTTTAAGAAAAAATTGAAATTGCGATTTTTCTGGCAGAGATTGCGGTTTCGATTTCAACCACGATTTATTTTTCTTTAAATCAAGTTTCAGTGTAAATTAATTAAAACAATGAATTTCATTAAGATAATGCAAGAATGAAAACGGCTGGCAACAGATTTCAAATGCAAGACTGTTTATTAACAAAATATCAAGCATTAAAAAGATCAATGGCTCAGCAGCATCAAAATAATTGCACTTTTGTAAAATAACGTAGGCTACATACAAATTATAAATTATAACAACAAAGTGGAGCAAAAAAAGAAGTCTTACCTTAAAAGTAGTGCAAAATGGCTCAAAGGAGCTAGCTTATGAACATCAACATCAGCAGCAGTTACAGATATTCAACCCGTGTATGGCAAGAGGTGGCAAGAGGAAGTGAAATGTAAAGGTAGTAAAAATAAATAATAATAATAATCATAATAATTTAAAAAGTTTAAATTACCCTACATTTTCCTCATCAAGAAAAGATGTCAAACTGGTTAAATTATTTTACATCTAGTCTGTATACAAAAGATAAGTAAAAAAGAGTGAACATCTTTTTTAATGGAACAAAGACATGTCAGGGTAAGGTGCCGATAAGAGATTTCAGGGCAAAGTGCAGAAGAACAACAACAAAAATCAATAAATCTTCCCCTTCATCCCTTCAGAGATTTTTGGCCAAGAAAACCAACATGTCAACCTTTGCTGGCTTCAGACATGCACGCTGACATGTGACAATATTGCCACTGGCACTGAACAGTCTCTCTGATGGTGCACTCGTTGCTGGTATGCAAAGGTACTTACGAGCCAACTTGCTAAGCCATGGGAAGTTGACATTGTGCACTCTCCACCAGGCCAGTGGATCTTGCTCTCCATCAATGGTAGGAGTTATGAGGTAGTTGTCCAGTTCTGCTTTAATGGTATCCTCCAACTGCCCAGTAGAGGAAGCAGGGACCACCTTGGTCTTAAAAAAGCTGCCCAGTGACCGCTTTCGTTTTGTAGAGGTGGATGGTGGTTCTTCTTCTGCACTCAGGGGCATGGTATGGGTTGTGACACAAGCCCTCTGCTCCTACAACACACAGTAATAAGAGGCATCAATGTTTTGCTATCAGTTGTGATTAAGACCAACGAGGCATTTTGTCTAAAAGTTTAAAATGTCAGTAGAGTATAGTTTAAAAAAACTAAAAATACAACTTTTTGTTTTATTTTGAAACAACAAAGAAAAAGGACAGCTTACCTTTTGTGCCACCTGTTCCATTTCCATCTTCACTCTGTCTTTGATGTATGGGACATTCTCTTCACTTATGTAGCTTGTCTTGAATCTTGGATCAAGGAAGGATGTGATGTCCAAGAGCTCCTGTGTCACTGGGTCGCTGTATTTCTCTTCAATGTAGTGGAGAGCTCTTGATTTGATCTCCTTGGTGAGATTCGTGTCCTGGTCAGTTTCAGCAAGCGTTGCTGTTCTGAGGAGATGGAGCACTGGCTTCAGGTATGACACGCTTACGTAGTCCTCACCTGAGAGGGCGTCTGTGAACTCCTGAAGAGGACCGAGGGCATTGTTTACAGATTCAAGTACATCTATGTCTTGCCAAGTGGGGATCAGGTGCCGCGTCTTCCTGTCTTCAGACAGAACCTGGCACAGTGCCTTGCTCTGCTCCGACACCTTCCCAATCATTTTCTGCCGGGAGCCCCATCGTGTCGGACATTCAGTGACCAGTGACTGTTGAGGTAGGTTTAAGTCTTGCTGTGCCTGTTTGAATGCCCTCTTCTTCTTCCAGCTGTGAGTGAAGACCGCAACCAGCTGCTTGCAAAGTCCTGTGGCCCGTTTGATTCTTTGATCATCTTTGACAGCATTTTCTGGTGGAAAACATTACATGTATTACAGTATGAAAAGCCATAAGGATAGCTCATAACACAGAATTCATAACATATTGATTACATCTGTTGTCATCTTGTATTAAGTTCAATGACGTTTTTTTAGCAGCAGACGTCAGGTGGTACTACCACAGTAAGTTATTGCCCATAAATTAATTTGTAATTGGTAATTAATGTACAAGCAAGGAATATGCTTTTTAGATATTCCACTAAAAAACAAAAAATCATTTAATTCGTAATATAGTGGCATCAGCTGTGGTTGCACCACCCTGACATCTGCTACTACAAAAACGTCATTGACCCATTAGTAAGGGCTTCAAAAATAGGGGAGACCGCCTTTGCATCTCTCGGCAATCCGCAATTAAACAGAAGCAAGCAGTATTGGGAGGTTTTAAAGTTTACCCATGAAAGGGTTCATTTTTCTCACTAGGATAAACAGTATGTTAAAGTAGCATTGCGCTAACAGTTGGTCAGCTAACTACAGCTTGACAACAAACCTCTCGGCGCTTCGTCCCTCCCCCCTCCCAACTGTGTTTGAGGGCAGAGTAATATAGCAGAGACTAGGGCCTCTGCGAGGATAATACGAACTCTCACACTTGTAGTAACTTTGTAAACATACACACTCGCACGAACACACATTCTTGTACTTACCAATTGCAAGATGCAGCCTGTGTCCGAAGCACTGCAGTCTGGTCCATTGGTTAAGTTCCATTGCTTTGATCATATTTGTAGCGTTGTCTGTTGTTATGCACGTCTGGACCTCTTCTTTTAGACCCCAGTTGGCCAAGCACTCCTTCAGCCCCATGGCAATATTCTCCCCTGTATGGTCAGTGGGGAAGTATGCTGTCTGCAGGCAGCGGCTACACAACTCGAAGTTGGCGTTGACGAAATGCACGGTCAAACTCATGTAGGGCTCGGTCGTTCTGCTTGACCACAGATCAGTAGTTGACGCATAAAACTCCGTGTTTTCCAGATCATTTAGAACTTTGGCCTTACATTCTGTGTAGAGCTGTGGGATGGCAACTTGATTGAAGTATGTGTGGGAGGGCAGAACATACCTCTTATCCATGGTGCGTAGCAAACTTTTAAATGCGTCTTTGGTCACTGTGTTTACAGACACCATGTCCTTCAATATGTAAGTCGTTACGGCAGCGGTAATCTCCTTGTGTCTTCGGCTAGTTTTTTCATAAGGCGTCACACTGGCGAACGATGATGTTATTGTTGGCTGACTTGCCGAAGTATGGCTGCTGCTTGATGTTTCACGGTTCTTTTTCGCCATGCACTGCTCATACAAGTTCAGGTGGTGAACTCTCAAGTGGCGATGTAAATTGGTGGTATTGCCAGCCGATGTAGCCACTTTTACACGACATGTTTGGCACATCACCTGTTTCTGGTGTTCATCATCATCCTCAAATCCAAAATACTGCCAAATGACCGACGTGCTGTTTCTTTTTGGTATTAATTTAGTCGGCTCCGCTTCTGCTCCCGCTTCTGCCATGCTTGAAATTTAATGACGAGCTACACACTGATTGGGGTGGAGAACACGTCATCTGGTCACGCGCAGGCTGCAGCTTTCTGATTGGTAGCTGGCACAGATTGGTAAACAGATTTTCTTTTTCTTTATGGATATTTTACAAATCACTCCCCTTTTAAACTGTATTTTTGTTTTACTGCCATATAGTATTTCATACCTGTTTTTCATGTATTCTCTTATTGTTTGTATAACTATAATGATCATATCAAGGTGTGCCGCCGAAATAATCTTTTAAATAATTTGTGACAAAACCGTTCTAAACACTCAAGAGTCCTTTAGCTCACCTGAGCCCCTCAGGGAGGAGTCTCCTCCAGCTTGTTGTGGAAACAGCTCCTTGTGTCCGTTAGTGCAGCTAGCTAACCAGATGCTAACATCACGGTCCCCGCTAGCACTGGTCCCTCTCTCTCGCTCTCTCCCTCTCTCTCCCTCTCTCTATCACACTAAATGCGCTATTGCCACACACACACAGAGCCGAGCTTGAATGACACAAGCACACGTGTATTTCCATGCAACTCTCTGATTGGTCTGGTGACTTGCCTCTGTTGCATTCACTGAACACGGGAAATTGCACTCCTGCCGTCCTCTCTTGTGTCATGATGAGGTTCACGTAAAGCACGGTTAATGTATTATATTATTGAGGTGTCTCAAATATACGTCAATCAAGTGGCACCTGCTAACGGGGTGGTGGATGATAGGTTTACATCTAAAAACGTATTTTTCAAACATTATTATTTTAATTTTATTATTCTTTCTTTTGTTACTTTTTTTTTTAACGGTCCGCGATCTACCCGCACCACGACCGGTCGATCGCGATCTACTGGTTGGCAACCACTGATTTAGAGAATGGAGAACCAAAAGACTATGTCCAGTTTCGTGTGGAACGATGTATAGAGGACTTTCCCCCAAATGTTATTGAAGCACACGTTTGTTACTGCGGTCACCTCAGCCGTCTCTCGCATTTGCTTGGTCAAATCAGCAGCTCTTCATTTTTGAGTCCACGAGTTATCCCGCCTTTACAGTAATCGCTGAGAAGTGGCTCTGACAAGAGCCACTTATTTACAAGAGTAAAATAATAAATATTTTTTCTGCTTTCTTTTTCAGAGCGATACAAATAATTTTTACCATAAGTTCTTAATAAAACGGACACTGTCAGTCCTAGTTTGACTGCTACCAACAATAAAATGAAGTACTTTTACTGTGTACTTTTTGGGTAATACTCTCTCAAATTCTCTTCCTGAGAACAAAATCATGCCACTTCTGCTAAACCCAATCCATCAGAAAAGATCACACTCCTGTAACCAATCATGCTTCAGACTGAGGTTAGGACCGCCCACCTCATTAGCATACGGACACAGAAATACATACATAAATACATGGAAGTGACCTTAAATGTAGAAATATATTAAAGATATATAATAACGTGTTTTCTGTTTTATTTTTTACTTTTATTTATTTATTTATACATTCATGTATTTATTTCCATATTTATTTGTGCATTTATTCTTTTATTTATTTATTTGTGTATTTATTTCCTCATTTATTTATTTCTGTATTTATTTCATCATTTATTTATTCCTGTATTTATTTATTTCCGTATTTATTTATTTATTCCTGTATTTCTTCATACATTTATTTACACATTTATTTATACTTATGTCATGTTCCGTCCTCCATAGCAGAAGCCAACTGTTGCTGTCTATAAACTATGGCGCCGAAACGAAATTTCAGCCAATCAGCGTCGTCAAATCTGATGGTCACAGGGCGCCTACGTCAGCGCCCGGTGCAGTCTGTGAGTTGTTTGGACTCGTATCCAAGGAGACAAAACAGGAAGCTGTCATACACTCTGGAAGCTATCATTAGCAGCTAATGTGGATTAACCTATGGATTAACCTTCAGCCGCGTTTTTCTCGTTTTGATCAGAATAAGGTGAGCATATCTCCGTGTTTTGCTACCTAAAGCTACATTGTGTGATGTCTGTATTTGCTTCCCCTGTCGCGAGTTCTGATCGCTCAGTGATGATACTTATATTTCTAGAATCTGTGGAATCTCAGTTTGTTAGCTCAGCTTGTTTGTGCATATCCGATAAGTATATCGATTGATTTATACCTAGAGTGCGTTAGCATTTTTTCGCTCAGCTCATTTAGACAAAGAAAGCAGCGTGGAGAAGTCTTCAGCTGTGGAGCTGTGATCCGCCCAGGATAACTTGTGATACGACTTCTGCGCAAACAACCAGCGATCATGTTTAATATTAAAGACTACACACATTGATCCCTTATCAAAACGATATTCTGCACTTTGTCACACTTATCCAGATAAGATGTGACTGTTTACTTGGTTACATTTCGATACAGCGACACTGAATGACGAGGGTACTGACATAGGCTGAGAACTAGAAACACATATATTCATACTTTTTTACACTGTTGTTAACATGTTTTCGTTTCTAACTTAACGTGTATGCGTTTATCCATGTGGTCTTTGTTCTCATGTGTTTTATCTATTTCTGTGTAACTAATAATATTAATATATATTAATATATTAATAATAATATTAATATTAATATGAATTCCTTGTTAGGGCCCAAGCACGGAGCGCTAGGACCCAACGGCGTCCTAGCACGAAGTGCGAGGAACCTATTGTTATTGGAGGAATTATTATTATTATTTTTCTGCGCTTTCGACCTGTTTTTGAGAGCTTTAAGATGCATCAAAAGTTGTATAATTTTGCACGGACGCCAGTACCGGTGAAAAATTTGACATTCTGGAGTCAATGGGTTAAATATTCCAACCTGCTCACTATATACATTTACAAAGTCGCACCGTAACTCTGAATGACCTGACATTTTGCACACATATCCGGGTGGACCTGCTCTACAAATAATCCTCTTGGAACCCTAAGCTCCTCTTACATTTTCTTTAATTTAAATTAGCATAATGTTCAAAACAGTTAAATATTCACTTACATTTTCAGTTTTTCAACACCAAACTTTGTATACAGTATCGGTGGAGGGTCAGACACATTACCGTAGCAAATGAGCATGTTAGGACGATAAATATTGCCGCCGTCAATCAAAACGTACTCGCAAAAAGGCGGGGCTTAGAAATAGATGCTCAAAACTCATCAACAATGTATCCAAACATCACAGATTTTGGTAGATAGTTTCAGTCTGTCTTGGGGAATAGGCAGACCAAAGCATTTTCATTTTGGACTATAGGGGGTGCCAAAAACACCACCAATTTATAACTCAATAGCGGATGGACTATTTATTTATTAATTTTTTTACACATACTCTCGGGGTGATTACGAACTCAGATTTAAAGTGTTGCAACACATTCAGAATGTGGGCGTGGCCTATACTTTTTTTTAAAATTGCGATAGCATAAAATGAGCTTCGGAAGCAAGACTTGGGACACACGTCAGAGCCAACGACCTTTTCGAGAATGTAAAAAAAAAACATAATTTTTTGAAAAAACTGCTCACTAGCGCCCCCTATTGTGTGGTAGTCACATATAGTTTCTCAGAACTTCACGAATTTTGGCACAGTCATTCCTCATGAAATTGCAGACATATGTTTTTATAGATTCCATTAGCCCCGCCCCCCAGGAAGTCGGCCATTTTGAAAAATGTGCGTTTTTCGTGCATTTTAAGCACATTCTTGCAAACTTCTCCTAGGGGAATGATCGGAAGAATTCCAATCCAGGACACGTTCAGCCCCTATCCAATATGATGCTAAATTGAGAAGAACATTTTTGATAGCTCAATCGTGGAGGTCGTAAGCTAACAGCGAATATACCATTTTTGACGATTTACATGGCGCAAATTGCTCCAAACTGCTCGCATATAGTTTTTCGGATATTCACGAAACACTGTATACACATTGCTCTTATGATTACGGACATATTTCAAATTGCCTTCCATTAGCCCCGCCCCCGAGAAAGTCGGCCATTTTGAAATATGTGCGTTTTTCATGCATTTTATGCACATTTTCGCAAACTCCTCCTAGGGAAATGATCGAAAAAATTCCAATACAGGACAAGTTCAGCCCATATCCAATGTGATGCTAAATTGTGAAGAAAATAGTTGCTAGCTCAATCGGGGAGGTCATAAGCTAACAGCGAATACACCATTTTTGACGATTTACATGCCAAAAATGACTCCAAAGTACTCGCATAAAGGTTTTCCAATATTCACGAAACGCGGTATACACATTGCTCTTATGAATCTGGACATATTTCAAATTGCCTTCCATTAGCCCCGTCCTCAAAAACTCCTACCTCCTAGGGAAATGTTCGTAAAAATTCCAATCCAGGACAAGTTAAGCGCATATCCAATGTCATGCTACATTGAGAAGGAACAGTGCTTCACTCAAACGGGGAGCTCGTAGGCTAACGGAGAATATACAATTTTTGACCATTTATATGTCAGATAACCTACTGACACCTGCCTGTCTGCCTGCCACATCAACTCTCACACACACACACACACACACACACACACACACACACACACACACACACACATTGTACAACAAACAGAAACAGCTCCTAAAGCATATACGCATATACTAAATATCAGGCTACAGCCCTTGTATATTGTATTATGTGAAGCACTATATGGTTTCATGACAAATATATACTGTTTATTTGTAGATATCTCCTAAAGCCTACAAATAAAGTTTGAAATGTAGGCCTGTTACATTATTGAGCGATATATATTATACACACTGTTCTGCTTTCTGCACTGACCTCAGCAGCTGTTCTCACTGTAAACATTGCCTCACAATGAAAGCATAACATCCAGGGGAGATGTGATTAGTGAGTAAACAAACGGTAAAGGGCAGAAAGTCTGATGCACATTTGATCATCTTGAATAATTTATAATCACAACGGGAACAGTTTGCAGAGCTGTGCTTCGTTGACATAAGTCCAGCCATGCGTCACGCCTCTTTTAAACACCACTGTTGGCTGAAATCGTCTCAGGAGAATACTTCAGTGTACCCTCGGTTATAGCTCCTCTGGAGACACTCCTCTCTCCTCTCTCCTCTAAATCAGTATATCCTCGGTTACGGCTCCTCCAGACAGCCTCCTCGATAATCGATCCTCGAGGACCCTTTACATAAATGTGTTTTCCTTCGAGACGGCGCGCCGACATCCGTTTCCGGGTCCTTGACGGAGGACCTGGGAGTCTGGGACTCGAAAATTATAAAAATGAGAAACGGTTCATTTCCCAGGACTCGCGCGCGTCTGCTTGACGCCGGGACGTCGGCCGCCCTCCCCGACAGGCACACGGACGCGAGGGCCTGCTCATCACTGCGCGCATATGTGCGACCGCAGTTTTAATTATTGTTGTATTTCCACGACAGGTGATGATTATAGCTACTACATAACGAAACACATGGCCCGATTTGCATATGTGAACTTAATGTGTGCACTAGAATTCATAATACGTAAAATGACCACTTATCACAACATAATGTTGGCTCGCAGGCTGATAAACTAGGATATCTGATCTCGGTGGGTCTTAATGATGCTCAGTCAGTATATTAGACCCTCCATAAAAACGCGATTCCGCGTTCGCAGAATTTACCGCATAATCAGCAAAATGGCACAGATTTTTAAAAGGCCGCATATTTATCAAAAGGCCGCATAATCCCCGCATTTTTCCACACAAAGTTGAGAAAAAAAAAAGTGAACTCGTCTTGACGTGACGTAGTGATGATGATGACGTGACGTCATCAGCTCGCGCATCACAGAAGGTAAACAACACCGTAGAGTGAACATGTGGAACTCACACGGGAGAGAAAACACCAAGATGAAAAAATCTGATCCATCTCATTTACCGACGAACATTTCTGCTAAAGACCGGGCAAAGCAGTACCCCAATGTCTTTCACGAAAGTGGGGCGAAACTATTCTGCACCCCCTGCAACTGTGTGTTTGAGCATAGGAGAAAGTCGACGGTGACGACCCACTTTGATTCATTCAAACATTCGAAAATGCTTTCTGCTGCTGCAGACAAGAAAGCCAAAAAACTCACGTTCACCGAGGCATCAACATCCAAAACGCTTTCGAGGGCTACAAGAAACGAAGTGAGTAGCCTACAAGATTGAAGCTGGTCAGATAACGAACGAGTAAATGAAAACAGAATGAGGCGGAGAAGTGTGTGTGTGTGTATGTGTATGTGTGTGTGTGTGTGTGTGTGTATGTGTGTGTGTGTGTGTGTGTGTGTCTGTGTGTGTGTGTGTGTGTGTGTGTGTGTGTGTGTGTGTGTGTGTGTGTGTGTGTGTGTGTGTGTGTGTGTGTGTGTGTAGGAGTGGGCGATATGACGATATATATCGTGGTGATGATATTAGGTCTCCACGATATGCTTTTTCAGAGATATCGTATCTATCGTGATAAAAAAAAAAAAAAGAATTGAAAAACTATATATTTTTGAAAAAAAAAACTGATTTGAAAGACATGCTCTAAAGCCGTTTAGTCAGGATTCAGACAGTATTGCACTTTATTTATTGTCTTGTTTGATTCTGTTGGCTTATATTTTATTTTATCAATAAGGTATTTATATAGTTTTTTCCCTTCAGTTATGCTAAAGTCTTTTATTGCACTTCAAGTCTAAAGTTTACATTTTAATTGTTTGGCACTGACTTTTCCTCATTGATGTTTTATGTTTTACTGAGTTATGTTTTACCCTCCTTTTCATGTTTATTGATGTTCACTGCTAGTGCTACCTCAGAAAGTTCATTTTTGTACTGAGAAACTGTGCCTTGAAGCCATATCAAAATGTTGAATTGTTCATTCAGGGATTCATTTCAGAAATAAAACCAGCTTGAAATGCTATTTTGGTCTGTTACTCCTTTTTGTTTTAGTTTCTGTTACCCTGTACAGATGTAGCGATTCATTTCAGACAGTTTGAAACGCGAGGGCCGTGATTGGTACGTGATCTGCCCTCGCTCAAGGGAAAACCTCCAGCTTGACTTGAGACCGCCCCCGTGATAGATAAATGTAATTATAATGAAGCCAGCTGCAATGGATCATTGATCCACAAGGGGGTGCAGTGGGGTTCCACACTGGAGCTCATGTGAATTAAAGTCAGATAAAGTACGCTGGATGTACAGCGGAACTTTGTTAAGATCCATATGTCACGGAAATCATACTCTGTGCTAAATAAGAGACATGTAATCATTTACAAAACATCACCATGTTGTTATTTAACAAAATAATGTTGTTTAGTCGAAAAAAACGAACGGGAGGAAATGCAGCCCGGCTCTCGATTTTTAATCCTAATTTAATCATCATCTTCACTACGATCATTTATGTTTATGTTCGCCGAATTGACATGAAATCACTGACACATATGAATATACTGTATTCAACTTCATTAAAACGTTATTAACGTGCCTAAACTCAGTAATTCACTACAAATATTTATATTTTAATGGAGCCTCGTCGGCAGATCAGGACCCCAACGCGCAGCGGAGGGATCTTGGTTTGCATGACGGGTATTTTTCCCCATAAGGAACAAGTCGCTGCAAATTATCCCGCTTATTACACGGCCACATTCTCAACAAAGTAACGACATGACTCCCAATATTAATTTAAATGCTTTTATGGATTTAGAAAATGTTTTTATTGATTTAAAAAATAGTGTATGTATTGATTTAAATTGACATGCATCCACTAAGAAAAATAGTCCGTTGTTACCGTTTTTTAAACAGTGTGAATGAAACGGCAGCTCTCTCCCCCCTCCCCCCCTGATCTTTCTTCTCCAGCAGCTAAATTAACAGTAGGTTACTCTGAGTGACCATAGACTGTATGTGACAAGCTTACAGTTAGTGACGTAACAACACCATAAAAGCTGGTGTGTTGAAAGCAATACGGGAGGTAAAAATAACTACAATAATTGTGATTTATTTATTGTGGCTTTTATGTTTTTAGGTAAAAAATGTTATGTAATTCAGGCTTATAGTTCATCCTTCTCTAAAAACCTTCAACAATGACAATATTCATAGTAATTTAATAAATCCTTCCAACACACATTGTAAAAAATAGCCTACTGTAAGTTAAGAAATCATTCCAATATGTACATCTTCTGATGTAACAACAATAACATTATAAATAGTAACATAGCTGAACATGGTATTGCACATTTAGCTTTGAGTGTTATTGACCTGAGATGTTTTTATTACATGAATTAAGGTGACTGAGGCTTTTTAACATACAGGGATGCAAACTCATCATGTATGAAAAAGGTGACAAGGATCCGAGCCCCCGGCTCCCCCACCCCACGGAATATCGGCTTTAAAATTAGGAATAATAGAGGATTTCAGCAGTCAGAACAACTAAAGCAGCAGTGTTAATAATAACAGAAACGCCAAAGGGTCACATGTAATAGAAATATATAAAAGCATTTATTTTAATTGTGTAGCATTCAGTTTATAATTTTGGCAGCACTGTTGAGCATTTTGAAAATGTATTTTCATGCCTCTGTGCAAGGCTTAGTCTTTCTATCTTTATAGCCACATGGTGTAAAGTAACTAAGTTCATAAACTCAACAAGTACTATACTTGGGCACAATTTTGAGATACTTGTACTTTATTTAAGTATTTCAATGTTTTGCTACTTTGTTCTTCTACTCCACTACAGTTCAGAGGTACATGGTGTACTTCTACTCCACTCCATGTATTTAATACCTTTAGTTACTTTACAGATGTGGATGAATGATGTGAAATATAATCAAGTGTTAACTCAGACTTTAATTCCACCTGGAGTAAATCCACAAACTACCCTGCAGTATACAAAGTCATTCAAACTAGCTGCACCTTTACCAGCTTTGAGAACACTTTCATGATCAATCATTATAAAACATATCATATCTATTATTCTAAAATGGACCAATGTGCACAATGACTACTTTTACTGTCGCTACTTTCACTATATTTTGATGAGAATACTTTTCTACTTTCACTTGAGGAACATTTTGAATGCAGGACTTTTACTGTAACAGAGTATTCCTACACTCTGGTACTTCTACTTTTACTCAAGTACAAGATCTGAGTACTTCTACTTTTACTCAAGTACAAGACCTGAGTACTTCTACATTTAATCAAGAACAAGATCTGAGTACTTCTACTTTTACATTACAAGATATGTGTGCTTCTACTTTTACTCAAGTACAAGATCTGAGTACTTCTACTTTTATTCTAGTACAAGATCTGAGTGCTTCTACTTTTACTCAAGTACAATATATATATATATATATATATATATATATATATATACTTATACCACCTCTGTTTATAGCCCATGAAAACAACTATTAGAAATAGAAGGCTAAAGCTAACGTTAGCAGATAGTGACAATATATGCTAGCTAGCTAGCTCAACGATTCCTTAAATAATATTGCCACAGAAAAACTTTTCAGTTCACATCACGCTCTGCCAATCCGACAGGGAGCTCTGCTCTGAACACCTGAACGGCCCGTTCTAACAGCTGTTCACCAGCGGTCCAGTCTGTGCCACAGTGACTCCGGACGCGCAGTTAATATTAACGAACGCACCCGTAGGTAATGTAGCTGCTGAAGCTAGACCATCATCTCGGAGCAGCAGAGCCTTATTATGCATCCATGAGCAGAGCCGACAGGCAGGAAGACTCGAGCACACAGCTCGCACTTCATTATAATATATAAAAAAAGAACACCATGTGTGTCATGATGGCACATAACAGCTCACGGCCGCAGATTACTCCGGGTCCCAGACCCCCCCATTCCCCCAAAAATATTTGTATTGCAGATCTACATGAAATGACATGAAATCCCTGACAAGTATGAATATACTGTATTCAACTTCAATAAAACGTTATTAACGTGCCTAAACTCAGTAATTCACAAAAAATATTTATATTTTAATGGAGCCTCGTCGTCAGATCAGGATCCCAAAGCGTAGCGGAGGGATCCTGATCTGAAAAATAGTCCATTGTTATCGTTTTTTAAACAGTCTGAATGAAACGGCAGCTCTCAGCTGTGTATTTACACAACTAATGGCCCATCAACCACAGCTCTCTCCCCCCCTCCCCCCTGATCTTTCTTCTACAGCAGCTAAATTAACTGTAGGTTACTCTGAGTGACAAGCTTACAGTAGACACAACACTGTCATTGCAAGTGACCCTCAGTTAGTTGACTTTTATGTCCAACTGCTAAATTCGTTTCTGATAAAAAAGGGCTTCTACTGTTCCTAATTACCTTAACACTAGAACCGCCAGAGGTTTTTTTATAGGCCTACCTAAAACCGTCAAATCCCGCTATTAGAATGCAATTTTTAACAACAGGGTGCTACATAACACACTTTCAGGAAAAGTCACGGACTGGGAGACTTTAATATTTTATTGAAAAAAAGTTACATTGCACACACACAACACACATCACACAAATTGACCCGATTGGTGGTTCTAGTGTTAAATAAACTCACAAATTAATGAAAGTAGTTCAATACGCATTATATTTATTCTTATCATTCTTTATGAGCGCAGAAATAGTCTTAAAATCCGATCTGTTTTTTAAATGAAATCTGACGGCAGGCAGTTAGCTCTGATCACCTATGATAAATGCGCCGCACCTAATCGCTGGCCATTCGGCCACAGAGCTCCCTCTATACAAATCAAACTGTAGACGGTGTGAAAGCACCTATTGTTTTAAATAATGGTCGGAATGTGACCTGTGAGCCTTCTGAATTACCGTGGGACAGCACATTCTAAACTAAAATGTTCAATCAATAAAGACATCTAATCTTATCTCAATAATATCTTCATATTAATAATAATAATAATAATAATAATAATAATAATAAATCATACAGTATGTGTCCGAAAGGGAGCAGGAGGAAGCAAACACAAAAATATACAACAAATATACTGCATATTAAAGCAAACGACTGTAAAGGTAAAAGTATGAGCATAACAAATAAAGAAGTGTAATGTAAATATTTACATTATTATTATGATTATTTAATATATAAAGACTATATGTTATTGAATTACAAGATTAGATATACTTTAGTATAGTATCTAAAATATTGATGTTTTCAAATGCTCTTCAAAACACAACTGAAAGTCCATGAAACTTGTCTTTCTGTATTTGTGAATGAAGCGCCATCTCCTGGTTAAAACCTGAAATTGAAAATCTGGCAACGCCCTCTTGGAAAATAGTGGGAGGGCTTAACATTCTTCTATACTGGTCTTAGGCAGGTCGTAGGCAGGAAGCTGTAAGCTGGAGTCTGAAATGAAGTGCTACATATGTAAGTGGTTGTACTGTTAAGTAACTTGAAAAATAACCATAATAACCGACATGAAAAAATATCGTGATATATATCGTCTATCGTGATACTGCTTGAAAAATATTGTGATAATATATTTTTCAATATTGCCAACCCCTATGTGTGTGTGTGTGTGTGTGTGTGTGTGTGTGTGTGTGTGAGAGTGATTAAAATAGCCCAATTGCTTTTACAATAAATAAACATTGAATGTGTTTAATTGAATAGGAAAGGGGTTTAACGTTAGTAGCAGGTTGTGTGTGAGAGAGAATAAATAAGACAGCCCAATGTTTAAAAAAGAAATCTATTATTTTTCGCAACTTTCCGCATATTTCGCAACTTCCCGCAATTTCACCGCATAACATCACATAAAAACCCTGCATGTTTAATCGCATAATCAAGGATTTTAGCCCGCATAATCAAGGATTTTAGCCCGCGTTTTTCTGGAGGGTCTAGTACAGGCCTATTCAACTGGCGGCCCGCAGGCCAGATGCGGCCCAGAACCAACTCACGAGTGGCCCAGCCTCCCGTAGCTAAATTCCTACACTAGTACAGACAAATGAACGCAACACTCCGCGTTGCATAGAAACCACCAAACCACAACGCAGCACGTTTTTTGAAAGTGCATCTAGTGGTGCTAGTAACGGTGGTCCTATGATAGCAACTCTAAAACATGTCTCTCTCAACTCTGAAGCGTAAACAGAGACAAAACGGTCATTGATCTTGTGGAGCAGATCCAAGTCAAGCTGGACCTTTTCGCGACCGACTTGAGCACGGGTCGGATGCTGCATTTCCGACGCTCCCCAAACATATCACATCTCCGGCACAAATCACGGATGTGATGACAGATTTTATTGCAAGGTTGAAATAGAACTTTGCCGGTCGATTGGATGGACTTGCTCTGCCCACAGAGGTGATGGGCTTTGCCAGAGACCCCTTCACTGTTGCAATAGAGGGGGACGTATCCACCAGAGCAAAGGAAGTGGTCCCCTGCATCGACAAGGGGAAATATACACTGGAACTTATTGACATGCAGCGCACTAACGGGCCAGCGAAGTTTTGGAGTGATGTCAAAAAACAGCAGTTCCCTAACTTTCAGAAAGTAGCGATCTGTGTGCTCAGTATGTTTGGATCAACATACACATGTGAATCAAGCTTTTCACACATGAACTCAATCAAAGGTAGCACTCGCTGCTCCCTGACTGACAGCACTCTTCACCAATGTCTTAGGATTCCATTGACATCCTATGAGCCAAAAATCCCTGCTCTTGTTCAAAACAAAAAATGTCCCTTCTCCCATTGAGAAAGTCAGCAATGACAAATCACAAATGAGGTGATAGTAAGCACCTAGTTTACTATAGTAGACGTGTAGTGTAGTATTCATTCATATGTTAGTTACCCGTATCCATTGTTATGGGTTTGTGCACTGAAGGGTTTGACAGTTCTTTCTGTATTCATTTAAATGCACTTTGTAATGTGTCTGGGTCAAATGTGACCAAAACGTATGATTTTTTTGTTATTACTTGAAAAGTGAAAAAATAGTATTGCTACAGTACTACCTCTTTGTGTTGCATTGGAGCTCTTTAGCTGTTTTTTTTTTAATGTGAGGACATTTATTAAGACTGCTATTATTGTATTCAGTAAATGCACTTTGTGATGTGCCTGGTTAAAAAAAAATAACCTGAATATTTGACTTCTAAAGCAAACAAATGTAATGCCACAACTGTGCACTTTTTTTCAGATTCTGTTAAATGAATGCTAATTTGTTGTGTTTTTATGCACTTTTTTACCTACCTTTGTTAGATGAACAATGAATACAAATTGCATGTTTTTCATCGCAGTAATATGTGTTGGTTTAAAATGTGTCACTACCCGCTTTTTACAGGCCGCTGAATGTCTGGCCCAGCGGTATTTTGTAGTTATAAAATCTGGCCCAACTGAATGTGTAATTGAATAGCCCTGGTCTAGTATATACTATTTCAAAGTAAATGCCTACTATAATATTTATATTATATGGCTTAAAGTGTACATACATTCGCTCACATTATAAAAGATGATCGGGTTGAATTGTTCTGACTCTTTTAACAATGTTAATGTGAGAAAATAACCTGTGATGATAAAATACATCGTATTGATCAGTTATGATCACTCATAACACGCATGGCACTAGGGATTTTTGCTATTGGGACTCGGGTTTGAGTCCAGCATGAACTTTTTTGTTATTTTCATGTCGATGGACACTGAATAATATTTTTGAATAGAGCTCATAATATTGTTTGCCGAGAACAAAATTAACGATCAAGCAGCATTTTAAATTCTAAATATCCCTGCAAATGTAGCAATGTTTCTGCTTCTATCTTTGCAAAACGAGTAAACAGTCAAATTTGATCCGGATAAGTGCGGCAAAGTGCAGAATACCAGTTTGATAAGGGATACATGTGTGTAGTCTTTAATATTAAACATGATCGCTGATTGATAACCACAGAACTCGTATCACAGTTTAATCTTAGCGGATCACTGTTTACCACAGCTCTCCACGCTGCATTGGAGATGGGTGTAAACAACTCAGACAGACTGTATGTTTCACTAACAGACGGTATGAAAGTATAAACAGGTCTCAAATCAACTCAACATCATATTAATAACGATACATGATACAAATATAAGACTTACAACAAGAACAAGCCACAGAAGTATCACAGTTTATCCTGGGCGGATCACAGCTCCACAGCTGAAGACTTCTCCACGCTGCTTTCAAACTGTGAGTAAACAACGTGTGCTTCACTTGTAGGCTGTCTGAAGGTATACACAGGTCTCAGATGGACTTGGTATCACATTAAGAATGATATTCAGAAATAATTCTGGCAAAAATAAATGGTTTAAATGATTTATTCAAGCTTGCAATGTTTTGAACACACATCCCCAGTCACCTCATGTGTCTTTTTGTAGTCCTCGCTGTACGCGTCCGCATATCGGCATCGCAACCACAACCTCACACACTGGTACTGAATGTGCATCAAAGTGTTCCTATGGAGCCAAATATACCAAAAGATTGATGTAAACGACAGAAGAAGCGATCGAAATGTGTATTTCTTGGTTATTCGACAAAGGCCACGCCCCTGATACATCTGCCTATACCGTTATATCACCAGTTGTTCGGACCACATCTTATTCGGTTACACCTGCAGCACGTCTTTTTGTCCGTTCGGTTCTTGGAAGACCGGAAGCTGTGGGGCTCATAAAAACATGTTCTTACTCAATATATTGATTATTGTCTTTATTTTAAATCGTATAATGTCTGACTTTTTTTGTCGTCTGTGAGGAAAAGAAATGGGGCTCAGAGCCTCAGAATACTGAAATCTGTATTTGTTTTAATCTTTTTTTCCTTCTAATTTGTTATTCTTTTCTAAATAACACACACAATTATCCTTGTTTTTATTTATTTGTTTTATTCCATAATCTCTGGCTTTTTTAGCATCCGTCGGGAACTGAATTTCAAAATGAAAATAACCGGAAACAGACATAGCATCATTGCGATACACAGCCACTGAACTGATTACCCATGATCCTCAGCTATGGTTTAAGCTCATCAATTGGATGTTTTAGCCGCAATGCATGTAGGGATATGGTGTTCATGCCATATCAAATCCGAAAAACTTTTTTTTTTAAAGAAAATAATACTTTTTTCCGAGTGTTTTTGCTTTTCTCTTTGATGGTCATGACATAACGGCATTGTAATACACGGTTCGGCTGCATTACATATTACAGATCTGCCGTAGTTCTTTATTTATAGAGCCCTGATGAGAAGACCTTTGGAAAAACCGGAAGAAATGCAGCAGAAACTGAATACTTGACGTGGATCATAAATATATCAACAATTAAACAACATCTTCAATTTCTCTTCACAATACGTCTCCTTGCAGTATCAACACTAATTCGGCTGACTTTTACATTTGATCTAATTCGTAGATAGGTTATATTTACACCATAACGGTGCACAGCTGATATAAAGGGACTTGTAGTTTTTAAAGATATTACTGATTTACTTTGAATATAAGAATGTAAATACTGAGTCTGAAATAATATAGCAATATGCTGTAAAAAGATGTGAAAACATGAATAAAACTACCCATCTTCAGATGTTGTGTATACATAAGTGTCCTACACTGATAATACAAATGTATTATGGCTGTGTGTACCTTGTGTGCACCGCCTAGTGGTTAAATCACGTTATTGAATTATTGTTTTTATGTGTTATATTTGATGAAAAAAATATTAAGAGTACATACTTTCATAGGGGGAAAGTAGAAGGTCAATGATAGAAATATAGAATATAAAAAATCAAGAAGATACTATAAGTGATCTCTACAATAAAACAGTTTAGTGTAGGATTTACACAGATATTAATAGGAGGATGTGCAAAACAGAAAAACAAATTAACCTTTATTTAAACATTAAATAATACTTTAGATTAAGGTCTTCTTTTAAATAAGAAAAAAGCTTTTGGGGTATCAAAAGATAAATATTAAGCCTGACAAAGTACCTAACGTCTAATATATTGCTTTCCTGCAATGTTAACTATATTGAAGCACTTATTTTAACTGATATTATACATATGAATTATACTCTTATGTATGTATATAGTATAATAAATGTGCAGAATATGACAGTTTAATGGTGGAGGTATACACACATATTAATAGATGTCTTGTAATGCACTGTTGAGGAACCTCAGCTGCGACCCAAGTTTTTCATTCATTGCATAACTACACCATAGTTGTGTATATGATATGTCAATAAACCTTAGAAAATCTTGAAATCTTGAAAGGGATGTGCAAAATAGCCATTATACAGTCTTTAATTAACTATTAGTAGAGAATAACGAGTAACGAATATACTATACAACTCGTTTCCATTCATGTCAATTGCAGATACATTTTTAGTCTTCTCAAGCACCAACTATTAAAAAAACTGGAATCGTTCGATTACAGTTTTGGATAGTCTGGCGTGGTTTCGTTCCATTTCAAACAGCTGTTTGACGCTAGGCTAACCTTGGCTAACCCTGACACTCCAACCTCCAATCCTAGAGCTTGAAGATTAATCACTGGGACTGTAGTCCTAAACGATAGCTGGGGATTATGGGTAGTGTAGTGTCTTCGGCCATCCTAAACTCCTAGAGGCCTACGTCTGTTTCCGGTTATTTTTATTTTGGCCACTCATGTTGTTGTTATTGAAGAAACACTCCTCAATGTCAGTTTCGATAATTTATTGACAAGGATGACGACACCCTGAAACAGAGTAATGCAGCAAGATAAGCTGACAAAGTATTACATCCATGCAATTTAATCAACACAAATATATACCACGACACAGACTATAGTAGTATAATAGTATAATATATATATAGTATAATATATAGTATAATATAATAGTGGAAACAGTCTTACATGAATGAGTGGACGAACGTCTCAACTCGAGGCGGAGTGAATGAACAATGTGTGAACTAAAATGGCCGCTCGGCACTACCGGGTCAGAGCACGGCATAACCGGGCAGCGACAGCAGTGACACTGCCCTCTAGTGGCCGGCGATAAACTCTTCATCCCCCCCAGACCGGAAAGCTATGGGCCGGAATAGGTTAACGGTCTAAATCCCGTATCCAGCTGCCAGACTCGGGCTCGTAACGTGCAGGCGGCCTCCTCACGCGGCTCGGCCGAGTCGGCTGGGGCAGCGTCGGCAGCTTCGGCGGCGACTGCGGCACCGGGAGCCCAGGAAGGCACCCGTAGGAACAGTGAGGTCAGAGGAAGCGCCAATAGCCGAGTCGCGGGGCCCAACAGCCGGCCGCCGATCAATCCCCTGGGGTGTCGCCCAGCCCGGGTGGATAGGTGGGGGCTGATGACCCAGGGCAGCGGGCGGCGACGGCGCAGCCGACCGCTCACGGGCGCAGGGTGTGGCCGGCGTGTAGGCACGGAGGAACCGCCGGTTGCGCAGTGTCAGACGTCCCGAACCGTCAACCCTGACCCGATACTGGTCGTGGCCCGGCGACTCCACCACGATCCCTGACCTGTCCCATTTGTGGGGGCTTGGGCCTTGCTGGTTCTGGAGGAATACCCTTTCGCCGAGTGCTAATGGTCGGAGCGGCTTGCTTGGACGTCTGGAAGGCCTCCTCCAGAACGGGGGACCATAGGAACACACAGCGTGGGCTGAGGAACGGCTTAAATGGAGCCATCGTGTCACGCAACTGGGCGTAGTTAGCCATCTGGTTGACAAGACCGAACCAACTCCTGATGTCCGATTTGGAGCCTGGGGTGGGGAAGTCCCGGATGGCGTCCAAGTATTTTGGGAGCGGTTCGATGGTAGATTCCGACACCCTGAAGCCAGCGAAGTTGACGCACCTCTCCGCGAACTGAAGCTTGTCCGGATTCAACACGATGCCCGACCGGCCGACACGCGTCAGGAAGTCGATGGTCCTCCACCAGTGTTGCTCCAGGTCGGTGTCATAGTGGATGGTGTCATCCACACAACATTCCTTGCGTTCATAGTTCGAGAGGACGGCGTCAAACCGACGGTTGTAGCCATCCCCTGAAGACAGGAAACCCTGTGGTGCCCTGGTGTAGCGCCAACGGCCGAAGGGCGTGATGAAGGTAGTGAGGTGGCGATCCGACTCACGCAGGGGGACACTGTGGTAGCCGTTCCAGGCGTCCGTGACGGTCTTCCAGGTGCCCTTCGGGACGCGGCGTGCAAGGTGGAACGGGGACTCAGTGGCAAAGGTCTCACGTTGGCAGAACTTGTTGAGGGGGGAGAGGTCCACGGTCCTGCGGGGGGAACCGTCGTGCTTCAGAGTGACTACCATACGATGGCACCACGCCACCGGCTCGCCGTATGGCACGCGTTCAATGACCCCAAGGGCTTCGTCCCGCAGGAGGTCATCGTGAACCCTCCGCTTCCAGTGTAGAGGCACTGTAGCCGCGGTGTGGCATGCCTTAGGCGTAGCTGCGGGGTCCACGTGCATCTCGATAGGTGGCCCCTCCATGCATGGTAGTGCCCGATGGGGGCAAGTATTGAATGTCGACGAGGCATATCTCCCAAGTAGCCAACCTTTCATCCGGTTATTGTTCTCTGGCGTACAAGGGAACGACAGTGCTGCAGGGCGCGCCGGGGGGACCGTGCACTGAGGACATGAGCACTGGGCGTCCCGGGGGTCACTTGGCCCCACGCAGCCGCCGTTGGTTGACCTCGTCGCATTGATGGACAGGGACTGGACTGGCGTGTCAGCCGTGTCAGGGCTACGCCTGTCCTTGGGCCCCCCTGCAACGTCGTCCGACGGGAAGTTAACGGGCAAGAGGCCAAGGTTGAGCAACGACTCGTAGGAGAGGTACATGGCCCGGACTGAGCTGCTCATGTATACCATGGAACGGCAGGATGTAGTACGCCCCCCGCTGCAGGTCGTCGAGAGTCTAGCGAAGAATGCTCCCTTGATGGCTATAGGGGAGTGGTTGGCGGCCGACAGGCTGAGGCTGAGGGGTCGCAGGTCGTCCCGCGCAAAACCGCAGGCCAGGAACTCCTCCAGAGACCAAAGGTCCGACTGTGCGCCAGTGTCCGCGACGGCGGATATTCGAGCTCCGTCGGCCGAGCCCCGGTTGCTGGTGCCATCCCTCAGCCCGACTGGCATGCCCATCGAGATGGTGATTAATGCCCGGGGGTGGTCTCTCAGCCTGGCTCGCCTCCATTTGCCCTTGGAGAAGATGTGGTGCTCGAGTCTGATAGGTGCAGGCCTGTCGACACAGCCGTGCGATGTAGGGGCGCGGCGTCGGCGAAGGCTCCCGGGACGTCGGCCAGGGCGGGCTCCAGCTTGCACCGACGAGACCTGGGATACCAGCTCCGACCCCATGGCGGCCTGTTGACTGTCGGATGACGGCTGTTGACGCCTCTGTCGTCGGCGGGCCCTGTAGCAGCCGATGCACACCTGGTGAGGCTTAGGATTCCACCCGCGAGGCCCCTCCGTGAAGACGTTAAAGACGCTCTTACATTCCGGGCACGA
Organism: Notothenia rossii; assembly: GCF_949606895.1. Taxonomy (NCBI): domain Eukaryota; kingdom Metazoa; phylum Chordata; class Actinopteri; order Perciformes; family Nototheniidae; genus Notothenia; species Notothenia rossii. The sequence continues at coordinate 47,837,609 of NC_136905.1, read as the reverse complement.
GGCACGTTAAGCCCCGTCCGCAGGGCTCGGAGCGGGGCTCGTCTGTGGAGTCGTGTTCAGGCGCCGGAATGACGACATCGCTGATAGGGAGGACGACGGGAGAGCGTTACGGGCCATCTCTTTGTTCATTCACTCCGCCTCGAGTTGAGACGTTCGTCCACTCATTCATGGTGTCGTCATGAGGAAACACACTCCTCAATGTCAGTTTCGATAATTTATTGACAAGGATGACGACACCCTGAAACAGAGTAATGCAGCAAGATAAGCTGACAAAGTATTACATCCATGCAATTTAATCAACACAAATATATACCACGACACAGAGTATAGTAGTATAATAGTATAATATATATATAGTATAATATATAGTATAATATAATAGTGGAAACAGTCTTACATGAATGAGTGGACGAACGTCTCAACTCGAGGCGGAGTGAATGAACAATGTGTGAACTAAAATGGCCGCTCGGCACTACCGGGTCAGAGCACGGCATAACCGGGCAGCGACAGCAGTGACAGTGCCCTCTAGTGGCCGGCGATAAACTCTTCAGTTATCTTTGACAAAGCTATATTCACTCTTCATCTTTTTTTTTTCACTCTTCATCTTTTTTTTTTCTTTTTTTTTCTTTTTTTTCAGAAAAATAAAAACATACATACATGCATAACAACACAGCCTGCTAAATGTATCACATATCAAGATATCAAAGTACCACGGCAAACTACACCAGAGACAGGACAATAACTGACAAGACGAACAGGACGGACAAAGGGAACATCACAGAGGTAGAGCATCATCCATGGCATGCACGATATACATGATACGTGGTACTGTATGTAAACCATCCTGCATATACTACAATACAACATATTATGTACATCAAATACGTAGTACAGCACATTATAACTTTATTTGGGTTTTCAATTATTTGAAAGGGTGGAGCTCTCCATCACTTCAAGTCACTGCCACAAAAGGGCCCAATATTTTCATGTAGATATCCATTCTATTTATTATTTTATAGCATAATCTTTCATAGGAGGAGATTTTGGCTATTTCGTCCATCCATTCCTTAAAGGATATATCCCTTCTAGTTTTCCAATGTCGCAACGCTATCCTACATCCAGTAATAAGTGCTATTCTGCACCATGAGATCTGGTGGGCATTCAGACCACTTTCCTTTGGTACAATACCTAGTATGCAAAGCATTGGTCCCTGTGCTAGAGAGGAGGCAATTACTGTATTAATGAAGGTAATAATCTTCGACCATAAGATATCTATCATGGGGCATGAATACAACATGTGCATGAATACAACATGTGCAGAAGAGTGCCACATCTCCAACACAAGTCAGAGCCTCTGAGTCCTAGCCTTGCCATTTTACTTGAAGTTCAATATGTTCTATTGATGACTTTATAATTAATCAGACGTGTCTGTATTTCCCTTGACACTTTAAACCATGACCCAATAATTTCTCCCCATTTTTCACCAGTTATCTCTTCCCCTATGCCCCTTCCCAACATCTCTTAAGGCCTGCAAATTTGGGTGGATGAGACTCCCTAATAAGGTTATAAAAGCATGACGTTTTAGTTTTTAAGTGCCAGTCTCTTTCTAGCCTGACCTGTATCTCTGTTTTTGAAATAAGTGGTGATTGTTTAAGACGTGTCAGGATACAACTCCGCAGCTGCAAGTACTTCCAAAAGTCCCTACCTGGGAGTCTATGCTTTTTCCTTAATTGTTTGAAGGACATAAATTGATCTTCTTCAAATAGATCCCCAATATAAACAATTCCCGATTTCAACCAACCAGACCAGAAAATAGTTTTTTTTGTCTATTTTCAGATTTGAATTATGCCATAGTCACGTTTTATGAGTAAAAGTGGGGTTTGAGCCTGTAATCTTGTGTGAGGTTCTCCATGTTTCCTGTGAAAAGGTGAGGACTGGGTTATCATAAGGGGTGACCCAATTTGTTTGCGTAATAAAAGCATGGATAGGGTGAGGGTTTACAAGGTCTCTCTCGATAGAAACCCACATTGGGGCTTGTCCGGCTGTTATATATATTTTTGATAGCTGTTTCAAACAGAACGTATAATGATACCAATCTTTATGGGGAAGGCCTAGGCCACCGTCCTCTATGGCTGCATAAAGTTTTGTGCGATTTATATATGGTCTTTTGCCATCCCATAGAAAGTTGTATACAACTTTATTATATTTCAATAATGCATTGCGTGGTAAGCTTAATGGTAGCATAGCACTTTTTATATATATATTTTAGGGACTATTACCATCTTTAGAATATTGATTTTCCCCAAGAGTGATAACCCCAGTTTAGTCCAATTTTTTAAAATAGGTTCTATTTTTTCGATTAATGGAATTAGGTTGTTCGTCATTATGTCTTCCAGCTGTGGAGTGAGCTTGATACCCAGATATGTTAGGCTAGATGGCCGCCATGCAAATTGCCATCCCTGTCTAACACTAGGTGGGCAGAGTCTCGATAGGGAAATTGCCTCAGACTTTGACCAGTTTATTTTGTAACCTGGCACGTCTGAAAAAGAGTCGATCACGTTGAGGATGTGAGGCACCGTTGTTGCGGGGCTTCTGGTCAGTATCAAAATGTCATCCGCATACATGAGTAGCTTATGTTCCTCTCCACCAGCCTTTATGCCCACTATTTTGTCATTTTGCCTAATAGCAATTGCAAATGGTTCAAGTACCACCGCAAAGATTAAGGGAGATAATGGACAGCCCTGCCTTGTTCCTCTATGACAGTGGTTCTCAAAGTGGGGTCCGCGACCCCCCGGGGGCAAGTTTTCAGATTCATTAATTTAAATTATCATTCTTTTTTTTTACAAAAGGCTTCATAGTTCAACAAATAATATATATATTTTTTTTAATCTAAAATAGTTCATAGATTACGTTCTAATCTAACAAATCTATACATTTAAAAATCAAGCGCGTCACCCTTTACCGTGGAAACAACATTAACTGGTACGTCAGTCAGAGAGTGCCGCTGCTAGCATCATAGAGATATAACACGGCTAGCATACTACGAAGATGGACAGATTTTTAAAACGACTGGTTACGGCAACAAATGAAGTAAATGAAAAACAAAAAACAAAAGTAAGGAAATACGATGAGGAGTATCTCCAATATGGATTTATTGAAGTGGAAGGGAAACCGAAATGTCTGATAGGCCTGCGGTGTCTTTCCAATGAGGCAATGAAGCCTGCCAAATTGAAGAGGCACCTTGAGACCAAGCATCCAGATTATGTAAAAAAAGACCGGGCTTTTTTTGAGAGGAAGGGCGAGGACTACCGCCAGCAACAACAACGGATGGTTAATGTTACGTCTGTTTCTGCTAAAGCGCAGCGGGCCTCCTACCTGGTAGCGCAGAGGATTGCTAAGGCGCGAAAGCCCCATACAATAGCGGGGAACTGCTGCTCCCTGCTGCGGTGGATCTGTGTGAGGTGATGGTGGGGAAAGATGCGGCTGCCAAATTGAGAAGTGTAACTCTGTCAAATGACACCATCAGACGACGAATTGAGGACATGTCTGCTGATATCAAATCACAACTGCTGGAAAGACTGAGAGGGTCTAAATTCGCGGTTCAATTGGATGAGTCCACTGATGTGTGCGGCTCTGCGCAGCTCATCGCGCTGGTTCGCTACCCGTGGGAAGGAAGGATTCAGGAAGATTTTTTATTTTGTCAAGAGTTGACGGGCGAGCAACAGGTGAGGAGATTTTCAATGTTATAGATATGTTCATGGAGACTGGCAATGTGAGTTGGGAGAATTGCATTGCGATTTGCACGGATGGGGCAGCTGCCATGACCGGACGCAAGAGTGGGGTGGTTGCTCGTGCCAAGGAGCGCATATCCAATGATGATAGCTACCCACTGCATGCTGCACAGGCAGGCTCTGGCGTCAAAATCATTGAGTCCTGAGCGACACTCCGTTCTCAGCACGGTGGTATCTGTGGTCAACCACATCAAGTGTAAGCCACTGCAGTCCCGTTTATTCGGCCAGCTCTGCAGGGAGATGGGCGCAGGACAGGACACCCTGCTGTTCCATTCAGAGGTGCGTTGGCTCTCCCGTGGAAAAGTGCTACAGCGGGTGTACGAACTGCGCTCAGAGCTGTGTGAGTTCATCCAGAATGACAAGCCAACCACTGCAGCACTCTTCTCGGACCCCGAATGGATCACACAGCTTGCCTACCTCGCAGATGTGTTCAACTTATTGAACGATCTCAGTTTGTCCGTTCAAGGCAGATATGCCTCTATCCTGGAGGTAAGCGACAAAATGAAGTCATTCCGTGCCAAAACAGTGATCTGGAGAAGGCGGGTGCAAAATGGCATGACAACTCCCAACTCCCCCAACTCACAGAGTTTTTGGACACAAACCAAATACCAGCTGAGATTGTGAAAAATACAATCGGTTCGCATCTTGCCTCCCTTGGTGACTATTTCAATGACTATTTCACTGACGTTTACACCGATGCCTGGGACTGGGTGCGCGACCCCTTCGTTGCCCATACATCAGCGCGGGGTCTCAGTGGAAAAGCAGAGGAAGAGCTGCTGGACCTGGCATGCGACGGGACGCTGAGAATCCGGTTCGGCCAAGGAGGGCATGTGGACTTTTGGCCTTCGGTTGAACAGGAGTATCCGGAAATCGCTGCTGTTGCCATGCGGGTGTTGCTCCCCTTTCCAACCTCATACCTGTGCGAGTCATCATTCTCAGCGCTGACCTCCATGAAGACCAAGTACAAGGCTCGGATGGAAGTGGAGAACGACCTACATGTATGCCTCTCATCTACTTCTCCAAGGATGGAGAAGTTGTGCAGCGAGAGACGGGCCCATATCTCACATTAATGGTAAGAGCATGCCATCTCTCTCTCTATCTCTCTGTATGTGTGTGTGTGTGTGTGTGTGTGTGTGTGTGTGTGTGTGTGTGTGTGTGTGTGTGTGTGTGTGTGTGTGTGTTAACCAAAACTGTAAAATTATGTTATATTACTAAAAACGTATTATTGGGAATCGCGAGAAGTTTCAGCGTGACAGAGACACAGAGCGTCCCCGTAACCATGGTAACTCACTCTCACTCCTGCCTGGTGTGCATGGCGCGAGAGGACAGGGAGAGACGCAGAAGTGAGACTGACTGAGATTACTTTGAGCAACATGCATGGGAATAAGTTACAATATAATACATTTGTGTATATTTCTCGCTATTCAGATGGTCTGCTGCCTGGTGCTGCTGTTGTGCAATGTGCAGTAGTGTCCTCTTTTCGCACCATGACATTATCAGTTATGAATTTGTTTTTCACTGCTTGAGAAAATGGACTTGTGGCTGAGAGCGTGTGAAAAATGTCAATTGTGTGAGAGTTGGCAGCCCTGTGAACTCACTTGACATTATTATGTATGAAACTGCCAATCAGATTTATTTACTTATTAATCGAAGGTGCCGGAACGCTGTTCTGGATCGTTCTCGCCCACTTTAACCCCTGTGTGTGTGTGTGTCTGTGTGTGTGTGTGTGTGCGTGCGTGCGTGCGTGCGTGCGTGCGTGCGTGTGTGTGTGTGTGTGTGTGGGGCTATGTGTGTGAGCAACAGAAATGTCAGATATGTTGCATTTAATGATTTAGTTTAATATGTGTGTCTTCACTTGCAGAGAGAAGCAATCAGCTTCATGGACTGCCTTGCATCACTCCAATAGTGTCCAGAGCTCGCTGCCATTACAAGTAGTGGTTTGGGATTGTAACAATATACTAATATCTGTATCGGGTCTTGATATATGTTGCAATGCAGGCATGTGTTCAATTGTTTATAGCCTGCATTTATTTTGTGATTAGACTTTTATAAATCATTTAATTTTAACTAAGAGTGAAACACTTGATGTGTTGTCTTTATGTATGTGTGTGTTTGTGTGTATGTTCTGAAATGCACTTCAAATTATCACTTTTCTCTTGATTTCCCTTTGATATTTTGTTTAGGTACAGTGTTACTTGCAGCTAATTGATTTATTGTTTTATGGGTATTCTGTCTTGAGATGGTGCAAATATTTTTAATACATATCTAATATCTTTCTAATACATTTCTCTTGTGTTGTTCTTTCACATAACTAAGACTATAGAAGTGTAAAAAATAGGCTACGTCAGATTATTCCAAGGGACATACATGTCCTGCATATGCTTTAATCACACTTTTGTCCAGAGAGAGACATTTTCATACGAACCACTATTGCGGTAAGCATGTTGTAACTTCCGGTTGTTGTTGTCATCTCCGGGTATCCCGTATGCCTGTTCTGTTGCTGATAGCTTATTATCTTAACTTAATCGATCGTTTTAAAACTCTTGATCACGGCAACTGCCTGACGTTGTAATCACACGTTGCTACAGCTTAAGCACTCACAAACTCTCCTTCTCTTAGCGACTGTAACTCAACAGTTGCCTACACTCTTTTCGGGTTTGCTAACGGTAGCTACTTTAGCTTGATAGCTAGCCATGGCTCTTTCCCCACCCTCGGGTGCTATTTCCTGCTCTAACTGTCTCATGTTTGGTTACTCCCCTACCTCCTTTACTGGTACCGATACATGTGTTAAATGTAGTAGGCTATAGTTGTTAGGTTGGAGGCGGGAATCATAGCCATAGAAGCCCGGCTCCGTATCTTAGAAAATAACTCAGCTACAGTAAAGCCCATGTTAGCCGGTGCGGACCGGCAAAAGGTAGCTCCTCTTAGCCGTCCCCCGGCAACTCCCGAGCAGCAGGGAGAATGGGTGACTGTTCAGAAGGGGCATAACGCGAAACCCGCAGGTCCCCACCAACCCGTTCACGTATCTAACAGATATTCCCCACTCAGCGAGACACCCGCTGAGAAGCCAAATCTGGTTATTGGTAGCTCTATTATGAGACACGTGAATTTAGAGACCGAAGCGTCCACAGTCACATGCATTCCGGGGGCCAGAGCGGGCGACGTTGAGGCGCATCTTAGACTGCTGGCTAAAAATAAAAATAAACGTAAATACAGTAGGATTGTTATTCACGTCGGTGGTAATGATGTTCGTTCACGCCAATCAGAATGCACCAAACTTAATGTGGCGTCGGTGTGTAGTTATGCTAAAACAATGTCGGACACCGTAATCTTCACTGGTCCCCTCCCCAATCTGATCAATGATGACATGTATAGCCGCATGTCATCATTTCAGCGCTGGTTGTCTTGGTGGTGCCCAGCAAACAATGTGGGCTTCGTGAATAATTGGACAGCCTTCTGGGGAAAACCTGGTCTGATTAAGAGAGACGGCATTCATCCTACTTTGGAAGGTGCAAATCTCATTTCGGCAAACATTTCAGGGCTCTGTGGACTTAATCCATGACAAACTGGAGTTGAGACCAGGAGGCAGAGTCGCAGTCTTACACGCTTCTCTGCGCTCTCTCCTAGGCAGTCATCCATAGGAATCCCGAACCCAATAAAATACCCAATATTAACGGTGTGTGTGTCTGCCCAAGGACAATTTAAGGTAAAACCTAATAGAGGTGTCATACATAATAACCTAATAAAAGTAAATGTAACAACTACTACAGTGCAACAAAACAGGAAGATTAAATGTGGTCTCTTAAACATAAGATCTCTAGCATCTAAAGCAATACTGGTAAATGATTTAATATCAGATTATAATATTGATATATGCTGTCTCACTGAAACTTGGTTGAGACATGAAGAATATGTCAGCATAAATGATGCCACTCCACCCAGCCATATCAATACTCATATTGCCCGAGGCACGGGCCGAGGAGGTGGAGTTGCAGCAATCTTTGACTCAAGTTTACTTATCAATACTAAACAAAAATTAAATTATACCTCCTTTGAAAGCCTCATTTTCAGTCTTACGCATCCGACCTGAAAAACTTTGCAGCCAATCTTATTTGTTAGTGTACCGTGCACCAGGTCCTTATTCAGAATTCTTATCAGAATTCTCTGAGTTTTTATCAGCTTTGGTACTTAAAACAGATAAAGTAATTATCGTAGGTGACTTTAATATTCATGTTGACGATGATAAAAATAGCCTTACTGTTGCATTTAACTCTATATTAGATTCTGTCGATTTCTGTCAGTGTAAATAAACCAACCCACTGCTTTAATCACACTCTTGACCTTGTTCTGACTTATGGTATTGAAATTGAGCAACTATTAGTCGAACCGCATAATCCTGCTTTATCCGACCATTTCTTAGTAACTTTTGAAGTACTGTTACTAGACTAAAAGCATTAGCCAAAAGCTCCTGCAGCAGAAACCTATCTGTTAGTGCTATAGCCAAATTTAAGGAAGAGATTCCACCAATACTTAACTCGATAGCATGTCTGCATGTAGGGGAGGAAACTTATACAAAATGTACACAACCCCAAATTGATCATGTTGTTGATAGTGCTACAGATGCGCTGCGAATAAAATTAGACTCTGTTGCTCCTTTGAAAAAGAAGAAAATAAAACAAGATCGATTAGCTCCATGGCATAATGCCGAAACCCGCAAAATAAAGCAAAAGTCGAGACAACTTGAAAGGATATGGCGTTCCACTAAACTTGAAGAATCTCGTTTAATTTGGCATATTACTCTCAATGAATATAAGAAAGCACTGCGTAAAGCGAGAGCAGCATACTACTCTTCATTAATAGATGAGAATAAGAATAATGCAAGATTTCTTTTCAGCACTGTAGCCAGGCTGACAGAGAGCCACAGCTCGACTGAGCCTTCTATTCCCATAGCAATCAGTAGTAATGATTTTATGTGCTTTTTTAACGATAAAATTGTTACTCTTAGAAACAAAATCAATGACCTCTTGCCTTTGAACAGTATAGTGTTATCAACAGCTCCCGGAAACGTAAGTTCTAATATTACAATAGATAGTAAACTAGAATGCTTTTCAGCCATAAACCTTGAACAATTCAATTCAATGATTCTCTCTTCTAAACCATCAACGTGTATCTTAGACCCGATTCCAACTAAGCTGTTAAAAGAAGTTTTTCCATTAATTTGCACCTCTTTATTAAATATTATGAATATGTCTTTATTATCAGGCTATGTTCCACAATCATTCAAAGTAGCAGTGATAAAACCGTTTCTTAAAAAGCACAACCTCGATCCAGAGGTTTTAGCCAACTACAGACCTATTTCTAATCTTCCGTTCCTCTCAAAAATTCTTGAGAAAGCAGTCGCAAAAAAGCTGTGTGATTACTTAAAAAACTATGATTTATTTGAAGATTTTCAGTCTGGCTTTAGAACACAACATAGCACAGAGACAGCTCTGGTTAAAGTCACAAATGACATTCTAATAGCCTCTGACAAGGGACTTGTCTCTATTCTTGTCTTGCTCGATCTTAGTGCTGCATTTGATACTATCGACCATGATATCCTATTGCAAAGACTAGAGCACTTAGTTGGCATACAGGGAACTGCTTTAGGCTGGTTTAGGTCCTATCTATCTGAACGCTCTCAGTTTGTACGCGTCAACGATGAATCTTCCATGCAAACCAAAGTTAGCCATGGAGTGCCACAGGGCTCAGTGCTTGGACCTATTTTGTTCACCCTATATATGCTTCCGTTAGGCAATATTATAAGGAATCATTCTGTAAACTTTCATTGTTATGCGGATGATACTCAACTATATTTATCAATCAAGTCCGATGAAATTAATCATCTAAATAAAATTCAAGACTGCCTCAAGGACCTAAAAACGTGGATGACCTAAAACATTTTTGATGTTAAACACGGCCAAAACTGAAGTTATTGTACTTGGCCCGAAGAATCTACGAAACAAATTATCTAAAGATATATTAACTATGGATGGCATTAATTTGGCCTCCAGTGAGACTGTAAGGAATCTTGGTGTTATATTTGATCAGGATTTATCCTTTAACACCCACATAAAATCAATTTCAAGGACCGCCTACTTCCATCTACATAACATTGCAAAAATCAGGCATATCTTGCCTCAAAACGATGCAGAGAAACTAGTCCATGCATTTGTTACTTCAAGGCTGGATTATTGTAACTCCTTATTATCAGGGTGTACCAAGAAGTCAGTCAAGTTGCTTCAGCTGATTCAAAATGCTGCAGCTCGTGTACTAACCAGAGTTAGGAAAAGGGACCACATTACTCCTGTTCTGGCTGCCTTACACTGGCTCCCTATAGAACACAGGATAGAGTTTAAAATTATTCTTCTCGCCTACAAAGCCCTTAATGGGCAGGCGCCATCTTACCTTAAAGAACTCATTATACCCTATTGTCCTACTAGGGCATTGCGTTCCAAGAATGCAGGGTTGTTGGTTGTTCCTAGAGTCTCTAAAAGTACAATGGGAGCCAGAGCCTTTTCTTATCAAGCTCCACTTTTGTGGAATCAGCTTCCAGTTTGTGTTCGGACGGCAGACACCCTATCCGTTTTTAAGAGTGCGCTTAAGACCTTCCTTTTTGATAAAGCTGATAGTTAGGGCTGATTAGATTCAGCCCCTAGTTTTGCTGATATAGGCTTAGTTTGTCGGGGGACATCTTACTTCTTCCTTCTCTCTGTCTATACCTGTGTACTCTCATGTTCCGATTAACCCAGCTTCCCCAAATGTCTTTCTTTTTGGTGTCTATATACGCCGGGATCCGGAGTCATGGATGATCCTGCGGTCCTGTGTCATGGATTGCGAGTCCTGGATCTTGAGTCGTGGCTGTGGTCCTGGATCATAAGTCCTGGATGGATATACTCGTGGATTCATCTTCCTATTATACACACATGCATTTCCAAACATTTGGACTACCTATGTTGCAAATGTATTATCTTTTCAATTTATACACGGCATCTATTGCACGTCTGTCCGTCCTGGGAGAGGGATCCCTCCTCTGTTGCTCTCCCTGAGGTTTCTCCCATTTTTCCCTTTAAACTGTGGGTTTTCTCTGGAAGTTTTTCCTTGTACGATGTGAGGGTCTAAGGACAGAGGGTGTCGTATTGTCATACTGATATTCTGTACAAACTGTGAAGTCCACTGAGACAAATGTAACATTTGTAACATTGGGCTATATAAATAAACATTGATTGATTGATTGATTGATTGATTGATGTCAAGTCAAGTACATTTTTATTTATATAGCCCAAAATCACAAATCAGAATGAGGGGGTCCTTGGTGTATTCTCTATCTTGTAAGGGGTCCTTGGCTGCCAAACAATTGAGAACCTCTGCTCTATGAAGCTCAAAAGGGGGGGATTTCCTGCCATTTGTTACCACAGATGCCTTAGGATTTTGATATAATAATTTGACCCATTTAATAAAAGATGGACCAAGGCCGAAGTTCTCCAGCGTCTGGAAAAGAAACGTCCACTCTACCCTGTCAAATGCTTTCTCAGCATCAAGCGAGAGAGCTACAGTTATATCAGGTTCATTTCCAGCTTGCCACATAAGATGAAGCAACCTGCGGAGATTGTCAGACGATGTTCTATTTTTAATAAAGCCCACTTGGTCTGGGTGGATAAGTTTTGGTAGACAACCCTCCAGTCTAGACGCCAAAATCTTGGATAGTATCTTAGCATCAACATTAATCAGTGATACGGGTCGGTAGCTACCACACTGCTGCGGGTCCCTACCTTTTTTATGAATCAAATTGATTAAAGCAGTTTGCATACTGTCTGGGAGGGATCCCCTCTCTAACGCATCTCCAAAAACTCCAAGTAGCCTTGGGGCAAGTAAATCTGAGAAGGCTTTATAAAAATCAGCAGGGAGACCGTCCTCCCCCAGGGATTTACCATTCTTTAAGTCTTTTATGACCTTTTTAACCCCCTCTAATGTAATGTCCACTCCAATTTCACCCCGTTCTTCGTCTGACAGGGTTGGGCATCTTATCTCAGATAGAAAATGTCTTACATTCTGACCCTCAGGATTGTCTGATTTATAGAGATCTTGATAAAATATGTTAAATATAGCGTTAATGTCTGTCTCGTCTGTCTTCAGATCGCCCCTATCATTTTTTATTGCTGGTATTATTGATCGTGTATACTGCTGCTTTGCTCTCTGTGCCAGAAATCTCCCTGTTCTTTCCCCTTGCTCATAATATTTCAAGTTGAGATTTTGTGTCGTCGGCACGTGTTGCCTGTCCGCCACAGCTTCCATCTCTGTCGGGTTCTTCTTCGGATTCCTTGTTGTTCGAGGTAGATTTTGCTTCGGTTCCTGCGATATCCTGTCTTATACCACTATCTGAGACTATTTTAGTAGAGTTTGGTCCAGTTTTATAACTGTGGCATGGGGGCAGAGTAGCTCAGCGGAGCAGAGCAAAGGGCTAAGCAGCCATGATGGTCACTCTCTTCACCGGAAGTCCACTCTTCATCTTTTTGAGTTTTTCCCTACACTGCACGACAGTCAATGAGTAACCGCTTGTGGACATCAGTGTAGCGACCTCCTGAAACACTTTAATATTGCGAGTTGTCCCGTCGTGTTCACACTGGATCTTATCATCTGCAATGTAATGTAGGAACGTCGTCACTTCCTCGACCGACCACGGCATGCTTTTCTTTGCCATTTTTGTAGCTCCTCTGTTAACAAAAATGCTGTTTATAAAAATGCTGCAAGCTTTGCTATATATATGCGACGCTAGGGATTATCTTGCGCGCCGATTGTGACGATTCTCTCTGACCAATCAGCAGTCGAGAGTGTTGACGTCACATACTCAGCCTGGTTGTTCCCTGGCCCTAGAACCACAATTTTATGGGGCCAGAAAAACCCCAGGACCCGCTAGCAGGTACTAGGCCAAGTGGAAACGCAACCAAAAACGGGCCGCTGACGTCACAGCTCTCTTAAACCGGGCTCCGCGCTGCAGTGGAAACGCGCCATTGGTCTTTTGTCATGTTCTTGACGTGTTTTTCCCCAGACAACCAAGTCATCTATGTACACTCTTGTGCCTTCCAGACCCTCTATTATGGACTCCATCGCCCAGTATCTCACAAATGGTGTGTTGAAGGTGCAAAGCTTGCTGCTTTCTGGGTCCAACTTCAGCTGCCAAAAATCCTGCTAAACGTCCATTTTGCTGAAATATTTTGCACCTGCCATTTCACAGGTTATCACCTCACGTTTTGGGATTTGGTCGTTTTCTCTTTTGATATTCTCATTCATATCATTTGGATCAAGGCAGACTCTGAATAAGACCATAAGTCAACAATTTTCTTTTTTACACATGTGATGGAGTTCACCCAGTCAGTAGGCTCCTCCACTCACTCAATAACACCCAGTAGAGTCATCCTGTCAAGCTCTTTTTTTTTTAAACCTGCTCGTAGTGGTGCTGGCACTCTTCTTGGGGCGAGCACTACATCATCCTTGAGCTGGATCTTGCAAGGTCCCTTGTCCTTTAAAAACTGTTGGAAATTTCCTTTACAATGTCAACTGTTTCAGCAAACTGCGTGTGGTTTGTATTTCTGCATCGTTTTCATAACCACTGTATTTTAACTGATTTAATGCGGAAACTGGGCTTATTCATCAGAATTTTGTATGACTTGACTTGACTGGACCTGCTTGACCTGAGCAATGGCTTGACTTAACTTGCTTGACTCTCACCACAGTGACTTGGGACTCGCTTGATATTTGTAGGTCAAGACTTGAGACTTGCTCATGACTTGCACATGTAGGACTTACTCCCACCTCTGGTGTGCGGACTGTCCCTCCTGTTGACACGGACAACGTCAGCAAACTAGTGCCCACTAACCACGCCCCGACACATGGGGTCACACCAATCACAAAGCTTTTATGCGTTCAAGTGCATTATTCTGGCACAGGAAGATTATGTTATAGGACATTAAGGATAAAACAGAATATTGTTGTTCTATTTTTAGACACATCTCGATCGACTGGTTGGGCACCCCTGCTCTATACTAACCCATCCTGTCTCTGTGTCATTGTGAATCCAGGCTACCACTGCTGTTAATTGCGCCGCCCAAAAGTAGTGCTTTATGTTGGGAAGGCTGAGCCCGCCCTGGTGCTTCCCAAGAGTAAGTGTTTTATATCTCACCCTCGGCCTCTTATTCTGCCATATAAATGTAGATATAAGCGTATCCAACATATTGAAGGCAGATGCCAGGACCCAAATAGGCAGAGATTGGAACACAAACAAAAGTCTGGGTAATATGTTCATTTTTACAGCCTCTATTCTACCCAAAAGTGACAACGGCAGCACATCCCATCTAGTTAAGTCAGTTTTAAACACCTCAAATATCTTTTTATAATTAGTTTGGAACAACTGTGTTATTTTGGGGGTGAGTGCAATCCCTAAGTATCTAAATCCCTGACCAGACCTGTGAAAGGACACTGTACTATCAAGTTGACTTGGCCACCTCCCCGAGATCACCATTGCCTCTGACTTAGTGGGATTCCTTTTATATACAGATACCAGGCCATATTCTTCCAGATTTTGTAGGAGGGGACAGAGGACTCTGGATTTTCCAGAAATAATATTATATCGTCCGCGTATAGACCCACCTTATGTTGATTCCCATCCTCATCCTTTATTCCCTGTATATGAGGATTACTCCTGATTAGTTCTGCAAGAGGTTCAATACTAAGGGCAAACAGGGCTGGGGATAAAGCATCTCCCTGCCTCGTCCCCCTTCCCAACGTAAAGAAATCCGAGCAATGGCCATTGACTCTAACTCTCGATCTTGGGTTATTATAAAACACTTTGACCCAGTTCAATCAATCAATCAATGTTTATTTATATAGCCCAATATCACAAATGTTACATTTGTCTCAGTGGACTTCACAGTTTGTACAGAATATCAGTATGACAATACGACACCCTCTGTCCTTAGACCCTCACATCGTACAAGGAAAAACTTCCAGAGAAAACCCCACAGTTTAAAGGGAAAAATGGGAGAAACCTCAGGGAGAGCAACAGAGGAGGGATCCCTCTCCCAGGACGGACAGACGTGCAATAGATGCCGTGTGTAAATTGAAAAGATAATACATTTGCAACATAGGTAGTCCAAATGTTTTGAAATGCATGTGTGTATAATAAGAAGATGAATCCACGAGGATATCCATCCAGGACTTATGATCCAGGACCGCAGCCACGACTCAAGATCCAGGACTCGCAATCCATGACACAGGACCGCAGGATCATCCATGACTCCGGATCCCGGCGTATATAGACACCAAAAAGAAAGAAATTTGGGGAAGCTGGGTTAATCGGAACATGAGAGTACACAGGTATAGACAGAGAGAAGGAAGAAGTAAGATGTCCCCCGACAAACTAAGCCTATATCAGCAAAACTAGGGGCTGAATCTAATCAGCCCTAACTATAAGCTTTATCAAAAAGGAAAGTCTTAAGCGCACTCTTAAAAACGGATAGGGTGTCTGCCGTCCGAACACAAACTGGAAGCTGATTCCACAAAAGTGGAGCTTGATAAGAAAAGGCTCTGGCTCCCATTGTACTTTTAGAGACTCTAGGAACAACCAACAACCCTGCATTCTTGGAACGCAATGCCCTAGTAGGACAATAGGGTATAATGAGTTCTTTAAGGTAAGATGGCGCCTGCCCATTAAGGGCTTTGTAGGCGAGAAGAAGAATTTTAAATTCTATCCTGTGTTCTATAGGGAGCCAGTGTAAGGCAGCCAGAACAGGAGTAATGTGGTCCCTTTTCCTAACTCTGGTTAGTACACGAGCTGCAGCATTTTGAATCAGCTGAAGCGACTTGACTGACTTCTTGGTACACCCTGATAATAAGGAGTTACAATAATCCAGCCTTGAAGTAACAAATGCATGGACTAGTTTCTCTGCATCGTTTTGAGGCAAGATATGCCTGATTTTTGCAATGTTACGTAGATGGAAGTAGGCGGTCCTTGAAATTGATTTTATGTGGGCGTTAAAGGATAAATCCTGATCAAATATAACACCAAGATTCCTTACAGTCTCACTGGAGGCCAAATTAATGCCATCCATAGTTAATATATCTTTAGATAATTTGTTTCGTAGATTCTTCGGGCCAAGTACAATAACTTCAGTTTTGGTCGTGTTTAACATCAAAAAATTTAAGGTCATCCACGTTTTTAAGTCCTTGAGGCAGTCTTGAATTTTATTTAGATGATTAATTTCATCAGGCTTGATTGATAAATATAGTTGAGTATCATCCGCATAACAATGAAAGTTTACAGAATGATTCCTTATAATATTGCCTAACGGAAGCATATATAGGGTGAACAAAATAGGTCCAAGCACTGAGCCCTGTGGCACTCCATGGCTAACTTTGGTTTGCATGGAAGATTCATCGTTGACACGTACAAACTGAGAGCGTTCAGATAGATAAGACCTAAACCAGCCTAAAGCAGTTCCCTGTATGCCAACTAAGTGCTCTAGTCTTTGCAATAGGATATCATGGTCGATAGTATCAAATGCAGCACTAAGATCGAGTAAGACAAGAATAGAGACAAGTCCCTTGTCAGAGGCTATTAGAATGTCATTTGTGACTTTAACCAGAGCTGTCTCTGTGCTATGTTGTGTTCTAAAGCCAGACTGAAAATCTTCAAATAAATCATAGTTTCTTAAGTAATCACACAGCTGTTTTGCGACTGCTTTCTCAAGAATTTTTGAGAGGAACGGAAGATTAGAAATAGGTCTATAGTTGGCTAAAACCTCTGGATCGAGGTTGTGCTTTTTAAGAAGCGGTTTTATCACTGCTACTTTGAATGATTTTGGAACATAGCCTGATAATAAAGACATATTCATAATATTTAATAAAGAAGTGCTAATTAATGGAAAAACTTCTTTTAACAGCTTAGTTGGAATCGGGTCTAAGATACACGTTGATGGTTTAGAAGAGAGAATCATTGAATTTAATTGTTCAAGGTTTATGGCTGAAAAGCATTCTAGTTTACTATCTAGTGTAATATTATTAGAACTTACGTTTCCGGGAGCTGTTGATAACACTATACTGGTCAAAGGCAAGAGGTCATTGATTTTGTTTCTAAGAGTAACAATTTTATCGTTAAAAAAGCACATAAAATCATTACTACTGAGTGCTATGGGAATAGAAGGCTCAGTCGAGCTGTGGCTCTCTGTCAGCCTGGCTACAGTGCTGAAAAGAAATCTTGCATTATTCTTATTCTCATCTATTAATGAAGAGTAGTATGCTGCTCTCGCTTTACGCAGTGCTTTCTTATATTCATTGAGAGTAATATGCCAAATTAAACGAGATTCTTCAAGTTTAGTGGAACGCCATATCCTTTCAAGTTGTCTCGACTTTTGCTTTATTTTGCGGGTTTCGGCATTATGCCATGGAGCTAATCTATGTTGTTTTATTTTCTTCTTTTTCAAAGGAGCAACAGAGTCTAATTTTATTCGCAGCGCATCTGTAGCACTATCAACAACATGATCAATTTGGGGTGGTGTACATTTTGTATAAGTTTCCTCCCCTACATGCAGACATGCTATCGAGTTAAGTATTGGTGGAATCTCTTCCTTAAATTTGGCTATAGCACTAACAGATAGGTTTCTGCTGCAGGAGCTTTTGGCTAATGCTTTGTAGTCTAGTAACAGTACTTCAAAAGTTACTAAGAAATGGTCGGATAAAGCAGGATTATGCGGTTCGACTAATAGTTGCTCAATTTCAATACCATAAGTCAGAACAAGGTCAAGAGTGTGATTATAGCAGTGGGTTGGTTTATTTACACTCTGACAGAAACCAACAGAATCTAATATAGAGTTAAATGCAACAGTAAGGCTATTTTTATCATCGTCAACATGAATATTAAAGTCACCTACGATAATTACTTTATCTGTTTTAAGTACCAAAGCTGATAAAAACTCAGAGAATTCTGATAAGAATTCTGAATAAGGACCTGGTGCACGGTACACTGTAACAAATAAGATTGGCTGCAAAGTTTTCCAGGTCGGATGCGTAAGACTGAAAATGAGGCTTTCAAAGGAGGTATAATTTAATTTTTGTTTAGTATTGATAAGTAAACTTGAGTCAAAGATTGCTGCAACTCCACCTCCTCGGCCCGTGCCTCGGGCAATATGAGTATTGATATGGCTGGGTGGAGTGGCCTCATTTATGCTGACATATTCTTCATGTCTCAACCAAGTTTCAGTGAGACAGCATATATCAATATTATAATCTGATATTAAATCATTTACCAGTATTGCTTTAGATGCTAGAGATCTTATGTTTAAGAGACCACATTTAATCTTCCTGTTTTGTTGCACTGTAGTAGTTGTTACATTTACTTTTATTAGGTTATTATGTATGACACCTCTATTAGGTTTTACCTTAAATTGTCCTTGGGCAGACACACACACCGTTAATATTGGGTATTTTATTGGGGTCGGGATTCCTATGGATGACTGCCTAGGAGAGAGCGCAGAGAAGCGTGTAAGACTGCGACTCTGCCTCCTGGTCTCAACTCCAGTTTGTCATGGATTAAGTCCACAGAGCCCTGAAATGTTTGCCGAAATGAGATTTGCACCTTCCAAAGTAGGATGAATGCCGTCTCTCTTAATCAGACCAGGTTTTCCCCAGAAGGCTGTCCAATTATTCACGAAGCCCACATTGTTTGCTGGGCACCACCAAGACAACCAGCGCTGAAATGATGACATGCGGCTATACATGTCATCATTGATCAGATTGGGGAGGGGACCAGAGAAGATTACGGTGTCCGACATTGTTTTAGCATAACTACACACCGACGCCACATTAAGTTTGGTGCATTCTGATTGGCGTAAACGAACATCATTACCACCGACGTGAATAACAATCCTACTGTATTTACGTTTATTTTTAGCCAGCAGTTTAAGATGCGCCTCAACGTCGCCCGCTCTGGCCCCCGGAATGCATGTGACTGTGGAGGCATCGGTCTCTAAATTCACGTGTCTCATAATAGAGCTACCAATAACCAGAGTTGGCTTCTCAGCGGGTGTCTCGCTGAGTGGGGAATATCTGTTAGATACGTGAACGGGTTGGTGGGGACCTGCGGGTTTCGCGTTATGCCCCTTCTGAACAGTCACCCATTCTCCCTGCTGCTCGGGAGTTGCCGGGGGACGGCTAAGAGGAGCTACCTTTTGCCGGTCCGCACCGGCTAACATGGGCTTTACTGTAGCTGAGTTATTTTCTAAGATGCGGAGCCGGGCTTCTATGGCTATGATTCCCGCCTCCAACCTAACAACTATACTACATTTAACACATGTATCGGTACCAGTAAAGGAGGTAGGGGAGTAACCAAACATGAGACAGTTAGAGCAGGAAATAGCACCCGAGGGTGGGGAAAGAGCCATGGCTAGCTATCAAGCTAAAGTAGCTACCGTTAGCAAACCCGAAAAGAGTGTAGGCAACTGTGGAGTTACAGTAGCTAAGAGAAGGAGAGTTTGTGAGTGCTTAAGCTGTAGTAACGTGTGATTACAACGTCAGGCAGTTGCCGTGATCAAGAGTTTTAAAACGATCGATTAAGTTAAGATAACAAGCTATCAGCAACAGAACAGGCACACGGGATACCCGGAGATGACAACAACAACCGGAAGTTACAACATGCTTACTGCAATAGTGGTCCGTGTAGGTTAATAGAGGTCTGACCAAAGCTCATATGTGACAGTGTCCTCTGTAGAAATGTCCAATCTAATCTATCAAATGCTTTCTCAGCGTCTAGACTGAGAAGCATTGATGGGGTTTTCCTCCCGGCTGCAAGTTATTGTAAATTGAGAGCTCTTCTAACATTATTAGTACCATGGCGCCCAGCAATGAATCCTGTTTGGTCTGAGTGTACTAGCTTCCTAATGCACCTCTGTAATCTACTAGCCGAGAAGAAGAAGAAGAAGAAGAAGAAGAAGAAGAAGAAGAAGAAGAAGAAGAAGAAGAAGAGCCGAGAGGTCAGGATTTTAAAATCCTGACAGAGAACGCTTATGGGCCGATAACCCATACATTGTGTGGGGTCCTTCCCTTCTTTATGAATAACTATAATGATTGCCTCTGACCAGGATTTCGGTGGGTCTCCTTCATCCAATGCATAATTATATACCCGACATAGGACTGGTGCCAACTCATTCACAAAAACGTTATAGTACTCCCCTGAGTACCCATCGATACCGGAAGATCTGTTATTCTTGAGGTTCCCAATACTATCTATTATTTCCCCTACTGTGATGGGGGAACACATCATGTCAGCCTCTTCCTGTGACAATTTGTTTAATTCTACCGAATCAAGGAGACGTGATATCTTATCCTCTTTCCCTTGTACCTCCTGGCCCTCATATAGCTTTTTGTAATACACAGCAAATGCCTCTGCTATTTCTTTAGACTGAGATGTAACTTTCTTTGTGTCTGGATGTTTAATTTTAGAAACCACTCGGCTAGATTGAGCCTTGAGTAGTTGAAAGGCCAATAACCTACTCGCTCTATTACTCATTTCATAATACTTTATTTTTACAAATCTAAGCGCTCCCTCTGCCTTATAGGTAAGTAGATCATCTAATTTTTGTTTTTCATGTTTTAGCAAATCCAGTGTGACCCTGTCCCTCGATACTTTGTGTTCCCTTTCAAGTCTAGTTATTTCAGTCTCTAATTTAAGTCTCCTCGCGTCTCTTTGTTTTTTTAATCTAGAGGAAATTTGAATGATATTTCCCCTCATTACAGCTTTAGAACCATCCCATAAAATAGAAGGAGTAACCTCACCATTATAATTTATATCAATATACTCCTTTAGGCCGTCACGTAATTCCTGTTGGATCAGGGGATCATTTAATATTGAGACATTAAGCCTCCAATATCTGAGTTGTCTATCCTGACCTAGGTTCATTTTCATTGTGATGGGGCTGGTCAGACAGTGTGATTGGTTCTATCTTACATTCTGTTACCCTATGCATGTCAACCTTAGATAGGCAAAACATGTCTATTCTAGAGTAACTCCCATGAAGTAGAGATCTGTATGTATAATCTTTACCTTTGGGATGGAGACATCGCCAGACATCTACCAAACCCAGTCCATCTACCAAACCCAGTCCATCTACCAAACCCAGTCCACCTAACATCCCCAGGGCAGTGGTTGTTTTCCTAGATCCGAGTCCCTTCTTAGCAGGCAATCTGTCCGTGCTCAAATGTAAGACACAATTGAAGTCCCCCCCTATCACAATAGTTCCCTCCCCCTCCTCTGCCAATTTGGAAGCAATTTTCTTGAAAAAATATACAATATATATTATTATTATATTGATCAGGGCTGTTTCTTTGCAGCCAGCACGCAGACCAAGTACCAGGGTCTGCTGGAGTTGTGGTCAGCCGGGACATTTGGCCAGAGACTGCCCCAAGGCACGCCGGACCCAGGGAAACGACGGGGGGTCCGCATAAAGGGGAAGATGCGGAAACAAGCCCAAAAACTCCTCAACCATACCACCGTTTTATTGTCATCAACACCGGCATCAGAGGAAGAAGCCCGGCAGCACAGCCGGGGGAACCGGACGCTACGCTTTTCTGAAGAAGATGACAGCACCGGCTTGGAGCCTGTTGTCGCTGGTGGTGGAGAGTTTTGTTACGTCCCTGTCGCTGTGGAAGGGGTGCCCTGCGCTGCGCTGGTGGACACAGGCTCTACAGTAACCCTGGTGAGACCAGATGTGCTGCCCAGTGGGACTATGTTGGAGCCGACAGCGGTGCGTCTCCGCACAGTCACGGGAGAGCTGGCGCCTATGAAAGGAAGAGGCACGCTGACTGTGTTGGTGGTGGGAGTGGAAGTGCAGCACCCCGTGTGGATAGCAGAGGTGCAGGACCCGTGTATTTTGGGTCTGGAATTTTTGAGGGCGTCTGGCTGCCATCTGGATTTTCTAGCTGGTACAGTGAGTTTCCATGGGGGGCTGGTGATCACTATGACCCGTATCCACGTCCCGGCTGAACCTGCGGGGAGACCCCTTACACCCACTGTGAGTACTCTAGGAACGGAAGAAAATCCTTCCTCCTTTCCCGTATCCATGGTGACACCCACTCAGGACAATTCTGCACCGGTCACCCCCGGACTGTGCCAACCGATCACGGGCCCCCCTCAGTTACCCCGGACTGGGGTGAAAGAGGCTCAGTCGGCAGTATGGGAGGTGTGGCAGAAGAACTGTGGCGGCCTAAATCCAGAGCAGCAAGAGCAGCTGCTGCTAGAGTTCCAGGGCAGTTTCGCCATGAAGGAGGAGGAGGTGGGCCGAACGCATCGGTGGAACAAGAGATTGATACGGGTGACGCGCGTCCCATCAAGTGTCGCCCGCGCCGACTTCCCCTAGCTCGTCAGCAGGCTTGCGACGAGGCAGTGCAGAGCATGCTGCAGGCAGACATCATCGAGCCCTCCAACAGCCCGTGGGCCGTGCCGGTAGTCATGGTGCCGAAGAAGAATGGTAGCCGGCGGCTGTGCCCAGACAACAGAACGGTGAATGGGGTCACTAAGAAGGATTCATACCCCCTGCCCCGCATCGATGAGTCCCTGGACCTGGTCGCCGGGTCGTCGTGGTTCTCTTCCTTGGACCTCCGCAGTGGGTATTACCAAGTTCCTCTGTCCCCAGAGGCGAGGCCAAAAACGTCTTTCTGTACCGGCCGGGGACTTTGGCAGTTCAAGGTCCTCACTTTTGGGCTTTGTAATGCCCCAGCCACATTTGAGCGGTTGATGGACAGGGTGCTGTTGGAGATTCCCCACCAGCAGTGTGTGGTTTACCTGGACGACCTCCTGGCGCATGGCAGCTCGTTTGAGGCGGCCCTGGGATCTCTGCGAGTGGTGCTGGAAAGGATCAGAGCCGCTGGTTTGAAGCTACATCCAGATAAGTGTCATTTCATGCAGAGAGAGGTCACTTTCCTGGGCCACAATGTGGGGGGTGAGGGCATCGGCACCCTGCCAGAGAGAGTGCAGGCGGTCGCGGGCTGGCCAAACCCTCGCAACCAGAAACAGCTGAAGAGTTTCCTGGGCCTGCCTTCGTACTACAGGAAGTTTGTACATGGTTTTGCTTGCACTGCTGCACCCCTGTTCCAGCTGCTGCAGAAGGACAGGGATTTCCTGTGGTCTGAGCAATGTCAAACAGCGTTTGACAGCCTGCGGCGGGCCTTGAGTGAGTCCCCGGTTCTCGCCCCAGCCAACCCCTGTCTGCCGTTCACCCTGGACACCGACGCCAGCGGGATGGGGGTAGGTGGACTGCTCTCGCAGACTACACCAGAGGGGGAGCGGGTGGTGGCATACTTCAGCCGGGCGTTCAACAAAGCAGAGCGACGTTACTGTGTCACTCGCATGGAACTTTTGTCAGTGGTGCTGTCCATCAGGCACTTTAAATACTACCTGTGTGGCCAGGCGTTCACGTTGAGGACGGATCACTCTGCATTACAGTGGCTCATGACGTTGAAAGAGCCCGAAGGGCAGGTCGCCAGGTGGATAGAAGAGCTCCAAGCGTTCGGCTTCAGGGTGGAGCACCGGGCGGGGGTGCGCCACACTAATGCGGATGCTCTTTCCCGCCGCCCGTGTGCCGCCGGCGGCTGCCATTACTGCGAGAGAAGAGAGACTCGGGAAAAGGAACTGCTGGAGGAGGGTGTCGCCTGTGCCACGGCCAGTGTAAGAGCAGGAGCTGGACGACGTGCTAAAGCCTGTACTGCAGTGGGTCGAGTCGCAGCAGCGGCCACCGTGGGAGGAAGTGGCCGTGATCTCTAAAGCGACCAAGGGCCTGTGGTCTCAGTTTGAGGCTCTATGCTTGTGTCAGGGTGTACTTCAGCGGGCGTGGAAGGAGCCAGCAACGGGGGAGAAGAGGTGGCAAGTGGTGGTCCTGAGGGGTCTGCAAGCGGCTGTACTCAAGGCCATGCATGGAACTGCAGGTTCTGGGCACTTTGGCGTCACCAAGACGCTCCGGCGCCTTCGTCAGGGCTGCTACTGGGGGCAGTGTAGGAGGGATGTCGAGGACTTCTGTCGCCGCTGTTACCCGTGTATGGCTCGGAAGGGCCCCCCTGGTCGTTCCCATGCTCCACTACAACAGTTTCCCGTGGGGGCCCCGATGGAGAGAGTAGCAGTGGATGTGGTAGGTCCTCTACCTTTGTCAAACCGGGGTAACCACTACGTGCTCACAGCCATAGACTATTTCACAAAATGGCCCGAGGCGTATGCCCTCCCTGATCAAGAAGCAGAGACAGTCACAGATGCCTTGGTGGCCGGCTTGGTTTGGAGTACCGGAGACCCTGCACAGTGACCATGGGAGAAATTTCGATGCACAAAACACGCACCTCCCCTTTGCGACCTCAGAGCGATGGACTAGTTGAGAGATTCCATCGCACCATGGGACAACAGCTGGCCATCCTCCCGTCTCAGCATCAGCGCAACTGGGACGAGCATCTGCCCCTGGTGCTCATGGCATGTCGCTCGGCAGTACAGGAGTCCTCAGCCTGTTCTCCAGCCCTCCTCATGTTGGGGAGAGAGCTTCGCACCCCGGCGATTTTGGCGTTTGGTCAGCCACCAGACTCCCTGGATGCGCCTCCAGGGCCCGAGTACGCCAGGAGACTTCAGGACCGCCTCGATTCCGCGCACGCCTTTGCCCGCGATCAGCAGAAAAGCGCTGGGGTGAGACAGAAGTGGAACTATGAAACCCGGACAAGAGGGCAGCATTTACGGGCTGGGGAGCTGGTGTGGGTCTACAGCCCGCAGCGCACGAAAGGCCGGTGCCCAAAACTGGACAGCCAGTGGGTGGGGAGAAAAGTGGTTCTCCACAGAGACAGGTTGGCTCCGTACAGAGGAGTCGCTTCCCCACAGGTAAACCCCACAGCTGGCCCTTCGTCATCCTCACTCAGGTCCTCCGGTGAGCGGAGCAACAGGGCCTCATCCGGGACGGAGTGCTACCCACTTCACATTCCCCTTTCCCCGCCTGGGCCGGAACCAGCCACCCCAGGCCCCCTGCCGAGAAGGCAGTCACGACCCCCGAGTCGTTTCAGAGACTTTGTGTGTTAGGAGAGTTTTATTGTGAGACCCCTTGTTTATGGTAGAGGGCAAGAATGCGCCCTGGTCTCACTGGAAGGGATGGTAGTCCACCCAGACCTTCCTAGTCAAGTTCAGTGTGTTGTTGTAGTGTTTGTGCTGAGTTTTGTTTGTTCCTCGTGGGCGAGGAACTTTGTAGTGGGGGGGTAATGTAGCGACCCTGATAGGAGGCTGAGGGTGTCACTCAGGCATCCCCCGTCTCTTGGCCAATCACAGAGCTGCACAGGATGTTGGTCTAGGTGCGGGCCTGTGGTTGGGGGAGCGGACGGGGAGGGCGGGGAGGTTGTGACGTAGACACTGGTATATATAGGTGTGTGGGTGGAGAGAGGGAGTGTGTAAGGTGGAAACCCCAAGCTGTACCTGTTCCTGAATCTGTGAACCTAAGAAATAGGAGTTATTAAAGCCTAATAACTAGAAGCCTGTTTCCGACTTCATCTGTGAACGTTACACTATTCTAAAATAGTAGATTTCATGTTTTATAAATCGTTGCTATTCTAAAATGGTTTGTTTCTTTTACACTTTGTAAAAACAAGTGCCTTAACACTGAACATGGTATGAGAACGGTTTCTGTGAAAGGAGGGAGGAAGAAATGTTCTAATACCAAGCCATTGCTGCTATTTTGAAGAATGATAATGAATGTTAACACTAGAAGTTATGCACAAGGGAAAACTTTTATGTTTGAACTAGGGCCGGGACTTTAACGCGTTAATTAAGATGAATTAATTACACAAACATCAACGCGTTAAAAAAATTAACGCATTTTAATCGCACTTATTTTCGCCCTGCGGAACGTTTCTCACTGGATGAGTTTCAGGCGTACCGATTATACTGGAGCACCAACTAACGTTCATGACTTCAGACAACAACAAACCACAGTGAACAATAGTCAAACATGAACGAAGAAGCTGATGAGACCGCTTTGGTTGGCCCCGTGGATGGGACATTTTGTTTTAAAATGGACGGATGGAAGCGTCGATAAGAGCACGGTTGTATGCAAATTATGCAAAAAGGAATTTGCATATCACCGCAGCACATCAAGCCTCAAGTATCACCTCAATGCAAAACATATAGCAGCTAGCGTGGAAGCTAGCGTGGAAGCTAGCGTGGACGTTAGCCCGACTCCGAGTACAAGGACTCAAAATGCAAAATTGGGGTGGGGCGGTGCTAGTGGTTCGCCGGAGCTGTTAGATTAACATTAACATGCTTATTGTAGTTGTAAGCGCACTGCCTTGCGGCCTGTAGCACCGTCCTTGATGGAGCATATGTGTGGGTTGGACCTGTATTTTACAGGAAAGGAGTGAGCAGAGAGTAGAGTAGTTGTCGATTCTTGTTCTGTTTTCTGTGAATATCTGCCTCACCCTCTCAGACTTTTGAGTTGCGCGCGCTACTAAAGAGACGTGTTAACATGGAAACCAAACAATGGTGTAGCTGTATTAAAGTCAGAGTGGAAACAGTCGTGTGTAAATCTGATTTTGTCAGAAATCGGGAGAAGTGCGGGAGAAATATGACCCCGGGAGGAAACCGGGAGAGGGCAATGAAATCGGGAGTCTCCCGCGAAAATCGGGAGGGTTGACAAGTATGACCCACACCCAACCCACACTCAACCAGATGACTGGTTTCAGGGCCAGGATAACTAAGTCCACGTCTGAAAAAATAACCAGCTCACTGGATTGCACTCGACTGTAGACCACTTGGAGTGGTAGAAGATAAGGGGCTGCAAAAGGTACTACAGATTGCATCGTCTGAAACAACACATGAGCTGCCATGCAGAAAGACAGTGACAAAAAGAATCCAGCAGCTTTATGACAATGAAAAGGAAGATAAAGAGAATTTATTGGAGAAAGCCGAATGTGTTGCCCTGACTGGGGATCATTGGACCTCGGTAAGCAATTCAAATTACCTCTGTGTGACGGCACACTTTATTGACATCTTCTCACTGTTCTCAGGTCAAATATTTATATGTGATTAAAAATGCGATTAATTTTGATTAATTAATTATAAATCCTCTAATTAATTAGGTTATTTTTTTTAATCGAGTCCCGGCCCTAGTTTGAACACATTCAAAGTATTTTTTGTAAAGTTGGGGCTATTGAACCATTCCATTCTGATTGTATGTTTTTGATATGAGTTATGTACTATGCAAAGTTCAGATGAAGAACTCTTTAATTTCAGTATTATATAGACCAGTGGTCACCAACCTTTTTAAGCCCAAGATCACCGACCTCGGCCTAGGTGAAAGGCGAGATCTACCTATTGCAGAATTGAGTGAAAAAGACGGCCCAGACAATGCTTCCAATTTGAGGCCTTTTATATGGGCTAATTGCATCTGAATTACTGTTACAACGAAGGCTCCATAATCAGCTCAAGGCATATAGGCAGGGGTAAAGTGCTATTTTTTATGAGTGGGGGCAGACCTCACCTCCTCTAGGGGGGTACTCACCTCCTCTAGGTCCTCACCTCCTCTAGGGGGGTCCGGGGGGATGCTCCCCCGGGAAGATTTTTTTTTAAATATTGAAGTTGAAGCATCAATCTGGTGCACTTTGAGAGCAACATGAAGAGATCTATGGATACATCTCACAACACCCAGATGAAACAGAACTGTAAACAGATTTTCTTTTTCTTTATGGATATTTTACAAATCACTCACCTTTCAAACTGTAATCTTGTTTTACTGCCATATAGTAGGCTATTTCATACCTGTTTTTCATTTATTCTCTTATTGTTTGTATAACTATAATGATCATATGAAGGTGTGCCGCGGAAATAATCTTTTGAATAATTTGTGACAAAACCGTTCTAAATACTCAGAGAGTCCTTTAGCTCACCTGAGCCCCTCAGTCTGACAGGGGAGGACTCTCCTCCAGCTTGTTGTGGAGACAGCTTCTTATGTCCGTTAGTGCAGCTAGCTAACCAGATGCTAACATCACGATCCCCGCTAGCACCGGTCCCTCTCTCCCCTTCTCTCCCCCTCTCTCCCTAAATGCGCTATTGCCACACACACACAGAGCCGAGCTTGAATGACACAAGCACACGTGTATTTCCATGCAACTCTCTGATTGGTCTGGTGACTTGCCTCTGTTGCATTCACTGAACACGGGAAATTGCAGTCCTGCCGTCCTCTCTTGTGTTATGACTCATGATGAGGTTCACGTAAAGCACGGTTAATGTATTATATTATTGAGGTGTCTCAAATATATGTCAATCAAGTGGTACCTGCTAACGGGTGGTGGATGATAGGTTTACATCTAAAAACGTATTTTTCAAACATTATTATTTTAATTAAATTTTTCTTTCTTTTGTTACTTTTTTTTGTAACGGTCCGCGATCTACCCGCACCACACTCACGATCGACCGGTCGATCGCGATTGACTGGTTGGCGACCACTGATATAGACCCTCCAGAAAAACAATTTCCCGCATAATCAGCAAAATGCCGCAGATTTTTAAAAGTCCGCATATTTATCAAAAGGCCGCATAATCCCCGCATTTTTCCACACAAAGTTGAGAAAAAAAATAAAAAAGTTAACTCGTCTTGACGAGTAGTGATGATGACGCAACGTCATCAGCAGGCGCATCACAGAAGGCAAACACCGTCGTGTGAAGGTGTGGAATTCACACACCAAGATGAACAAATCGAATCCATCACATTTACCCACGAACATTTCAGCTAAAGACCGGGCAAAGCAGTACCCCAATGTCTTGCACGAAAGTGGGGGGAAACTGTTATGTACCCCGTGCAACTTTGTGTTGGAGCATAAAAGGAAATCGACTGTGAATACCCACTTCGATTCGCTCAAACATTCAAAAATGGTTTCTGCTGCGGACAAGAAAGCCAAGCAACTCACGCTCACAGAGGCTTCAACCTCCAAAACCCTTTCGAGGGTTGCAAGAAATGAGGTGAGTAGCCTACAATATTGAAGCTGGTCAGATAACGAACGAGTAAATGAAAACAGAATGAGGAGGAGGTATGTGTGTGTGTGTGTGTGTGTGTGTGTGTGTGTGTGTGTGTGTGTGTGTGTGTGTGTGTGTGTGTGTGTGTGTGTGTGTGTGTGTGTGTGTGTCTTTCTGTGATGTAGCTTGCTTCTAGTATGCTTGTTTATCATAGCAACTCTTTAAAAGTGCTCCCTTTCATTCAGTAGTAGCCTAGTAACAGGGTGCGGGAGAATAATCACCTTTTTTCCGCTTCCCGCATATTTCCCAACTGTTCGCATATTTCGCAACTTTCCGCATATTTTGCAACTTTCCGCATATTACGCAACTTCCCGCAATTTTCCCGCATAAAATCACATAAAAACCCCGCATTTTTATCGCATAATCAAGGATTTTAGCCCGCATAATCAATGATTTTAGCCCGCATAATTAAGGATTTTGGCCCGCGTTTTTCTGGAGGGTCTAATTATATACAAACCTTTTAGGTATGTAAGGAGGGACTCTTAGAAATTAAAATCAATGTTTTGACGGCATAATTTTGTTTAAACATACCGTCAGTTTAAATGCTGTTTTGTACTGAAAAACCAGAAGTTCTCGCGCACAATGTCTGATGTCAAGCTTTTATTCTGAAAATCCTTCATCTCCGGTTAGCATTTAGCATGTGGCTAATATTCCTTTCCCTATAGAGGTGAATTTCGAAGTGAAATGACACGGAGTGATGCACACCGAAACCTACTGATTTTAACACTACAACTATAGACGTCGAGATATTATTATTGCAGAATATTAAATGAAGGTCCAGTTTATTTGAATACGTTTGTTTACAGACGTGGATAGCATGTGACAACATCCGGAACTACCGGAAATGATAACTGCCGTGAAGTATTTCCTGTATTTTTTAAATATTGATTACAGCGTTTAAAATGCAATACATGTAAAGTCATGAAAGACAACATGAGGAGGAAAGGCGTGTTTAGTTATATATTGAATGTACAATGTCTGAATCCTCTGTTATGCGCAACAACGGACATTAAAGACGTGGAGGGCCGGCCCCATGGATGTAGAATAAGAACTGGATACAGCGTGGAAGGCGGGGCCTCATTCATTCCTATGAGAGTTGCTCATTGGCGCATGGATGACAAAATGGCCCAACTTTTGAGAAGGGTCTAGCTGCGGCCGCGGACAGTACACAACACTACACGGCACTAAACGACACGCCCACCTGACACGACACTATGGTGGCTGAGAGGCACTACCGTTAAAAGCGAATTGACGAGATTTACATCATAAAGCCCATGTAGTATAATATTTTACAAATGATGAATCACAGCAAACATGTGCAATATATCCATTATTACAGCTCCGTGAGCTGGCAGTAAGGCTATATGGGTCCGTTCTTATTGTGCATCCATGGGTAAATGTAAAACTCAAGTAGTGCTGAACAAGTCACATCACATGAACGTGCCGGGCGGCGCGGTCCCGTGGTTTAGATGCGCGTTCATAATGCAGAGGGAAATAACTCTCAGAATAACGTTATTAGCACATTTTTACAACTTGGGGAACACATTTTTTTAATAAGGGCTATACAAGTTTTAATACTGGGTAGTTTATTTAGTTTTTAAAAAATGATCCAACGATTTACAGACCATTCTTTCCCCATGTAAGTCGGTGGGAAAAAGTGTTTCCGGGCCTGGCAACCACACGGAAGTGTAGTAGCCTACCGCCGTTTGGCCACCACGAATATTTTCCTCTGAGTCCGGCGCACTTCCTGGGGGCTTGGCCGGTGTCAGTACCATATCTGCTCGGGGTACCATATCTGCTCGGGTTTATTTCCGTCGCATCCGTCAACCGTCATATCCGTCATATTGTACGGCAACTCAAGAGGGCCATCATACACGGTCAAATTCAGAACATTTAAACATTATTTACTTTGTCCGTTATGTAGAAGATATGACTTTTTTCTCCGTCATGTTGTTTCCATAGCAACAACTTCAAACAGGCATAGCCTACACTTCATTCTTTACTTTGTCCATTATTATATGTAGAAGATGTTACTTTTTTCTCCGTCATGTTGTTTCCATACCAACAACTTCAAACAGGAAGTTAACCTAAATTACATTTAAGACACTGCAACAAAAGTAACAAAAACAATGTAAAATCCTTTTCCGTTTCACAGAACACAAATTGGATTATTTACATAATTATGTTTACACTGTCGATTGTTATTTTTCAACATTCAAACATAAAAAATAACAACTAACCGCTAGCCGCAAAGCTAGCATCACAGCCACTGCTCCGTTTTCGGAGACTTTGTACACGTTTTTCACACGCTAGGAGCATGGGAGTACTTTCATTCGCTTCGTCTTGATCCGTAGATGTGTCGTGTGTCCCCCAACTCCTCTGCTAAGTTCAGATATTTAATAAAATACTCAGGGGAGTTTCCTGAATTTTCATGCCGAAAGCCAAGCACTAGGCCCTGGGTAAATGAAGAGGCTGATCTCGGGCACTTTTGTCAAGTTTCCCTGGAGCTAGAATCTCAAGTCAGGCATCCCTGGAATCGTCTCAGAGAGTAGATGATCAGTGGGGCCTTGTTTTTACTGAATGATGTGTTTTTTTTATGGGGAATTCAAATATGAGCTTATTTTTAGGATAACTCTAACCTACATCGTATTGTATTTCTAAATGGTCAATTTTACCCTTTCGAACCTCTATATAAGATAGTAAAAGATATAAGGAGAATTATTTATTGACAAAGCCAAATCATTTTAAAATATTTATTAACGGGTGAACTGCATAGGATAACTGATTTTGTAAAACGTGTAAACTGCCTTAGGGTGTTTTGCTATCTAA
Organism: Notothenia rossii; assembly: GCF_949606895.1. Classification (NCBI taxonomy): domain Eukaryota; kingdom Metazoa; phylum Chordata; class Actinopteri; order Perciformes; family Nototheniidae; genus Notothenia; species Notothenia rossii. Next base: position 47,805,888 of record NC_136905.1, on the reverse strand, counting down.
AGTGAGATGCATGATCCTGGCTCCCTAACAGATCAATCCATTCCAAACAGTGTAGACCTGATTCAAAGGTTATTTTTAACCTGATCTGAATTGAAAGAGCGTTAGTGTTATCATCTCCCTATTGATCAAAGGAGGTGATGAAAAACAATACAATAGGGAGAGTTCACAACAAGCTTGGAAGAAACCCAGACAATCATGAAATGCCAAAAAGTTTCATTTTTAAACATAAGGTATTATCGTTTGTGTTGCAAACCTGACCATGGCTTAATGATAGTACATACTGTAAACACTACTACAACAGAAACTGGTCAAATGTGACTCTTTGTTTGCTCTTGTTAAAGTAAATGTTTTAACCCATTTGTGGGTAAAGACGTGCAGACATACGATGCTACTGTGTTTGTTGAAACAGATCACCTTGTATTGTTTTTGTTTCCGTGCAGCAATAATATGACAGCTGTTTTGTAAATCCTATTGGTTTGTGCCAACTGAATGTAAACGTAGCTAGTAATACCACACCCTGTGTCCAGTCTCTGATGATGATGGTGTATCTGTTTGAACATTTTGAAATATCCAATTCTCAAATAAAACTGGATGTAAACAAAAGATTGATGCTTGTTTATTATCTCAATGTTTTTACCCTTCCTCTGAATGTCCTATGTTTGTTTATGTGGAGTTACATTTGGCATTAGAAGAAAACTAGAGTTAAACAAAGAAACTACCTACATTATGTTCAGTGTGGTCTTCAAGGATTCTTAACATCCAAAAAAACACATCAATTGTGTCATTATTTAAATCTTATAAATAAATAAACTCATTGTTGGAGTTTTAAAGAATTCCTTTTTAATCGAGAAAAAATACTAAGGTAAATAAAACATTAAACATAATGACAAAATAACAACCTGAAAGATATGTGTTCTACACATTTCGTAATTATCTAATCTAGTGGCCTTATAAAAGTGTTGGCTAAAGTAACGCAGAATATATATATGTTTTAATTGTAAATAATTAGAAACATTATGTGCACAAGTAGCCTACATAAATATAAAAAAGGTCCAAATGTGGGAATAAGTATAAACAGTGAATGTGTAAATAAATACATGCAAAAATATGAAAAAATAAATGAATAGGGAAAGTAAATGAGATATACTGACAAACAAATAGCTACAGATCAAGAAACAAAAATTAGTACATAAATGTGTCATACAGGGTAGGACTTTCACGGCGGCCATGGCCCCTCGGTCTGGCCGTTATGCCCCACAAATAATTGTACGTCCTATGGCCACCATGGCCTGTGTGTCCCTGATACTGTTAAAATCTCGAAGTTGCTTTAAAAGCGACAGAACAGTGTTTTCTGAACTGCATTATGCTGCGTTCACAACGGACGCGATGCGAATATTGTCATCGCTCAACCGCTGGAGTTTCACCGCGGCTGTCAGCTGTGTTTACTCCTGTCATTCAAACAGGACGCGCAGGAGAGGGGGCGGGGCTTATTTCCATGTAAATACTGTGGTGGAAACCAACTACAACAAAATTAACCTATTTTACAGTGATTTAATTGTAATACACGTTTCAAAATGATGCTGAAGTAACTACATACTGATACCGGTTAGTAAAAAAACATGAATTAATGCTTTGACAAGTCTGCAGACAAGACGGCAAGCGAAAAACCTTTTAAAATGCTAAACTCATCTGTATCTGCTCCGTCCACACTCACAACAACGTCCTAAAGACAGAATTAATGGAGCGATTGTATTCGCCATACAGTCTGTGGTTTGTACATGTTTCACTTTTTCCAGTTTCTGAACAGAGCTGGGAGGAGTTGATTAAAGAGACTCTCGTACACACACACACACACACACACACACACACACACACACACACACACACACACACACACACACACACACACACACACACACACACACACACACACACACACGCACACACACACACACACACACACACACACGCACTTCACTGTGCACTGCTGAATGATGTATGTGCAGAGTTTGACCCTTGAAGGCTGTTTCTTCTGCTCTGAAATTGAATATATGTGTTATCTATTAATAGAATTTTAGAATTTTAGATTTAATTTTGGATTTGTGAATGGGAGAAGTAGTAGATGGAAAACATACCAAACACTGATTATTCAAAGTAGAGTATTTTATTTGATATACGGTAATACTAAGGAGGCATAGGCCTATATGATGATATCATGTTATTGATATATCAAAAAAGTGATTTTTCTATGTCATTCGTGTGTTTTTCTTATCAGAAAGTTATTTATTTGTAAACTCCAAATCCAAATGTTTCCCTCAATGGCCTTTGTGCCCTGGCATGTGGCCTTTGCGCCCTGAAAAAATGTGTGACACAAAAGGCCAAATGGCCTTGCCCCTAAAATGACGAAATTCCAAGCCTGGTGTCATACTTAAATTAGTATTCATTTCTATTGTATTTCACTGTTCCTACTATTATTATTATTATTATTATTATTATTATTATTATTATTATTATTATTATTATTATTATTATTATTATTATATTTCTTTTAAATCTATTTCCCGTTTCAGTTTTGAGACCCCACACATAATAAGCTGTCAGTAGTAATATTCATCCCGCTTCCATCACATTAGTATGCATAGAAAGTGACAGGTGCTGTGACAGGTCACACCTCTCCCTACTTATGCTAATGAGCTAAGTCCCGCCTCCCCTTTGTTCGAGGTGTGAGATCTCAAGTAGGTGTGATATCCCAAGTAGGTGTGAGATCCGTCGATAGGAGGGGGTTGATGTGTATTCACAGGTGTGAAAAGCCCCCACTGTTGCGCCTTATGGTGTATCATAAAAAATGTTTCAATCACATTAGTATGCATAAAAAGTGACAGGTGTACCCGCCCCCAAGTCTATTAAAACAAAATGCCGCTTCCATCACATTAGTATGCATAAAAGTGACAGAAGGGCCCGCCCCAATTATGTGATGTCAGAAGACCGAAGGGGTGGAGTGAGATAAAAAAAAAAGAACCCCGTGCAGATAAAAAGCCAGTCATTTCCAATCATCAAGTCATCTTTCCAAAAAGAAAAAGTGGCCAAGAGACGCCTCGATATGGGTTTAATCAGCGAGACGCCTGTGACAACTTACCGCCATCCGTCCGGAGCGCCAATCAAGAAACGGATGCAGTATCTGTGCCGGGTTCAAACACCTCCGGTCGAAGATCTTGAAGAGAAATGACTTCTGGAAAATGAACATGTTTGGGGATACGTATTCAACTATATGGCGAATGAACTGCATTTCTACAATCTGAAGAATGGAGAAACGTATGGACCCCACAGTGTTAAAGCAACGTTGACCTCAACAGATTGGGCTGTGTTAACTCTGGTGTCTTCCAGAGATCTCCACGCAACCATTGTATCGGAAGAAGTAGTGCATCAAGAAAACACTGTGGAACCAGCGGTGTACAAGATATGTGCAACAAAAAGCAAAGAAACGCAAACAAAAAGCGAGATCAAAGAAGAGTTTTCACCGTTACCCCTCAATGTGGAGGAAGAAGAAGGAAATATCCCCCCGCCGCCAGAAGTGAAAAGAGTCCTGACAAGCACCGTCTGGGAAACTAAAAGCGGACCATCTGGGCGATGGTAATACCGCGCAAGCCGTTTGCTGACGCAGGGGGGAGGGGTTCTCTCTAAAACACAGTGTCCTGCCATCTCTCTCTGTTTCTGCTGATGTGTAAAATATTCAAAATAACGTTTTATATACTTACTCTCTTGTTAAAAGGTGATGAAGTTTGTAGCGTAAGCCAGCCATCAGTGTTCTAGTTTTAAGGATCGAAGGATCCAATGTATTTTTTAAATGGAGCAGAAATAGAACTAGTCTCCCAGTGCAAGTATCTTGAACAGGGAGTGTCATATTGGACTCGCACTTGACTTTTTAAGAAACATCCAGAAAGTATCCAATACCATGAAATTCAACTTGCAACATTTTAAACAAATTAGACCTTTTTCTTAACTGTCAATGCTGCAAAGTCATACCTCCACTGTATGATTCTATCCCACATTGAATACTGTTTTACAAACTGGTCGTTTGCTTGTGCCAACACCTGAAACCCATAGAACAGCTGTTCAAGAGAGCTATCCAGGTGTTTGACAGAAAGCCACAGTCATACCACCACTGTACCATCCTTGAATATGCTGCTCATGCTCTTTCTGCATATCATGTATTGATTTTTGCTGTATGTATATATATAAATGTCATGTTCTTATATGCTGTATGTGACGGGACTATAGATGGAAATTAGCTCAGAGCTAAAATCCGGCTCATTTACACTTGTAAGCATTATATTTGTTTTAAAGTGTTCATCAATGTGCACTAGGGTAGCGCTGAAGAAAATTAAACATTAAAATATGTTATCGATGTCCCCATTCCCAGTTTGTTTTGGGAATAATTGTGATGTTTACTATGTTTTTGGTAGCTCTTAACAAAACAGAATTTTTGTAAAAGACTGCGACTCTAAAAGGCAAGTTTGTGATTTTAACACTGTTTCGATGAAACAATACATTATACAATATTACGACTTTTTGCCATATTTTTAACACAATCTTTTTTTTTTTTGGTTGTAGGGCTTCAAGATATTTTGCATGCCATGCATAAACACGGTGTCATCTTTTTCCTTGAAACTGACGTGCTGCCCGTTTTACAAAACAAGTTATTTTTCTGCTTCTTCATCCTCTGAATTTTCCTCCCCCGTCCCTCTTCCTTCAGCCAGTACAACAAGAATCAAGGTGGATCTGTGAAATGAAACACCTCTTCCCAAAGCGTGACTTCCCTATTGAGTGCATGCGTCTAGGGCAGTAGGGTCTAAACCAATTGGCCAGATATACTAACATGCAGAACGTATGGTATGTTTGAAGACTAACCATTTATCCAGTTCAAGCTGTCTTTAGGATGTGACATTGCGCTCTGACTATCCCCCGTAAAATCGTGACAAACTATTACTTATTCTTAAATTTGACCTCTTGCTGCTTGGTTGAAAATGATAGATGAAAAAATAACTTTAAAAAAATAAAGACTGAAACAGCGAGGGACATTATACTGGTGAAAAAACTCTCAACGACGATGTTCAGTAAACGATCAATCAAAATCGAAGGATCGAATGTATTTTTAAATGGAGCAGAAATAGAACTAGTCTCCCAGTGCAAGTATCTTGAAAAGGGAGTGTCATATTGGAACTCGCACTTGACTTTTTAAGAAACATATCCAGAAAGTATCCAATACCATTAAATTCAACTTGCAACATTTTAAACAAATTAGACCTTTTTCTTAACTGTCAATGCTGCAAAGTCATACCTCCATTGTATGATTCTATCCCACATTGAATACTGTTTTACAAACTGGTCGTTTGCTTGTGCCACACACCTGAAACCCATAGAACAGCTGTTCAAGAGAGCTATCCAGGTGTTTGACAGAAAGCTACAGGCATACCACCACTGTACCATCTTTGAAAATCACAATTTCTTGAGTTTTTGAAATTTGTATGTCTTTTAAAAGTATGTGTTTTTAAAAAAATAATATTTACATGGGCTGGCCCCCCTCCCCTTGGGGGAATTCATCCACAGAAAACACACTGGACGCAGTACTAGGTCAGAAACCAGAGGAGACTGTGAAGTCCACCACAGACGGACCACCTTTGGACAAAATGTCCTCTCCATTAAAGGCAGCTCATTGTGGAATAGCCCCCCAACTGAGATACGGGATTGTCCCACTCTCAATAGTTTTAAAGGTCAACTTAAAGAATGGTTGAGCAACAAACAGACGTGTAATCACCGCTAAATAAATGCACTTTAACACAGGGGTATCTCCTCTTCCACTTTTATGTAGCGCTTTTTATCTTATCTTGCACTTTATATATCATAGCTGCTACATTGTACTGCCATCTGGTAAATGCTTGTATGCTGCTCATGCTCTTTCTGCATATCATGTATTTTATTTTTGTTTTATATATATATATATATAAATGTCATGTTCTTATATGCTGTATGTGACGGGACTACAGATGGAAATTAGCTCAAAGCTAAAATCCGGCTCATTTACACTTGTAAGCATTATTTTTGATTTAAAGTGTTCATCAATGTGCACTACGGTAGCCCTGAAGAAAATTAAACATTAAAATATGTTATCGATGTCCCCATTCCCAGTTTGTTTTGGGAATAATTGCGATGTTTACTATGTTTTTGGTAGCTCTTAACAAAACTGAATTTTTGTAAAAGACTGCGACTCTAAAAGGCAAGTTTGTGATTTTAACAATGTTTCGATGAAACAATACATTATACAATATTACGACTTTTTGCCACATTTTTAACACAATATACTTGTACCTTTCTTTTTTTTTTGTGGTTGTAGGGCTTCAAGATATTTTGCATGTCATGCATAAAAACGGTGTCATCTTTTCCTTGAAACTGACGTGCTGCCCGTTTTACAAAACAAGTTATTTTTCTGCTTCTTCATCCTCTGAATTTTCCTCCCCCGTCCCTCTTCCTTCAGCCAGCACAACAAGAATCAAGGTGGATCTGTGAAATGAAACACCTCTTCCCAAAGCGTGACTTCCCTATTGAGAGCATGCGTCTAGGGCAGTAGGGTCTAAACCAATTGGCCAGATAAACTATTATGCAGAACGTACGAACGTACGTTTGAAGACTAACCATTTATCCAGTTCAAGCTGTCTTTAAGATGTGACATTGCGCTCTGACTATTTCCCGTAAAATGGTGACAAACTATTACTTATTCTTAAATTTGACCTCTTGCTGCTTGGTTGAAAATGATAGTTGAAAAATAACTTTAAAAAGAAAAAGACTCAAACAGCGAGGGACATTATACTGGTGAAAAAAACTCTCAATTCTACAGATGACTCCCCCTCCACTCAACGCAATAAGTCCCTCCCTCCACTCAGCAAAGCATCTAAAACTAAGGACCCCACTAAGACGACAGTTTGAAAACTAGCTATGGATCTGAGAAAAACCAAGTCTCCCTCCGTGAGTTGCAGCCAGGAACAAACTCCTGGACTACCATCATCACCACCATTCTGGACACCCGAATCTTGCAGTACTACTGCTGCTTATTTTGCTCCTTGGGCCAAGACGTCTCTGTTTATGGACACAGTGAAATCAGTGTTGGTTGATATTGTGGAGGGGGTGATACATCGGTACAGAGAAGAAATATGCAACGGATGCCGAGTCCAGAAACATGGAAACACAGAAACACAGAAACATGGAAACACAGAAACACAGAAAACACAGAAACACAGAAACACAAAAACACAAAAATACTGAAACTGTTTCTGTGTTTCTGTGGGGGTATAATATGCACGTTTCAATACACATGTATCATACATCTTCACTGTTACCCTCCCCTTGTTATAATGAAGACAACAGTGCATGTGAAGGACTGTAATACACATGTATCAGACACGCTCCCCTTGCTATAATGACGACAACAGTTTTTAAAATGTAAAAAACACTTTTTTTTATTTAAAAAGAAAAAGTCCTATTTACATTTAAACATTTTCACACACAAAATCAATAGTTATACTGATTGTAACATCCCCAGCACCGTCTCCAGCTTAGAATTCCCCAGATTACTGGAAATATCATGATGGAGTTTTTTCACTTCAGTCAAAATATTCATGTGTATGCTGTTTTTGACACAAAGATGCATTACATCTACAAACAGAGCATACAATGAGAGCACATGATACACTTTTGATGTTTGTTTCATTTCTTCGTTAATGTTACAGAATGTTTCGGAAAAGGACGATTCCAGGACCACTTTAAATATTTTGTTTACAATCGTTTCCCAATGACCAGGAATAGTACTGCCAGAACAAACGATATCCAAAATGTCTTCTAGTTTACAAACTTCAGCCATTCTGTTTACACAGGGATCACTATTCACTCTGTTTTCAATCGTCCTCATCACCACACTTATTAAAAGGGTATTGACTACATTCTGATCAATATATACCGAGCGTTTCGCATAGTAGTTCCCCATTTTTATTTTAAAGAAAAAGTCAATGTATCGAAAAAGAAAAAATCCCTGGCTTCAACCAACCATAGGTTATTAGTCTTCTTCTTCTCCATCCAACTCGGCATGGATCTTTTCAAGTCTCTCCTTGAGGCGTATACAATTTTTGAGATTGTGCAGAAAAGCCTCCGAAGCGCCTTGGATCCTCCAATCACCCGTGAAAATTTCTTTATCAATAAGAGTCTGGTCGATCTCAGTAATGAAGTCGGTGAGCCAGAGTCTTTTCATCAACGCGTTGTAATCGGGCATGTCATTCAGACAATCGTGTTGCCTCTGGCCGGGGTGACTGACTCGGCATCCGTTGCATATTTCTTCTCTGTACCGATGTATCACCCCCTCCACAATATCAACCAACACTGATTTCACTGTGTCCATAAACAGAGACGTCTTGGCCCAAGGAGCAAAATAAGCAGCAGTAGTACTGCAAGATTAGGGTGTCCAGAATGGTGGTGATGATGGTAGTCCAGGAGTTTGTTCCTGGCTGCAACTCACGGGGGGAGACTTGGTTTTTCTCAGATCCATAGCTAGTTTTCAAACTGTCGTCTTAGTGGGGTCCTTAGTTTTAGATGCTTTGCTGAGTGGAGGGAGGGACTTATTGCGTTGAGTGGAGGGGGAGTCATCTGTAGAATTGAGAGTTTTTTTCACCAGTATAATGTCCCTCGCTGTTTGAGTCTTTTTTTTTTTTAAGTTATTTTTCAACTATCATTTTCAACCAAGCAGCAAGAGGTCAAATTTAAGAATAAGTAATAGTTTGTCACCATTTTACGGGAAATAGTCAGAGCGCAATGTCACATCTTAAAGACAGCTTGAACTGGATAAATGGTTAGTCTTCAAACGTACGTTCGTACGTTCTGCATGTTAGTTTATCTGGCCAATTGGTTTAGACCCTACTGCCCTAGACGCATGCTCTCAATAGGGAAGTCACGCTTTGGGAAGAGGTGTTTCATTTCACAGATCCACCTTGATTCTTGTTGTGCTGGCTGAAGGAAGAGGGACGGGGGAGGAAAATTCAGAGGATGAAGAAGCAGAAAAATAACTTGTTTTGTAAAACGGGCAGCACGTCAGTTTCAAGGAAAAGATGACACCGTTTTTATGCATGACATGCAAAATATCTTGAAGCCCTACAACTACAAAAAAAAAACAAAGGTACAAGTATATTGTGTTAAAAATATGGCAAAAAGTCGTAATATTGTATAATGTATTGTTTCATCGAAACAGTGTTAAAATCACAAACTTGCCTTTTAGAGTCGCAGTCTTTTACAAAAATTCAGTTTTGTTAAGAGCTACCAAAAACATAGTAAACATCGCAATTATTCCCAAAACAAACTGGGAATGGGGACATCGATAACATATTTTAATGTTTAATTTTCTTCAGGGCTACCGTAGTGCACATTGATGAACACTTTAAAACAAAAATAATGCTTACAAGTGTAAATGAGCCGGATTTTAGCTTTGAGCTAATTTCCATCTGTAGTCCCGTCACATACAGCATATAAGAACATGACATTTATATATATATATATATAAAACAAAAATAAAATACATGATATGCAGAAAGAGCATGAGCAGCATACAAGCATTTACCAGATGGCAGTACAATGTAGCAGCTATGATATATAAAGTGCAAGATAAGATAAAAAGCGCTACATAAAAGTGGAAGAGGAGATACCCCTGTGTTAAAGTGCATTTATTTAGCGGTGATTACACGTCTGTTTGTTGCTCAACCATTCTTTAAGTTGACCTTTAAAACTATTGAGAGTGGGACAATCCCATATCTCAGTTGGGGGGCTATTCCACAATGAGCTGCCTTTAATGGAGAGGACATTTTGTCCAAAGGTGGTCCGTCTGTGGTGGACTTCACAGTCTCCTCTGGTTTCTCACCTAGTGCTGCGTCCAGTGTGTTTTCTGTGGATGAATTCCCCCAAGGGGAGGGGGGCCAACCCATGTAAATATTATTTTTTAAAAAACAGATACATTTAAAAGACATACAAATTTCAAAAACTCAAGAAATTGTGATTTTCAAAGATGGTACAGTGGTGGTATGCCTGTGGCTTTCTGTCAAACACCTGGATAGCTCTCTTGAACAGCTGTTCTATGGGTTTCAGGTGTGTGGCACAAGCAAACGACCAGTTTGTAAAACAGTATTCAATGTGAGATAGAATCATACAGTGGAGGTATGACTTTGCAGCATTGACAGTTAAGAAAAAGGTCTAATTTGTTTAAAATGTTGCAAGTTGAATTTAATGGTATTGGATACTTTCTGGATATGTTTCTTAAAAAGTCAAGTGCGAGTTCCAATATGACACTCCCTGTTCAAGATACTTGCACTGGGAGACTAGTTATATTTCTGCTCCATTTAAAAATACATTGGATCCTTCGATTTTGATTGATCGTTTACTGAACATCGTCGTTGAGAGTTTTTTCACCAGTATAATGTCCCTCGCTGTTTGAGTCTTTATTTTTTTAAAGTTATTTTTTCATCTATCATTTTCAACCAAGCAGCAAGAGGTCAAATTTAAGAATAAGTAATAGTTTGTCACGATTTTACGGGGGATAGTCAGAGCGCAATGTCACATCCTAAAGACAGCTTGAACTGGATAAATGGTTAGTCTTCAAATATACCATACGTTCTGCATGTTAGTATATCTGGCCAATTGGTTTAGACCCTACTGCCCTAGACGCATGCTCTCAATAGGGAAGTCACGCTTTGGGAAGAGGTGTTTCATTTCACAGATCCACCTTGATTCTTGTTGTGCTGGCTGAAGGAAGAGGGACGGGGGAGGAAAATTCAGAGGATGAAGAAGCAGAAAAATAACTTGTTTTGTAAAACGGGCAGCACGTCAGTTTCAAGGAAAAAGATGACACCGTGTTTATGCATGACATGCAAAATATCTTGAAGCCCTACAACCAAAAAAAAAAAAAGATTGTGTTAAAAATATGGCAAAAAGTCGTAATATTGTATAATGTATTGTTTCATCGAAACAGTGTTAAAATCACAAACTTGCCTTTTAGAGTCGCAGTCTTTTACAAAAATTCTGTTTTGTTAAGAGCTACCAAAAACATAGTAAACATCGCAATTATTCCCAAAACAAACTGGGAATGGGGACATCGATAACATATTTTAATGTTTAATTTTCTTCAGGGCTACCGTAGTGCACATTGATGAACACTTTAAAACAAATATAATGCTTACAAGTGTAAATGAGCCGGATTTTAGCTCTGAGCTAATTTCCATCTATAGTCCCGTCACATACAGCATATAAGAACATGACATTTATATATATACATACAGCAAAAATCAATACATGATATGCAGAAAGAGCATGAGCAGCATATTCAAAGATGGTACAGTGGTGGTATGACTGTGGCTTTCTGTCAAACACCTGGATAGCTCTCTTGAACAGCTGTTCTATGGGTTTCAGGTGTGTGGCACAAGCAAACGACCAGTTTGTAAAACAGTATTCAATGTGGGATAGAATCATACAGTGGAGGTATGACTTTGCAGCATTGACAGTTAAGAAAAAGGTCTAATTTGTTTAAAATGTTGCAAGTTGAATTTAATGGTATTGGATACTTTCTGGATATGTTTCTTAAAAAGTCAAGTGCGAGTCCAATATGACACTCTCTGTTCAAGATACTTGCACTGGGAGACTAGTTCTATTTCTGCTCCATTTAAAAAATACATTGGATCCTTCGATCCTTAAAACTAGAACATTGATGGCTGGCTTACGCTACAAACTTCATCACCTTTTAACAAGAGAGTAAGTATATAAAACGTTATTTTGTATATTTTACACATCAGCAAAAACAGAGAGAGATGGCAGGACACTGTGTTTTAGAGAGAACCCCTCCCCCCTGCGTCAGCAAACGGCTTGCGCGGTAATACCATCGCCCAGATGGTCCGCTTTTAGTTTCCCAGACGGTGCTTTTCAGGACTCTTTTCACTTCTGGCGGCGGGGGGATATTTCCTTCTTCTTCCTCCACATTGAGGGGTAACGGTGAAAACTCTTCTTTGATCTCGCTTTTTGTTTGCGTTTCTTTGCTTTTTGTTGCACATATCTTGTACACCGCTGGTTCCACAGTGTTTTCTTGATGCATTACTTCTTCCGATACAATGGTTGCGTGGAGATCTCTGGAAGACACCAGAGTTAACACAGCCCAATCTGTTGAGGTCAACGTTGCTTTAACACTGTGGGGTCCATACGTTTCTCCATTCTTCAGATTGTAGAAATGCAGTTCACTCGCCATATAGTTGAATACGTATCCCCAAACATGTTCATTTTCCAGAAGCCATTTCTCTTCAAGATCTTCGACCGGAGGTGTTTGAACCCGGCACAGATACTGCATCCGTTTCTTGATTGGCGCTCCGGACGGATAGCGGTAAGTTGTCACAGGTGTCTCGCTGATTAAACCCATATCGAGGCGTCTCTTGGCCACTTTTTCTTTTTGGAAAGATGACTTGATGATTGGAAATGACTGGCTTTTTATCTGCACGGGGTTCTTTTTTTTTTATCTCACTCCACCCCTTCGGTCTTCTGACATCACATAATTGGGGCGGGCCCTTCTGTCACTTTTATGCATACTAATGTGATGGAAGCGGCATTTTGTTTTAATAGACTTGGGGGCGGGTACACCTGTCACTTTTTATGCATACTAATGTGATTGAAACATTTTTTATGATACACCATAAGGCGCAACAGTGGGGGCTTTTCACACCTGTGAATACACATCAACCCCCTCCTATCGACGGATCTCACACCTACTTGGGATATCACACCTACTTGAGATCTCACACCTCGAACAAAGGGGAGGCGGGACTTAGCCCATTAGCATAAGTAGGGAGAGGTGTGACCTGTCACAGCACCTGTCACTTTCTATGCATACTAATGTGATGGAAGCGGGATGAATATTACTACTGCTGTCTTTGTTCAGGCGGAAGACACATGGCATGTAAGGACATCCGCTGGCCAGAGGAGGGCGCTCCGTCCCAGCGCTGGGAGCAGAGGGAGTTGAGTTGCCGTACAATATGACGGATATGACGGATGACGGATGCGACGGAAATACACCCGAGCAGACATATTTTTTTTAATGTTTATTGAACATTTTTAAAACATACAAAAGCTGGGTGAGGATATCATCAACTTATCAACATAAGTGCAAGACATTCATTCACAATAAGACAAAAAAACATAAATAATACATCCAATAAGACCCAGGGGGAGAGAAAAAAGCATAAAGGCACAAACACTTTTAAGAGGCATTAAGCTTACTTAAAATAATAACCATTTGGAAATGTCATTGCAAATCCTTATAGACATGTTACAAGATTGTATTTTCCTAAGGGACAGAAAAAAGGACTTGAACTCATTTATGAAACAGGGAAAGGAGGGCTTGCCTCCTCTCCATTTACTACAATGTAAATGGTATTTACCCAACATAATAATTATATTTACCAAATCAGATATCGGAGAGTCCTAATTATCAATATAATATAAAATGTGATATTTTTTGAAGGCCGTAATATTTGTTAATTTAAGTAATAACCAATCTCTCACATTCGACCAAAATAATTCAGAAAAAGGGCATGAGAAAAATAAATGTTCCAACGATTCATTAGATAAATTACAAAAGGAACATTGTTCCACTTCAAATTTAAATCTTGAATTTAAAAAAGTAGAAACTGGGTAGATTTTATGAACAATTTTAAAATGAGTTTATTTTGCTTTAGGAGAAATTGGCCATTTTATAAAATAAGATAGAGCTTTTTCCAATACAGATAAAGTGTCTAAATCGGTCCCTTGTGGAAATAAGCCTCTGTTGAAATTGTGAAAAATGTGGGATTTCAGAGAAGCATTAATAGATTTGTTATTCTTAAGAGTATCGCCAATAAATTCTAAATTAGGTAAAACTGATACAACATTTGAGTACAGTAAAGTATTATGAATCATTTCAATAAGTGGTACAGGAATTGCTTTACAGATTTTGTTATAATCTTTAGCAGTACACTTTATATTGTATTTCGTTGAAAAAGCCAAAACGTCTAGCAGTTTACCATTGCAATCTAGTAAATCATTAACAAACAAAATACCCCTCTCATTCCAATCACTCATAAACAAGGATTTTCTGTTTATAATAATCACTCTATTGTTCCATCAAGTAGATCCATGAGGAGAACAATTTTGGGTAAATATCATTTTCCAATAATGGAGTATCTGCTTATGAAAATTTGACAATTTGGTCGGAATCTTATTAACCTCAAAATCACATTTTAAAAGAAAATCAAACCCTCCTAGACGTTTAAATATGGCCTTTGGAATATGGAACCACATGGATTCTGGCTGGGACAAAAAAGCTTTTAACCATTTTATTTTAATTGTTCCAATCATCGATTCAAAGTCTAAAGCTTTAATTCCGCCTTTATCATATTCTTTAACAAGCTGTGACTTTTTAATGTAGTGAGTTTTATTTCTCCACAAGAATTGGAAAATAATTGAGTTTTTTTTTTTAATATTAGCCGAAGAGACAAAAAATGAGTGGCATGGATAAATAAGTTTAGATAGACCTTCTGCTTTAGTAAGAAGAACTCTGCCAAAAATAGTAAGATCTCTAGTTAACCAACGACTGAGAGATTTCTTCATATCTGTGATAAGGTTACAAATATTAAGATCTTCTCTCCTGATATAATTTTTAGATAATGTTATTCCTAAATATTTCACTTCAGGTACCACTCTAATAGAGTCAATAATGGAATCATCACATGAGGGAGTAATTCACATTTTGAAAGATTAAGAGATAACCCTGATGCTTTTGAAAAAATTTAAATTGTGTTAAGAGTTTCCTTTACCATGGATTTATTCTTTAGGAAAATGGATGTGTCATCCGCAAATTGACTAATTTTAAATTCTTTGTCAAAGAGGGTAATGCCTAATATTTTGTGATTCTTTATAATAAGCGTTGTTAATACTGGTCAGAATAAATAATTTTGGGGAAATAGGGCAACCCTGTCGAATACCACGTAAAACCTTAAACCTAGGGCTCATTCCAGGTTTCAAAGATACAGAACTATAGATGTCCGAATAGAGCATCCTAATTATGTTGCAGAAATGTTCACCAAAACCCAGAAATGTCAGAGTTTTCATTAAAAATAAATGTTCAACAGTATCAAAAGCCTTATAAAAATCCAGAAATAGTAAGAGACCTTCAGTATAAATAAACTCCTGGTAATCGAGCATATCCATTATCAGTCTGGTATGGTTATGAATACTTCTGCCCTTTATAAAGGCTGATTGACATTCATCTACTAGTTGATTCAGACCTGAGTTTAACCTGTTAGCATAAACATGTGCTAACAGTTTGTAATCATTACATAGTAGGGTAATAGGTCTCCAATTATCCAACAAAAGATTATTTTTATTTGGTTTTGGAATTAAAATAATAAGGCCATGTTTCATGGTTGGCGAAAGGTTTCCTGCTGAAATGCAATCTGTGAAAGCCTACTGTATAAAGCATTTCTCGCACATCTGACCAAAAACATTTGTCTATGTTTATACCGTCCAGCCCTGGTGATTTGCCACCAGACATTTGCAGTAATGCACTATCTAATTCTTCAATTTTTAGTCGATCGTCCATATACTGTTTAAAAGGATCATCTATTGTCTTTTTGAATTCTGTAATTTTACTAAAAAAGTTATCACAATTTTCTTTAGAAAGCTTTGAGTTATATAAATTGCTATAAAAAAGTCTAATTTCTTCGTTTATCTGGTCTTGATTTTCAATAGTGAAATCATTAAGACTCAGTTTTTGGATTTTCTTTTTCACTTGTCTTTGCTTTTCAAGATTGAAGAAATAAGAAGTGTTTTTCTCTCCTTGCTCAATCCATCGGGCTCTCGAACGAATAAAAGCTCCCTTAGCTTTTTCCAAATACTGTCTAATTGAGTTTGTAAATTGTTCAGTTTAATTTGCTCATCCAATGATAACTCAGCTTTAAGGCATACATTATTAATTTCACTTGTCATCTCTTGTTGTTTTTGTTTCTTTAATCTAGAGGAGTATTTACTGGAATTTGAGTGAATTTGAATTACCCGAGCAGATATTGTACCCCGATCAGATATGGTACCTACACCGGCCCCCAGCAGGAACCAACCGGCCCACGGGGAGGAGCCAGCAGAGGATATTTAACAGCTGGAAGAGTGGTTCTCGCTCTCTTTCTTTTGTTCTCGAGAGCCAGAGAACACAGCTGTTTTTCTCACTGAACAATATTCTGCTTGTAACATTTTTTTTAATTAAAGTACCCATTTGAACCTTCTCAGAGACTCCATTAGTCTCCTTATTTTTAAAGCTTCTCTCCTGGACGCGAGAATAACGAACAAAGCTATCAAGCCCCGCCCACTTTTGGGGAAACCAACGCTGTCATTTGAACGGCGATCAAGCCTGAAGCCAAAGAGATCTTCTGTTACTGTCCTTTCTTCTTATAGGAAGTACAGAAACACGTAACTCTGGATTTGTTTTAATGTTTGAGTTGCAATAAACGACACAGCAGCTTTTTGCCATGTTAAAACTATTATTTTCTGCCTTTTCTGCGAAATTACAGCCTCGCCTACTGATTTTAATTTAATCATCGAGCCCAATTCTCGATTTCAAATGTGTGCTCTAAAATTATATTTATAAATGACTATTATCATTATTATAAGCAAGACAATAAATGGCAAAGATATGTAGAAAATAAACTTATTTAAGATACGTTCATAACAAACGTATGAACGTGGGAGAAAATATGTTTCTAGAAGATATGTAGAAAATAAACTAAACGCTAGTCAAGAATGCGGTTTAGTTCTGTGGGAACGTAATTTTTAGGAGACAGGGTTGCCTTAACAAAGATAGCAGCAATACCCAAGGCCGTAGACCTATGCCATGGGAAAAGAGACAGTGAAAGGAGAAAACAATCAGCTGTGTCCATTTGCTTTGGGAACCACTCGCTTTTTGAAAACACAACCACTGTGGAGTCAGACATGGAGACACCAGAAATGACATGGCTACAAGAGCAAAGATATACACACCACAGTTATAGAATACACTTTTCCTTTTTCATGTGTGAATATCTGTAAATAAACCTTTTGGGCCAGCAAAAGGAATAAAAACTCTCATGAGCTCCTCTTTGCCTAGGTCACTGGCAGAGAGTATGAAGGAGTATTGACCTGTCTGAAAGGACAGACAGACAGCAAACATCCAAGTAAATAGAGGCAACAGGGAGCAAGAAGGCACACAGGAAATTAGCTGGAGAGATCAAGTTATTTATTTTGTGTGGATGAGATTTATTTGATTTTAATGGTCAACGTGTCCTCCCAAGGTTATCATTCAATGGCCTGATGTGGCTGGCCACTTACTAGCACAGACTATATCATTGTTAATGTGTACAAGTTGGTGTGTGTGTCTTTGTGTTACATGAACAAGTGTAATATAGTCATTTCATTGTAATGTATTCATAATAACAATGAGCACACAAAAGAATAGCTCCTAAAAATGACCACATACAATAAGAATCAATATCTTTTTAAATATCTATTTTTTTAATTTGTAATACATATTGTATTTATTACGTAGTGTTTGATCATGTCTTGGAAGTAGGAAGGAATGGTTCCTTTCATCGTCCTGTGGAGTCTGGATGCAAGCTAACAGAGTGGTGTAAGGAGGTGAGGACTGCGAGAACTTGAGGTGAGACTCCAGGCTGCCTGTGTGTTGACTGTCACACAGAATTCTTTTTAGCCAAAAACCTGAACATTCAGTTTGTTTAACAGCACAACATTTATAAAAACTAAAAACCTTCCCACGGTGGTCTCATTGTCATCTGTGACATCTTTCCCAATTCATTGTCAATGAAGACGTTCCAGACTTTATACTTGATGACATCACACATTTGGGTGTCAGCGCTGTACTTTTGGATTTGAAAGAGAGTTGGTCATGTTTTGGTATACTCATGGAATGTCTTGGACAAAAGACATCAAGTATTGCAATATTTGATTTATGTATAAATACAATAGGGAAAAGTGCAATATTTGATTATATATGAATGCAATAGGGAAAATCTAATATTTGATTTATGTATGTGCAATAGGGATATGTGCAATAGGGAAAGTTCTGTACCTGTATGTTTCTTGTTTGTTTCTTTGCCATGTGATATGTGATCTCTGTTCTGTATCTATGACTGATTGTCCAAAATGTTTTATGTTTATTATCTCGATGCCCAAGACAAATTTCTCCTAAGGGAGACAATAAAGCTAATCTAAAAGTATGACGTTTGGAAAAAGGCGTAGTTCCCCTCTAAATTATACAATTACAATTGTATTATACAATCAAGTAATATTTGTATTTCCGTAGTTGTTAACGTTCCCTCATTTTTTATCGTGTCATAAACATAAAATAAATATTTTTTACTTTATATTCTAATGATTAAAAATACTCAAATACTTGAAAGAAGATGATTTCTAAACTGGGTTCTGTAACTAAGCAGGGTTCACAGACTGGGTAAGGCACAACTAATGGGTCTCATTCTGCTGCCAATTTAGAACTCTTGCTTTAATTATGTTTATTTCATTTTGCTTTTAATACATTGATCTTAGTAATGTGTCAAATGTATGACTTTAACATGGAGGACTGATAACAATTTGTACCTATAGTCATTTACGCCTCTACAATGGTTTAGGTACAGACCGGCGTGTGGGCTTTGCCAAGGCCAGATCAGCTACAACAGGTAGTCACTGTGGGGTACCCCCAGGGTCGGCACTATCATCCGCAAGCACAACATCAGTTTCAATTTTTATGCAGATGACTCGCAGAATAATTTTAGCTGCGACCAAGCAAACCACACCCTTAACGCTGTTAATCTGCTCAAATGCCTCCAGGATTTCCACATGGGGCCCCCTCCACAGGCTCCTAGTTCAAACACACCACACAATTGGGCTTACCAGGTTTTTCCAGACCCAGCCGATCCAACTCACCCAGCCATACTCTGGCTGTGACCAGTGTGTGGAAAGATGGTGCCTGTGTCGGCTCGCCTCTCCCTCAGCTCTCTGCCTTTAGCTATCCTGCTTTTGTTTTATGTTTGTCAGAATGTCTCTGCTCTGCTCGTCTACGATCGCCAAGCTCTCCTTCACCTCAGACCCTCATTGGAGTTTATACTCTTTAAACCTACATCTGGCAACCATAAATCGCTCCCCCCTTCTACTGTTGGATATTCTCACCTACCTGCGCCGGTTGCCCTGTATCCTGCCTCGCCGAAAGCGCTTTAGACGATGGGGAAAGTGTGGTGGTGCGCTGGTCCATCAAAAAGCATACCTGACGGCTTCTTCTGGGATTTATCCACGCATCAGATGTCATGGCCCTCCCGCTGCACGCCATGTGAGGGATCGATGGATTCACCCTGTCTTTCCGGAGCTGCGGCCTCTTCTGGGCAGCTCCTCCTGCCCGACTGACTGCTCCGGGCCCGCGCAGCCTTCAACACGCACATCTTTGTCAGCTGAGACGCACTACACCTTCGGGCAGCCCGGAGCGAAAACTTTGCATGGCTTTGCTAAATGCTAGGTCGATAGCAAACAAAACGTTCCTGCTAAATGACTTCTTCACTTCTCGTGAACTGGATTTTTTAGACCTGGGTCCACGCTGGCGAGTATACACCGTTCTCTGAACTTCTTCCTCCTGACTGTACATTCTTCAGCTCCCCCCGTACCACCGACCATTGTGGGGGCATAGCATCAGTGTTTAGAGCTAGCCTC
This sequence comes from Notothenia rossii, assembly GCF_949606895.1. Lineage (NCBI taxonomy): Eukaryota > Metazoa > Chordata > Actinopteri > Perciformes > Nototheniidae > Notothenia > Notothenia rossii. The sequence goes on along the minus strand of NC_136905.1, from coordinate 47,786,052 downwards.
CAATGCCGATTGCTTCACCCTGTAACTAGCTACGCTAGCTTTGAGTTGCATCTTTTTGAACTGAACCCGGCCTCGCCTATACTCTGCTCAGTCGTGTATCGTCCACCAAAGTGCAATAAGGATGTCATAAATGACTTTTCTGACTTTCTGTCCGGGATCATGGTGAAATATGATCGTGTTTTGATCTCCAGAGACTTCAATGTCCATGTGTGTTGCGAGTTCGCACCTCCTTGATTCTTTTGGTCTCGTTCAGTCCGTGGCTGGCCCAACACACGAAAAAGGACACACTTTGGATTTAGTATTATCGTTTGGACTGTCTGTCTCTGTGGATGAAATCTGTGCAGCAACGCATATCTCAGACCATTTACCGGTTCTGTTTACAACGTCGATCCCTTCCGCAGGAGTCGAATCACGTGCCCCTTTGATTAACCCCTTGACTGCCTCACAGTTCTCTGATGTTTTTATTGCTTCTCCGATCTGTAAAATAGAGGTGAACTGTGCTTTTAGTGCTGATGAGCTTATTTCCATGTTTGACTCGACATGTACCCTAATACTGGATTCTGTTGCTCCTTTTACGCTTAGACGCACCAAAGTTCTCTCAGAGCCGTGGCTCAATGACTGTACTCATGCTCTCAGACGCACCTGCAGGCGTGCAGAGAGAAAATGGAAAAAGGATAAACTCCATGTCTCCTTAGAAATCCTTTGTGCTTGCCTTTCCGACTACCAGACGGCGGTCAAAGCAACCAAAACGGAGCACATTTCTCTGTTAATCTCCAAAAACAGCCATAAACCTCAGGTTCTTTTTAATGTCCTCAACTCGATCATTAATCCCTGTGATGTTTCTTCTATTGTGCCATCGACTACTCTCTGTGATAAGTTTCTTACATTTGTTATTGAAAAAGTATCTGCCACACTAGTGCTACCCCAGATCCTGCTCCTTTTCTGTGCCCTGCTGTCCTCGACCACTTTGAGCCTGTATCCCTCTCTTCTCTCTCGGATGTAGTCAAGCACCTGCGGCCGACAAACTGCACCTCAGACAGCATTCCCTCTCGCCTTCTCAGAGATGTTTTCGAATCAGTTGGAGCAAGTGTTTTATTGCTTGAAAACACCTCTCTTAGCCCAGGATGTGTCCTAGCTGCCTTCAAACATGCCGTGGTCCAGCCACTACTTAAAAAGAAAAATCTCGAAGCCTCCATTCTTGCACATTTTAGGCCCATCTCCCAGCTACCTTTTTTATCTAAAGCCCTGGAGCGAGTAATCTATGTCCAGCTGCAGTCTTTTTTAACCACGCATGGCGTCCATGAAAAGTTTCAGTCTGGCTTCAAACCCATGCACAGCACTGAAACAGCCCTTTTAAGAGTTTTTAATGATCTGCTCCTAGCCGCCGACTCAGGTAGCCCAGCTGTCCTGGTGCTGTTAGACCTGACAGCTGCCTTTGACACTGTGGACCATAGCATCCTATTGTCACGGCTTGAACAGTCCGCAGGCATCACAGGCTCTGCCCTTGCATGGTTCAGGTCCTACCTGACAGACCGTAGCTTCTCAGTGCAGCTAGGTGCCTTCTCCTCTGCTAAAGCCCCTCTTACCTGTGGGGTTCCCCAAGGCTCTATCCTGGGCCCCATCCTCTTTTTACTGTACATACTGCCCCTAGGTTCAATTCTCACTAAACACAATATTCCCTTCCACTGCTATGCCGACGATATACAGATCTATCTGCCTCTCAATTCTAATGTCAAACACTCACTACAGCTATTGATGGACTGCTTGATAGAGATAAAATCCTGGCTGACCCAAAATGTCCTTAACCTCAACAAGAGCAAAACTGAGGTCATCTTTTTTGGACCCCGACCTCCAGCCTCTCCGGTTGATATTCTGGGCTCTCTCAATGAAAACATCCTCCCCTCTGTCATGAACCTTGGAGTGACCTTCAGTAGCACTTAAATTCGACAAGCAGGTCAGCACCGTAGTCAAATCCTGCTTTTTTAAAATAAGACTATTGGCCAAAACCAAGTCGTATTTACCTTTTAAAGATCTAGAAAGGATTATTAATGCCTTTGTTGCCTCAAGACTTCTAACTGGCCACAAAAAGCGTGACCACATCACCCCAATTCTGGCCTCACTACACTGGCTTCAAATTCGGTTAAGAATTCATTTTTAAATCCTTTTATTTGTTTTTAAAGCACTAAATGGGCTGGCTCCGGCCTATATAGCTGAACTCATCCATCGCTACACCCCAGCAAGAGCACTAAGGTCTGCTGACCAGCTGTTGCTGATAGTGCCCAAGACCAGGCTCAAAACCTGAGGTCACCGAGCCTTCGCAGCAGCTGGCCCCAGGCTCTGGAAAACTCTGCCCCTCCATGTGAGGTCGGCAGAGACACTAGAGTAGGGCAGTGACCACCAACTGGCGGCCCGCGGGCCACATCCGGCCCGCCAGACTTTCTCATCTGGCCCGCACGACGGGGGTGACTGTGGCGTTGGCGGAGTGGTTAGTGCGTTCACCCCCCACCCATTTTTTACAACGTCTCGTGAGTAAGGTGCAGTACCGGAGTCCAACAGAGAGGCAGCAGCTGCAGGTCAGTAGACTGCGTACTGCGAAACCTTCCCTGCCTTGAAGAAGAAGTGATCCTTCGTTCGTTGTGAAGAGTCTGCTTTGTGCGCTTGGCACCACAGCAGCAGCCCCGCTGCGACAGAGTCCTACAGAGAGGCAAGAGCTGCGGGACAGTAGCCTAGAAGCAGGGCTGGGTTGTAACGGAATACATGTAACGGCGTTACGTAATCAGAATACAAAAATCAAGTAGGCTAACTGTATTCAGCTGGCGTTACATTTGAAAAACGAGTAATCTGATTACAGTTACTTTCATAAATCTGGAGTGAATACATTTTGGAATACTTATTGGAATTATTGGTGGAAAGGTTTCCTCACAAAATGTAATATTCATTACCGGCAGAACTATGTGCACACTGCACAGCGCTGCAGCATGTCTGTGAGCGAGAGAGAGATGCAGCGTGTCTGTGAGGCCCCGCCCCCGCACGCAGATGAGAGAGAGAGATCTCTTTTAACATATATTGAAAGTTAGAATCGGAGATGGTTAGATAAAATGTGTAAGATAATGTTTATGTAGCATTTATTTATTGTCGAAATGATGACATTTCATAACGGGATCAAATCAAAGTGAATGGCCTGCTGCTGCTGAATGGGGCAAGTGACTGGAACAAGTTTTAAAAGTTATTACATCGTTTCAGATAATAAATACTAATGATAATTCATTCTATTTAGGGGCGCCTTTGAAAGCACCCAAGGACACCTTACAATTCATAACATATTCCAAGGAAAGGTTCTAAGACAGTACAAAGAATGCAGTCCGGGTGATGTTTTTTATGTGGGGTGCAGATGAGAGAGCTGTCCAGAATGACACCAAGATGTTGTGTTTGAGTTCTTGATAAGCCATTAAAACAGTAAAATAAGTGTCTCCTGTTCACCAAAACATACCCATCTGTTATGGAAAAAGAAAGTATGCCAAAAGTATTCTAAAAGTAATCTGAATACGTTACTTTTTTAAGACACGTAACTGTAACTGTATTCTGATTACTTTCAGAGCATGTATTCAGTATTTAGTAACTGATTACATTTACAAAATGGCCTTCTAGTCAGAGCGGAGCATGACACCTGACTATTCCCTGTGTTTTTGTTTTTTATATTTCTGTTGTAAATTATTGTCTTTTGTTCTGATTGTCGGCTAGTCATGTGTTTTTATTACATGTACAGCACTTTGGCTCAACCAAAAATTGCTTTTAAATGTGCTTTATAAATAAAACTTGATTTGATTTGATTTGATACTCACCACCAGATGGTGCTCAGTTGACAGCTCCGCCTCTCTCTTCACTCATGGGTAAATCCGATAATCCAAAAACACAATCGAACATCTATCATCGGCCTTCAGCCACGTTCTCTACCTCCGGGCCGGGAAGCTTCCCTTCTTCCTCAATCTATCATTAGGCGCTTTCACACCAAAGTACTTTTCCCAGGAATAGTTCCGATAGTTCCTGGGATTTTGCGTTCACACCAAAAAGATCTGGAACTAGAACTTTTTTTCGGGAACCTTTTCACCCCCTTTCAGTCCCTGCTAGAGAGGTGGTACTTTCCTGGGGAGGACAAGGTTCCAATTTCTGATTGGCTGGGCGAATTGCAAACCACGCCCCGTAAAATTTTGTGAAGCCGCCATTTTATTTGCTCTCATTACCTTTATTAGCATTAGCATTAGCCCAGCGCGCCAACAGAGAGAGACTAACTTATGGCTACACAAATAAAACATGGGAGTGGTGGATTGATCAGGAGGTGTCGGCGCTTCTGGCGATTTACTCAGTCCCCAACTCCGGGGACTTACGGCCGGGGACATCGGGTGGCAGCATACGCCGTGAAGTTGTTTGCGGCCTGCCAGTAAACCCAAAGCAGAAGAAGAAGAAGTGACGTCAGAGGCTTCATTTGCCTAATCCTCCCGCAGAGACTTATTGCAGTGTGAACGCGATCTACTAGATAGTTTCGGAACTAAATATTTCTGGGGAACTTGGTTCCGGGAACTATTTCCGGGAAAAGTACTTGGTGGGAAAGCGCCTATTGTGTTACGGTTGAGCAGCGCAGGGAGGAACCAAGTGCAGACAGACGATTGTTTAACAGCAAAAAAAACTTTATTCAAGGCAACAGGATAAACAAAAAACCAGACAGGAACTCTATCTACCTCTAAACACAAAAAGGAACCCACAAAACCCCAACAGAAAACAAGAATTTAAATACACACATGGACAATCAAGACACAGCTGGGGAGGGGAGGGAAAACACAAAGACACAGGTGAACAGAATCGGGTAATCACACACAGGACATAGGGCCAGCAGGACCCCCGGCAGAACAGTAATCGGCGGGGCCTCCAACGGCACAGGACATAGGGTTGGCATGACCCCCGGCAGAAGAGTAGTCGGCGGGGCCTCCAACGGCACAGGAAATAGGGTTGGCAGGACCCCCGGCAGAAGAGTAGTTGGCAGGGCCTCCAACGGCACAGTACATAGGGTTGGCAGGACCCCCGGCAGAAGAGTAGTCGGCAGGACCCCCAACGGGAAAGGACACAGAGTTGGCAGGACCCCCAGCGGGGCCTCCAACGGCACAGGACATGGGGTTGGCAGGACCCCCGGCAGAAGAGTAGTCGGCGGGGTCTCCAACGGCACAGGACATAGGGTTGGCAGGACCCCCGGCATAGGGTAGGGACTTGAGTTGGGACTAGAGGAGGCACCATGGCTGCTGGGGCCGGAACCAGGGCCTGAACCATGTCTTCTGGGGATGGGACCATGGCTGCTGGTTGAACTATGAGGCAGTTTCCTCTTAAATATGATGTTCCTCTCAAATACTGTATTGCTCCTTTCACTGCACTGACTTGTTGATATTAACAAAGTTTATGGTATACATTATTTCATGTGTAATAGTTTGGCTCAATTTCAGTGTTCCTGTACTTAAACTTTGCGTTATTAATATGATGAAGTATAACCAAAAAGTGTAAACAATCTCAAGATCAGAAAGAACATCTACATCTAACAGAGTGTGTGTGTGTGTGTGTGTGTGTGTGTGTGTGTGTGTGTGTGTGTGTGTGTGTGTGTGTGTGTGTGTGTGTGTGTGTGTGTGTGTGTGTGTGTGTGTGTGTGTGTGTGGCCTGGTTACGATGAGCGCTGCTATTCCTGGTCTGAAGGGGAGGAGCAGGGTGAAAACAAGACTTTGCCCCTGACTCATGCCCTCTGTGGCAGCATAATGCTGGCCATCCAAGTGTGTTTGTTTCTCCTTGTTTGAATATGTGGCTGAAAGCACTTATTATTATTATTGTAAATGTAAAAGTTTAACCGTATATTAATTTAGTCCCTGTCTTTTATCTGTCTTTTATTTTCTTAGAGGTCATACATTATTATCTGACAGGGCTGTAATGTCTCTGAGAGCCGACCCACTTGCTGGCTCACACGGTGGTCAAACAGCAGCAGTTGATAAACTCGTTCAGTCCAACCTGGCTCTTTCGTAACATTATATAAGGTTATGCCATCTGCACAGACTTACTCATTGTTACATATTTGCCCAGCCGAGGGTTAGGGTGGTGTGGGGGTAATAGAGTCCAGCATACTGTGTCACATTTATTGATCCCTCCTTTTCCAAGCACAATCTCCCCCATACACACACTCTGGTTTCTTCACACATAGCATTCTATTCGCAGGGAACTCAACAAGTGGCCCTTCAAAATTATGCTAATATTTGATTATTGGCAATATGTGTTGTTAAATGTATGGTTGAGGTTCAACTTCATTTTCAAAATGTTGATTAAACTATAGGTCATTTACCTCTGCTACCTAATTTGAAGGTAGTGTAAGGTGCCTTCCATTCCAACCTTAAAAATGATCATATAGTCAGATCAACATATCTTCATGTTCAAGGATTACCTCATCTAACATTGCATAATGTCACTCTGTCAAAACCCTGCATGTTGTCTCTGGTCCTTGTGAAGAGAGTTGCAGCCCCTTTGGAAATCAATGGTAATAACAAGCTTAAAAGTGATCGGCAGATTTCAGGAACATACAAATATTGTTTCTCAGACCACACCACTCAAAACTGTTTATCTTTAAATGCTGACATTAATCTGACACTGTACAGGGTACAGTGTCCTCAGTCTGTTCCTCAGTAATAAATACTTTAAAAAAAAGTTTTATGTTTTTCACAATATCTGATCTTGTTGAGCACAATGTTAAATTCAGTCGAGGTGTGGGCGCACACATATATCAGCACACTCAGCTAACGTCTGTTTTAAAACTGATACGGCTGTTTACTGAGTACACATCTGGCATGTGTATTCATGCTTGCTGTGGAACATTCCAGTTAATTCATTCACAGTATGTATGGCATACTGAGAAGTTGAGCCATACTTGGAAAGAAAAATGTAATGAAAGGATTTTGTCTTTGTTATTATTATTATAAATTATTAAAAAAAAACATCCTGTGATAACCTGACAGCAATCTATCTTTTACAATATGGTGGTGGGAGGACATAAGGGGTCTCTGGTATATATTTATATTTTGGGTAAAAACTGACTGTTCAAACACCATTATGGAATCAACCACAACTATGAGTTGGACTACAGAGGGTGGTCCGGGCAGAACCTGATGGCGGTCCACAGACTGTCCACCCTCTAAACCTTCAGGAGGCGGTACAGGAGGCTCTGCTTCAGGACCAGCAGGCTGTCAACATGCTGAACACTGTCTCTGCACCCTGAACATCCCAGAATGGCGTGCCACCCTATTACGTTATGACAACATCACCCTATTATTTCGATGATTTTGATTGAGATTAATAGGGATCTGACTACATTAATTATGCAGGATTTTGGTTTAGTGTTTCTAACAATTGCGGGAGGTGGGGGGGGGAGGGGGGCTGGGGGTAGGGTCAAAAACCTATATAACACACTACAGGAGAGGGAAACCCTCAAAGAGCAGAATAGGGCCTCTTTAACGACAAATAAATGCTGTCATAACATGAACGAAGATATGCAACATCGGCCGTAAAAAGTGATGAAAAGCTAGTAAGGTTATCTGACTATTACACTTGAAACCATGTATGCCTCCAGTAATTTAACTTCTGAAAAGAAAACCGAATCAATTTAGATAATGAGCACATTTCTGTCCTATGGCCTTGTGAGACTGACCGTTGAGCGGCCCGACCAAGCAAGGAGGCAGAGGCAAAACGTCCCAAATACAACCCGGTGTGGGCATTTATTAAAATCATGTGCACAACACTGCACATAGTTCACAGCCTGAATCCTGCTGTTCTCCCTGAACACATCCTGCAGCCACAAAGATCTCACACCACCTTACAAACAGGAAACACAGAGCCTAAATGCCCACAGACTAATCAATCAACAAGACACAGGTGAGGGGGGAGGAGACAACACACGGCACCAGGTGCACAAAATCAGCAGCAACAGACATGGGGGAATGATATGTCAACTTTACACAGTGGTAACTTGTACAATTAATGCAACTTAACGTCATGATTTTCACACCCTCAATATACCATTTTCACCCTGATTATTCTCAACCGCTGTTATTCTTACACCAGCATAAATACTTTCTGCGCTCTCGCTAACTCCCCTATCTTTTCAGGCGGAGCCGAGGACCCGACCAGCACCTGCCAGACGACATTCCAATCAATACGGTTTAATCAGTTAATAAATACTACCTCAATAATTAGTATAAATTATGTAAAATGTGCAAATATGTAATGCCAAACTGTACTGTGCAATCACGCTAATAAAGTGCAAACTGGTCACTCAAGTGCTGAGTGACTTTATCTCTGCAAAGGGAAGTTGTTTCATAAAGTGCAAACTGTTACATTACATTACATGTCATTTGTTAGACGCTTTTATCCAAAGCGACATACATACTCAATACTGTGGGCAATCCCCACAGGAGCAATTTGGGGTGAAGTGTCTTGCCCAGGGACACAACGACATGCTGACTGCAGTTGGGTTTGAACCTGAGCTCCCCTGATCTGAACACCAACGCACTAGACCGCTGCGCCACACACCTCCCTCCCTGTTCACTAAAGTGCCCGAAGCGGTCAGTCCACAGTGACAAAGTTACCTTCGTCACTGGCCTTGAGGTGGCAGTAGTGCTTCCATAAACTAAAGGTGGGGCATTTATAGAAAAACTGTAAGAAGCACCTATTCATATTTAGACCAGCAAGTAGTCCAATGACATTCTTGCTTATATTGTATTTGCATACCTATATTTATGTGTCATGCTGGCCGATTACATATTCAGCCTTATTTTGTAAAAATGATGGGGGATACAATAGACTTGGTAACAAGTCAAACAAGAAACCTACATGTGAATGTAGAACAAGGACTATACTGTATCACAATGTTAACAGTGCACTTACACAAGGGAGGGATTTCCTCATGGTCAGTGTTCACCAAATAGCACACTTTTAGCAAACGACTCCAGGGTTGTTCCCTCTGGACATCTTCCAGACCTGAGACTTTAGGACGTCTCAGTCCTGGTGTTGTGTTAAAGTCTGTTTCTCCATTGATTTGTGTTTCCCTTCACAGCATTACCTCTAACTCAACCACTCCTCTCTTATACCTGACAGCTGACACTAACACAATATTTACCTAAGCCTTATCACAAGGTCAGCACTAAAAAAAAAGTATTTAAAAGGAGCAACGGACTTCAATGCAAGATATGATATTGGTGCACCAGTTCACTTTTCAATAATGACTGTGTGGATTATGTCTACCTAATCAACATTTATTGCTTTCAAAAAAGTGTTTATCTGTTTTTTTCTTGTTCTTTAATACCTCTGCAGTGCCCCGGAGGTGAGGTGGCATCTCTCCACATATAGAAGTGAGCATGTAGCTTTTTGGTCAGTTTGTATATCATTTAAATATATAACACAATAAAGACTTATTCGCTAAAAATGTTTCCTCATGTGGCAATATGCTTTCTAATAAAAAAAACAAGATGTATACATCTCAAATGTTTTTTTCCCCCACAGGCACAGTAGAATTACAAATTGTTCAGAGAAACCTTTACACAAAAAAGAAGAAGGAAAAACCCAAAGTGGAGCTGCAGCTCAACCCGAGGGAGGGGGGGAGGAGGGTATTCACTGTCTACATCTGACGTCAATCTTTCTACAAAGATAAGCCGTGTGGCTTAATATGAAATATAATGTTCGCACTTATAGGACGAGTTATGGAGCTCCAGCCTCCTCGTGCAGCTGCGAGCACACAGAAGGGGGACACAGGCACGCTGAACTCTGAGCGCGCACGGAGCCTCGCGCCGCTGGAGGCATGCAGGGCACGCTGCAATAGTTGTACTGCGGTCGGATACACGCAGGAAGACACCATGGGCATGGCGAGTGAGGATTTGCTGGTGACCCTCCAGATACTGCCCGGCTTTTTCTCCAACTGTCTGTTCCTCGCGCTCTATGACTCCGTGGTGCTGGTGAAGCGCGCGGTGTCGCTGCTCAGCTGCTCGCGCCCCGCGGGCTCCGGAGAGCGGCCCCGCATGCTGACCTCCGCGGGGCTGCGCTCCATCTGGAACAGCTTCCTGCTGGACGCATACAAACAGGTAGGGGCTGATCCTGCGGAGTCCCAGGGACCTGAACCCATCATCAGACACTCACTGTGTTTCAACTTCAGGAATATGCCACATGACGTAGTTTTACCAAATACTGTGTGTGCGTGCGTGCGTGTGTGTGTGCGCGCGTGTGTGTGTGTGAGTAACCCAGGCTTACTGTTAGTTATCCATATGTTTCTGTCTCTGTCTTCGTACAACCAGTGTGTACGCAGAATAAATACAACAAGATAGAGCTTTATTCATTCTAAGAGATATAATACAAATTAAGGGCGTAGGAAGTAACACGTAAAACAGTTTTAAATAGAATATCAGTACAAGACATTTAGTAAAATACAAAAGTAGGGTCAACAACATTAAAATAAAAAAGAGTAAATATATAAAGTGCATAATTAATTAGGTCAATTCACTTAAAGGTCTCCTATTATACTCTTTATTTACTATATATTATAGGTCTCAGATATATACAAACATGTATCTGAAGTGTTTGTCTGAAACACCAAACAGGTCATTGCAGCATACCTCGGTTGTTGATTGGCTAATACACAACCCCAAACATATTTGGCACAAAGTGGCAAAATCTGATTTTTCAGATCTCATTTTCAGACAGGTTTTTATATAAATGGATCAGGACAAAAAAGAGGGATAATGTTTTTTCCCAAACTTTCAGAGTCTCTTAACACAGAGGTGTTACCTTTAAAACAAACCATAAATGTTAATGAGAGCAACTTTACTGCAAGAGTAGATCAGTTATGATTTAGCCAGTTATTTTCCATGCATGCCCCTCATAAGTGAAGGACACCAGACAATGGTCTATTTCTAAGGCAAGTTTTGAAAACATAAAAATCATTGGAGGAGATATATAACTCTAAAATGGCCAATCATTAGACCCTAAATGTTATCACTCAGAAAAGTATTCAAACGGTTCCCAAGGTGGATAGATCTGCAAACGCTCTGGGGGGGCAAACGGCTCCGTGTGTACGCCTCTATACGATCATTTTCTGATAACGATGAAATAGCCCCGCCTCCCTCTCCCCACGTCTCCCTACGTCTCCTGCTCAGAGATCAGCTGCTGGGCTGTCAGAAGAGGGGGAGGAAAAGAGAGGCTCAGTTTATTATTATTATAATATAGAGTCGTTATCAATTTGTTTTAAAGCTCAATAAATAACAAAGACGACATCCCATTTCCCCCCCAGGGGGTGAAAAGGTTTGCGCGAACTCAGGGTCGGCTCTAGAACAAATCGAATGGGGGGGAAATCATTTACCAAGGGGGGGCACACACTGCCGTCAACAACCAACACACAAACACCAACGCAACTTCAATTTAAAAAAACATGCTTTAAAGTTTGTTGTCTTTCACACACATTGCAGGGGTGTAGTGCTATTTTATAGCGCACCTATGACTTGTGCATACATGCACGGTTATGGCACAACCACCAAAACAAAAACATATGGACATAGGCCACCATATAAAAAGTGTACAAATGTATTTAGTATCCTATCCATGTGAACATGTTTTAGGTGGGGATGGACCTAACCTCCTCTAGGAGGGTCTGGGGGCATGCTCCCCCGGGAAGATTTTTTTTCAAATATTGAAGTTGAATGCATCAATCTGATGCACTTTGAGAGCAAAATGAAGAGATCTATGCCTACATCTCTCAGCATCCATATGAAACAGATCTGTACACAGATTTACTTTATGGATATTTTACTAATCACTCCCCTTTTAAACTGTATTCTTGTGTTACTGTCCTATAGTATTTCATACCCGCTTTTCATTTATTCTTTAATAACTATATGATCATATAAAGGTAGCCTATTCCTCGCAAATACTTGTTTACATAAATGGGGACCAAACCGTTTGAGACCCACTGAGATAACCTACACTAAAGTTAACTATCTAAACACAGAGAGAGTCCTTGGGTATCATTTGAATTTCCACGATTCTGATTCTACTTTTCGAGTCCGGTTCTTAATCGTTCTCAATTCCGATTCTTTGAGGGGAAGGGTAAAAAAATGATACATGCTTCTTCCACCAAAAAAAATTACATTTATTCGAGAAACTTTTACACAGGTTTGTTACGATTCCAGACACTTAGTATGTAGGACCCAACTGCAAAACCCGGGAGACAGATGTAAAGTATTTGTTGGATACTTTATTTTCCATAACAGCAAAAATGAAAACGCTCACATATTGAGGATTCAAAAAACCAAAGAGTTCCAGCAGCATAGACCTTACCGTGACAATAGACAAGATGAACTGACACTGAACACTGGGAGACAGGGGAATTTAAACAAAGGGTAACAAGACACAGGTGGGAATAATCAGGGAATTAGACATACCAGGGAACTAACGACAGACATGAAAACACAGGGAAAAGAGACACGACAATATACAGGGAGGAAAACATGACAAGGAGAACGGAAAAACACGACAGCAAACACCCAAACCTAGACAGACAACACTAAAACCCGTGACATAAACCTGGGGGTGTGACAGAACCCCCCCTCAAGGGACGGATCCCAGACGTTCCAAAAAACAAAGTCCAGCAGGGTGGGTGGAGGGGGTCCGGAGGACGGGTCTCGGGCGGACGGCCCGGGGGCAAGATAGAGACCATGGATGGGGTCTCGGGCGGACGGCCCTGGGGCAAGGCAGAGTTCAAAAAGGGGTTCTTGGGCGGACGGCCCGGGGGCAAGGCAGAGTTCAAAAAGGGGTTCTCGGGCGGAAGGCCCGGGGGCAAGGCAGAGTTCGAGGAGGGGCGAAGACCACAGCTCTCAGGGGACCGGGCAGGAGCCGGTGTTGACCGGACAGGAACCAAAGCCGGTGGAACGGGTGTTGGCAAGATTCTCCACGGAAGAGGACAAGGAGTTGGCAGGACCCTCGGCGATACAGGTGATGTCGAGGCCTCCAACGAAACAGGACATGGGATTGGCAGGGCCCCCGGTAGGAGAGTAGTCGGCGGGACCGCCAACGGGACAGGACACAGGGCCGGCAGGACCCCCGGCAGAAGAGTACTCGGTGGGGCCTCCAGTGGCACAGGACATAGGGCTGGCAGGACCCCCGGCAGGAGAGTAGTCGGCGGGGCCTCCAGTGGCACAGGACATAGGGCTGGCAGGACCCCCGGCAGGAGAGTAGTCGGCGGGGCCTCCAACGTTGACTTGAGAGGTGACTTGAGAGGTGACTTGAGAGGGAACTCGAGAGGTGACTCGAGAGGGGACTTGAGAAAAGACTTGAAAGGGGACTCGAGAGGAGACTTGAGAGGCAACTCGAGAGGTGACTTGAGAGGTAACTCGAGAGTGGACTCGAGAGGGAACTTGAGGGGTGACTTGAGAGGAGACTCGAGAAGGAGCTTGAGAGGAGACTTGAGACGGTTGGTTCGCCAACAGGACCAGAGGGGCTGGAGTCGGCTGGAGAGCCAACAGGAGACGAGGTGCTGGAGTCGGCCGGTACGTCGACAGGACTCGGGGAGCTGGCGTCGGCTGAACAGCCAACTGGAGACGAGGTGCTAGAGTCGGACGGTACGTCGACAGGACTTGGGGCGCTGGCCTTGGCCGGTACGCCGCCAGGACTCGGGGAGCTGGCATTGGCCGGTAAGCCAGTCCTGGAGCCGAAACCATGGGTACTGGGGCCGGCCCTGAAGCCAGAACCATGGCTGTAAGGTCCGGTTCTGGAGCCGGAAACATGGCTGTAAGGTGCGGTTCTGGAGCCGGAAACATGACTGCTGGGGTCGGCACTGGAGCTGGGACCATGGCTGTAAGGTCCGGTTCTGGAGCCGGAAAAATGGCTGTAAGGTCCGGTTCTGGAGCCGGAAACATGACTGCTGGGACCGGCACTGGAGCCGGAAACATGGCTGTATGGTCCGGTTCTGGAACCGGAAACATGGCTGTAAGGTCCGGAACTGAAGCAGGGACCATGGCTGCTGGGGCCGGCACTGGAACCGGAACCATGGCGGCTGGGCGCGGAGCGGAAGCCTGGACCCTGGCTGTGTAAGCCAGCTAATGGAGTATGGAAGCATGGATGCATGGGCCGGCACTGGAGCATGGAGGCATGGACTCGTGGGCTGGTTCTGGAGCAGGGACCATGGCTGCTGGGGCCGGCACTGGCGCCGGAACCATGACTGCTGGGCAAGGAACCGGAACACGGATCCATGGCTGTGTGGGATAGTACTGGAGCACGGTACCATGGCTATGTGGGATGGTACTGGAGCATGGAACCATGGCTGCTGGGTCCGGCGCTGGAGCCGGCACCATGGCTGTTGGGCGCGGAACCCTGGCCTTGCGTCTTTTAGGAGTTTTTTGGAGGCTTCGTGGACCTCCAAACGCCAGACCAGACCCCAAGAAACGGTCAGAAAATGAGGACTGGCTCTCAGGGCTACGTGAAAAAATCCTAAGCCACTCTGGCAACAAGCTCCAGAGCCAGGGATTGCGAGCAACCTCCTGACGTGCCTCCTGTAACGCAGACTCTCTACCCCGTCTAGATGAGGCGCCTTTCCATGTATACAAAGTATACTCCAGAGAATATCCAAGACGTTCCGCCTGTAGCATCAAAAGGTCTACTGGGTCCATTGTTGGTCAGTTCGTTCTGTTACGAATCCAGACACTTAGTATGTAGGACCCAAATGCAAAACCCGGGAGACAGAGGTAAAGTATTTATTGGATACTTTATTTTGCATAACAGCAAAAATGAAAACGCTCACGCAGTGAGGAATCAAAAACCAAAAGAGTTTCAGCAGCATAGACCTTACCGTGACAATAGACGAGACGAACTGACACTGAACACTGGGAGACAGGGGAATTTAAACACAGGGTAACAAGACACAGGTGGGAATAATCAGGGAATTAGAGACGGCAGGGAACTAACGACAGACATGAAAACACAGGGAAAAGAGACCAGACAATATACAGGGAGGAAAACATGACAAGGAGAACGGAAAAACACGACAGCAAGCACCCAAACCTAGAAAGACAACACTAAAACCTGTGACATAAACCTGGGGGTGTGACAAGGTTATTTTACAGTAATATTCACATTAATCAGTCTATATTCACTGCTATGTAACTGTAACCTGAGAACCACTGAAGCTACAACAGTGTAACAGTCCAACTTTTAAAGGAACCCCCCCCATTTAAAAACAGTTCTTGTTGAGAAAAACAAGCATATCTGCCTTCTCAGGCATACCGGGAAGAAATGTTTGAACATTTTAAAGTAAAATGCTTCAATCTCCACTTTAAGCAGAATTACTAGAGACTTGATCTAGGGGGTACAACTCTAAACACCCATATGAAAAAGATCGGTTTACATTTTAATAATTAAATAAGTATGTGAACATAACCAATAACCTACCATAGCCAATAAAAAATACATGTAAGATATTTAATTTTTGTTGTTCATTCATATCTTATTTTACTATTTTATTTAAGCATATTTTTTTATCTCTCCAGTTTAAAACGATATGTCTGGTTTACTGTCCTATAGTATACTTTGGAATGATTTCAAACCTTTTTTATCCCAATAATTATAAAGTAGTGCCTTGGAAATATGTGTTTACATACATTGTGATCAAAACGTTTGAGACCCACTGAGATAACTTCACACCTGCCTTGTATAGTCCGGTTGAGTCTAACCCTGGTGCATTTGGCCGCTTGGTGCGGTTCATTTGGGTCGGTGTGAACACAATTCGAGACCTCTTAAGTGAAATAAAAAACCGGACTCTGGTCCGCTAAAATAGGTGGTCTCGGAGCGCTTGCTTGCGAACTCTGGAGCCGTTCATTGCTGGTGTGAACGCAGTCCGCACCAAAACATATCTTCAAAAATCTTTAGCGAAAGAGTCTTTCAAGACATCCGCGGTTGTTTAGTTAAAGAGTAAAGCAGAATTAAGTGTTGTACAGTGTCGTGTAAAGTAAAAATTCCCCGTCAGCTACATAAAAGTAAGAACACCTGTCGTCGGTGAAACGCCCCTCCTTACTGCAGAACGTCTCTCATGGATAATGTGCAGCGGCGCAGTCATTATGGGGAAGGAGGGTTTCTGCCCGTTACCTCTCCGCTGTTTTCTTGTCGCTCTTGTCTTGTCAGTTAGAAAGAGCCAAACTGTATACAGTTAAATCGAACAGACTTCTTTGTGCAGATTTGAGCGTCCTTAAGAACGGTCAATAAATCCTTGACAGTGGTCTGTCTGTTCTGGATTGACAACGTGTCACGTGTTCTGAATTGACCAATCAGAATCGAGTATTCAACAAAGCCATGTAATAATGTTTTTTAACGGACGTTGTCTGATTATATAATCATATGCGCGGGCCGCTAGTGTCTGTTGATCTCCAGATTAACAGCAGCATGAGAATAACCTGCCGAAAGTGCCGATGCTCCATGGCGGAGGCTCCGCTAGAAATTGCCGGGATTTGCGTTTTTACCCCCTTAATGTCTGACCAATGGTTGAACAGCATTTCTGAGCACATGACTTGTGTTTAAAGTTTATAGTCCGTTTGAGTTTTGCCCGTGTGAACGCAAACCGAACCTTCTGAAAAATGAAACGATGTAACAAACTGTGGTCTGGTGCGCACCAGAGAGCGGACTATTATGGCCCATCCACACACAGGCATGAAACAAATCTTTCAAAGCTTCGCCCATTCACTTGAATGGGGTGACAGAAGATTTTTAATCTTCACCGAACTGCATTGTGGGGAGCGGAGCATGGCTTTGCAAGCATCGTGAGCATCAAAAGTTAAGCAATGTTCAACTTTTGATGCTCCCAATGCTTTCGAAGCTGGCATCAGCCAATCAAATCACGTTTATGCAAATCCCGTCAGTACAAGCGCTAGCCAATCAAACCGCGTGCAAGCTGAGAGAGCCATTTCCTCATATTCCAAACGAGAAATTACGGTAGCAAATCACCCGGTTCTTTACGACCAGAACTATTTACCGGGATACAAACCGGAGGAACAAGGCATGGAGGGAGGTGGCAGAGACAGTGGGTGAAACTGATTCGCCTGTTTGGGGAGTTTATATCCAGTTTACTTCGTTTTAACATTGCTATTGCTTTGTATGTCGGGGGCGGGAGATTCATGTGATTGGTTGTTGGTCGCGTTGCTCGCAAAAAATCGCCAAGCTTCAGACACGCCCAGCATCAAGATTTTTCAAGATTTTTTTCATGCCTGTGTGTGGACGGGCCGTTAGGTGTGAATGCACCCGTAGACTAAAGTGATCTATCTAAACACTCAGCTGTAGTTATCAGCCTCTCAGTCTGACTGGAGAGGACTCTCACTCCACATTATTGTAGAAACATCTTCTTCTAATATCCGTTAGAGCAGCTAGCACCAGATGCTAAGAACAACAGCACTGGTACTGGTGCACCCTCCCTCTCTCCCTCGCTCGCTCCCACGCTCACTCGCACTTTGACTGTGAGCTGCGGGTGCCAGATAAGCCAACATCCCCCATTTTCATCACTTACAGCGCCCATCGTACAGGGCATATGAAAAGTGTAACCGGGATGAAAAGGGTGTTACATTTACTTAATTATGAATGTTGTTAAATCAAGGCTGAAAATTAGGATGAGCACCAACGGTCAAAACATTTTTTCCCTCCACAGATCTGGCACCCTAGGCGAACATCTATAACGCCAGTGCGAGGCCGGCCCTTGTCCCAGGTTACGCTGTAGGAAGTGTAGGTACAACGCTACATTTCCCGCCCCGCCGCAGTCATACAGTAGGCTACGGAGAGCAGCGAGAAACATTTCCTCAGGCATCGAAAAGCGGAACCGAAATTCACATTTCTAAATGATGCCGTTGGAATCGAAATGTTGGAACCGGTTCTCGGTACCCAACCCTAGTCCTTACCTCACTGAGCTGAGGTTATACGATCCTCTCAGTCTGACAGGAGAGGACTCTCCTCCACCTTGGTGTAGAACCAGCCCTTTATATCCATTAGCATAGCTAGCTAACCAGATGCTAACAACAACATTCCACGTTACCGCTCGCGCACTCACAAAATCCGCTAGTGCCACACACACACAGAGAGCCGAGCTTGAATGAAACACAAAGACCCAGAACAGAGTTCCCGTTAGCCGGTAATTACCGGACTACGACCGGTAAAATATGCTGAAGACCGGCAAATCTAAATCTCTCCGGTCAAAGTGTCCGTTCAAAATTATTTCCGTTTTGCGCAATACCGCATCAGTTGCACAACTTGCACCACTTATGTGACAGACAAAAGACTATGTGACAGACAAGAATAGTCAATACTTAAGTGTAACACTTAATGTGGAGAAAGAGATGTCCTGTATGGGTTGATTGTGCGTTGATCTGTTGGTAATGCCTCTGGGTTCCGGTAGGCATGTAAACAAATGCATAATGCTGCGCTATACTTTGTGGCCTCACCCAGTTGCATAGCAACGCTTATTGTTTAGGTGCATTTTAATAAGCAGGTAGTCCTATCATTAGCTAGAACTAACTGGATCTGATTGATATGGACATAAACGCGAGTAAAGTCTAATCTGGCGGGAGAGAGAGATCAGCTGCTGCTGACGAGTCGACACGCAGCTCCGCATGATCACCTGCAGCGATGAGCGGAACAAAACAAACACTTCAGGTTAGAATATCACTCGTAGCTATTTTAATTACCTCTCAAACTACCGTAACTAGTTATAGATAAGTTTAGCTTTACTGTCGGGTCACTCATTACTGATCCGCGAGCTGCATGATACTGACGGGCTGTCAGGAGAGGGAGAGAGCGCTCCGTTTATTATTCCCGTGTTATTGTAAGTTACTGTACACTTTTGAATAGTTAATCTACTATGATTAGTTTGTTTAATATTGAATCATAGAAATTTGTTTTAAAGCACAATAAATAACAAAGAAGACCTTTGACCGGCACTTTTCAAATTTTGTCTGGAAGATTTAAACTTTAACGGACATGTTGACTGGCGAAAAAATATTCTAACGGGAACTCTGACCCAGAAGTACTTGTACTGTACTGTATATCATATTATTTTCGATGGCTTTACTGTATAATCAGTATAACAGATGAACAGATCGCCACTGGGCTTTCATCTAAACACACAGCCACGTAATGATAACAAAACAAAGGTCGGGGGTCATTGGTCAAGCAACACACCAATCAGAGAGCAGCAGTGAGCACACCTCAGGCTGTGTTTTATATTTGTATTCTTTATTTCTGATGTATTTCACACAACAAACTTTTAGTGGAAACGTTTTAACTTATATGATTAAAAAAAAAAAAAAACGGCAAAGCGGCAAGGCTTGCCCCCCCTGCGTTTGGGGGGGCACAGTAACTCATTTGGGGGGGCATGGCCCACGAATGATCCCCCATGACGCCGACCCTGCGCGAACTAGGTTCTAGTTCGAGATCGTTTTGGTGTGAAACCAAAATCCCAAGAACTATCGGCCTAGTTCCTGGGAAAAGTACTACGGTGTGAAAGTGCCTAATGTGTTGCACCTGTTCCTATTTGAAAACCTTTGTGATTATATTTACTTTACTGAGTTTGGCCATCTCATCAAAGTCCCCGCCTAATGCCTCATTCATGCAATGTCAGCAGAGTGGGAAAAAAGAAAACATCGGTTTCTGACTTCCTGCTTCATCCCGAGGTAGTCTCCCCACTTACATTGTTGTCAGGGTAGAATGAAGCAGGCAGGACCCAAATGCAGATTTCACAGAAAATACCTTTATTTCAAGGTTAAATAGTAACAAACAGAACTCTTCCCCGTGAACACAGTCAAAGACAAACAAGGATCTCACAAAGACTAACAGGAAAAAACTAACTAACAGGAATAATCCAAGAAACAAGAGGCAGGTGAGGAGGAAGGAGAAAATACAGAAAATACAGGGGCACCAGGTGAACACAATCAGGAAATCAGGTAGGAGGCAGGGACACGGGAAGGGGGGGGGTGCAGCACCCCCATCTGTTGGCGGAGAGTTGTAACTGCAACGCCAACAAGTTCACTAAACAAATCAATACAAAAGTTTTATTTTTAGTTACTATTTTTGAGTTAGCATTTTAGTGTAAGCAGTTAATAAAAAGCTTCACTAAATAATAAGAGAAAGATATAATGCGGTGTGCTTCTTCTGTTGCTCTGCTATAGAAAATAAGCTTGTCAGTGCAGACAAGATCAGGGATAGGAGTGTTGTGGAAGGAGGATTTAAGAACTGGCGAAAGGCAGGGGAAACATTTAGGGAGCATGAGAAGTCCTATCAACACACAGTCCGTCAACAAACTGGCAGCATTAAATACAACACCGATGAATGCACTGCTCTCACAAGCTGTTGCTAAAGACCAAATGACTGCATTTAATATGATGTTATTATACAGGACCAAAGCCCCGAATGTTTTTTCTGTTTTTTGCCCCGGACAATTCTCCCTCAATAATATAATACATTAACTGTGCTTTACCTGAACCTCATCATGAGAAGATGGCAGAAATGCAATTTCCGGTGTTCAGTGAATGCAACAGAGGCAATACACCAGACCAACCAGAGAGTTGCATGGAAATAAACGTATCTTATTGGCTGAAAGGTACCTATCCTGTGACAATGTTTAAACTGTCAGTCGGACTCAGAGTTTTTGAAGATGGACATAAGAACATTTTTTCTTAAAAAAAGACGACAATTCTCAAGTGGTGGCTCACACAACAGCCCCAGATCCACCACTTGAGCCAGGTAATCAAGGTATGTAAATGTCAGTAAACTTCCAAGTTATGCGAACATGTAAGCAAAGCATAAATTACAGCTACATTGACGTTACTTTGAATCGCGGGGGTAAGGTAAACCGTTTGCAAGTAGCTATAGCTAGCCAGAGATATTAAATAAACACTTTGTCATACAATCTAAATGTAATGTTTTTTAGCGTTACCTGGTGATTTCAAAGAAAGCTCTCTGGAAAATGTTGACTGTTCAACATGAAGCTAGAGGCTACCTTACTTTACACCGTTGATCCTGAGTTCTGTTGGTTAAATGTTTCATAGTTAGCTTAGCTAAGCATCAACCTAGCACTGAAATATATGGATGTTATGTGACAGTATTTCTGAGAAAAAGTCAGCTGAAATGGTGGCATAGTTGCCAAAGCTTTATGTATCGACAGCATGTTTGAACGTATTTGCAGCAGTAAATGTGGCTGTTTGGCCACTGACGTTGCCATAACAACACCTGAATTTAAATGTGCAACCTCTTTTTGAGACAGATTTTTGCATGAAATTATAATTCTTCTGAAATATATTCCTATTGACAGCTAGTTTCTATGTGAACATTATGAGATGGACAGCCAGAGAGAATAAATGAAAAACAGTTATCCATAGATCTCTTAATTTTGCTCTAAGTGGACCTGATTGATGCTTTTAACGTCAATATTTAAAAAAGATCCCCCTCCCACCGCACCCGCATGCCGCACCCCCAACTCTGACTGACTTCCCGCGTCCCTGGTAGGAGGGAACAGGTAGGAGGGAACACACAGACAGGAAACCAAAGACAGATCTAGACAAGACAAAACACAACACAGACAGATCGTGACATTACCCCCCCCCCCCCCCCCCTCAAGGGACGGATCCCAGACGTCCCTAAACACAAAAAGTCCAAAACATCCAGCAGGGTGGGTGGAGGGGGACTGGAGCAGGGACTCGGGCGGACAACCCGGGGACAAAGCAGAAGCCGAGAAGGGGGACTCGGGCGGAACTTCACTAAACATGGCTTCTCTGTTGCCATCTGGTGTGCCTCTGCCAGAGCAGCCTCTTTCTGCTGAACACAGGACGCTCCCCTCCACCTACCATAGCAGCAAGCCAAAGAAAAGGTAAAACTATGTAACTCCACCTCAAATGGATCATCTGCTGGGTTCATCTTTGGTGAAATCCTTCTGTCAAGGTAAAGCGAAGCAGGCAGGACCCAAATGCAGATTTCACAGAAAATACCTTTATTTCAAGGTTAAATGGTAACAAACAGAACTCTTCCCCGTGAACACAGTCAAAGACAAACAAGGATCTCACAAAGACTAACAGGAAAAAACGAACCTAAATGCACACAGGACTAATGAAAGAAACAAGAGACAGGTGAGGAGGGAGGAGAAAACACAGGGGCACCAGGTGAACACAATCAGGAAATCAGGTAGGAGGGAACAGGTAGGAGGGAACACACACAGACGGGAAACCAAAGACAGATCTAGACAAGACAAAACACAACACAGACAGATCGTGACAATTGTAGCCAGAGCAGATAAAACAGATTCAATTAAGAGACGAATGAATAAAACATAACGTCAATAAGAACAGATGATAGGTGTATGTTTTGAGTTGTTGGCCTGTCACGACAATACATTTTGTTGGACGATCAATTTTCCTGGAAATTATTGCGATAAACGATAATATTGTCGGCACCGCTGTAAGACCATTTTAGACCACTGACATAATGATAATATATAATAATAATTAGAGTACATCCTTTCAAACAGAACTTTTGCGCCACTGCACGCCGGGCCTGTTGAGTGGCCCGTCACATCTTTATGTAAACAAACGCGCATGTAAACAAACACGCATGTAAACAAACACGCATGTAAACAAACACTCATGTAAACGGCAATTTATCGAGGTCAGAAAAGTTATCGAGTTCATTTTATTGATCGTACGATAATTCAATGAATTGCTTATCGCGACAGGCCTAGTTGGCGCTCAGACTCTACAGGGAGATTTGTAATGGATAACACTCAACAGCAGCATGATGATAGGCTAACAATGTAGGTGTGTCGCTGTGCTATTGGATAGATGTGACCAGCTGATGAGAACAGCTGACAACCAACGGACAACCACAGACTCTGGATGCCATGAGGTGTTAAGGTTTAAATTGTGTACAATGCTTTTGTGTTTTTCCCCTTCAATTCTGAGAAACAACTTTTTTTCTCTGAAATGTGGAGCGCCGAAGAGACTACACGACCCACAATCCCCAGCTATTGTTGTGATGACGCCTGTCCGCTTTGCGACAAACCCTGTGATTAATCTTCAAGCTCTGGGATTTGGATGTTGGAGTGGCAGTGTGCCAAGGTTACGCCGAGCGTCAAGCTCTTTGAAATGGAACGAAAACCATGGCAGACTATTCAAAACTGGACTTGAATGCCCCCCCAGAACTACACATGCTGGCTATTGTGTTTCGCAACATGTTCTCTATGGCACGTCTCTAATGGAAATTTTAGTTTTAAAAGACCTTTTCTCCAAAATTAGAAGTAGACAGTAGCCTATTAAACTGTGTACAGCCCTGGAGGTTTAGGCGATAGGAAACAAATTGGTGTTTACAAATTTAAAACATGTAATTACTAAATGGGTGAAAATCGCTTGTATCCATAATGGGCAGCATTAATATATACCCACATGACAGCTCATTGTTACTTTGTAAATCTACTCCACTACAATTCAGAGGTTAACCTGGTATTTTTACTCCACTACATCTATTTGAGTTACTTTGCAGATTCTGATTAATAATGTGAAATATAAACAACCCTTAAAGCAGACTTTAGTTACACCTGAGTAAAATTCAGGGTAGGTGATTGTCAAGTGCCAACAATCAGGAGAGATATTTGATAGTTGGTGCTTGAGAAAACTACACATTTATCTGCAGATCCCTATAAGTATATTCATTACTCGTTATTCTCTACTAATAGTTAATTAAAAACTGTATATAATTGCTATTTTGCACATCCCTTTCAAGATTTCAAGATTTTCTAAGGTTTATTGACATATCATATACACAACTACGGTGCAGTTATGCAATGAATGAAAAACTTGGGTCACAGGTTCTTCAACAGTGCATTACAAGACATCTATCAATATGTGTCTATACCTCCACCATTAAACTGTCAAATTCTGCACATTTCTTATACTATCTACATACATAAGAGTATAATTAATGTGTATAATATCAGTTAAAACAAGTGCTTCAACATAGTTAAAATGGCAGGAAAGCAATATATTAGACATTAAGTACTTTATCAGGCTTAATATTTATCTGTAGATAGATACCCCCAAAGCTTTTTTCTTATTTGAAAGAAGATCTTAACCTAAAGTATTCTTTAATGTGTTAATAAATGTTAACTAGTTTGTCTGTTTTGCACATCCTCGTATTAATATCTTTGTGCATCCAGCACTAAACTGTATTATTGTAGAGATCACTTACAGTATCTTCTTGATTTTTTATATTCTATATTTCTATCATGGATCTTCTACTTTCCCCTATGAAAGTATGTACTCTTAATATTTTTTTCATTAAATAACATTATTCAACAAAAATAATTCAATAACGTGCTTTAACCACTAGGCTGTAAACACAAGGTACACACAGCATACTAATAATAACAACTCTGTATTATTAGTGTAGGACACTTATGTATGGATAACATCTGAAGATGTGTAGTTTTATTCATGTTTTTACATAATTTTACAGGATATTGCTATACTATTTCTCATGTTTTACTTCTACACATTAATATCTGATTTGTAAAACATCACAGACAGAAAGGCATATCCGTAATTTAATGGTAAGCTATTGAAATTTAGATTCCATAGATGTGTCTCCCATCACCCAAAACCCCTGATTATTCTCTCAACTCAGTATGTACATTCATATATTCAAAGAAAATCAGTTACATCTTTAAAAACGTGCATTGCGGCTAAAACATCCAATCAGCGAGCTGAGGATCTGTCCTACGTCTGTTTCCGGTATTGTTCCTGTAAGGAGAGTTCACATTTATGCTACATTGAAGGGTGGAATTGACTACACATCTTCAGAAACATAATTTGCTTCAGATATAACTCATAGCAAATAAAGTATAAAAATATAAGTAATAAAAAAATAAAACACTGGCATGTAATTTACATTAGAATAAATAGAATGGTTTGGAATAATAGATGAGAGTAAAATCTACGTCACTTTACAGCCCCGCCCACTTTTGGGAAAACCAACGCTGTCATTTGAACGGCGATCAAGCCTGAAGCCACAGAGATCTTCTGTTACTGTCCTTTGTTCTTAGAGGAAGTACAGAAACACGTAATTCTGGATTTGTTTTAATGTTTGAGGTGCAATAAACGACATAGCAGCTTTTTGGCATGTTAAAACTATTATTTTCTGCCTCGCTCATGAGAGTAACAGCTGGAGAAATTACAGCCTCGCCTACTGATTTCAAATGTGTGCTCTAAAATGATATTTATAAATGAATATTATCATTATTATAAGCAAGACAATAAATGGCAAAGATATGCAGAAAATAAACGTATTTGAGATACGTTCATAAGAAACGTAACGTTGGAGAAAATAAGTTTCTAGCTAAACGTAATTGAGAATGCAGTTTAGTTCTGTGGGAACGTAATTTTTAGGAGACAGGGTTGGACTTTTTTTGCATGAATTTATGTTTCATCCAATCACAGAGCTTGTTGACTTATCACGAGGTTTGTCAAAGCGGACAGGCGTCGTCACAACAATAGCTGGGGATTGTGGGTAGTGTAGTCTCTTTGGCGCTCCACATTTCAGAGAAAACAAGTTGTTTCTCAGAATTGAAGGGGAAAAACACAAAAGCATTGTACACAATTTAAACCTATCAATGTCGTTTAATTAACAAAGGTAATCTGGTGTTTTTGAGTTGATGAGTAGTGGAGATATCATTGTCAAATCGATCGACATTAAGGAGAATACTTACTTCCGGGTGTACAGTTCTCCGTTATCTAATGGGAATGGACGCTCACATTGCCTTTAAGAGCTGCCGACATAAACGGATGCAGTGCTTCCCTGAGTTTCAAATACCGCCGCAGATGGGAATACATTGCAATCAGTTGAAAGCTCTTTGCGTCCGTTTATGAAGCTGAAGGAGCCTCGGCGCGTCCCAACTGCACGCCACAGGACCCTGACCAAGCGTCGCTCCTGGACGTTTAGGCAGTGAGAGTGTGTTGCGCAAGTAGTGAAATATCAAATCAGAGACTTGGGATGCACCCAATCACACCAGGAATTGTGAGTGAGGATGCCTCAGGGGAGTGAAATGGCAGAATTAGAAATGAACTAAAGGCATAAGCTTCAGACTGAACTTCATTAAAACGTATTAGCTGTGTGAGGTAGACATCCATTATCAAGGGAAACTATATATTATATATATATATTGGATTTTATTCTGATGAATTGCATAACATTGAAAAAAGAGTTTGTTAAAAGCTAAAAGCAGAGCCCTTATCAATCTAATCTTGTCACAATCTTATGAAGGACCCAAATGCAGCACTCGAGAAATCACGGAGTATTGGTAATGTACTTTATTGGTAATAATATCAGAGCAGAGGGATACCGGATGATGTACAGGCAAACGAACCAGAGGACAGCGGGCATAAGGTGAGTCAGGGACAGGCAGAGGGTCAGGGAGCAGGCGAGGCGGTCAATGTAGGTACAGGCAGGGTCAGACTGCAGGCAAGGCAGGATAGTCCAAGGACAGGCAGGATCAGGGATCAGGCAGAGCAGGCAGGTCGGGGACAGGCGGGGTCAGAACCGGGTAGGCAATCTGGTAACAAACGCATGAAAGACTAGCATGAAGGCAAAGTATGATCTGGCAACGAGTGTTTGTCTGGTGAGGGTTTAAACACTGGCAGTGAAGCTAATGAGTGCAGTAGAGAAAGAGAGTGAGCAAAAACGTAGGTGTGGTTAACAGGTGAGATAGGTGAATGGAAAACTACTGGTGAATGATGGAGCAGACTGTGACAAATCTATTTGTATCTCCGTAGGTGAAACTTGGCTGCGAGGCACCCAACTCCAAAGTGGTGAAGGTGCCGGATGGCCTCGGGGGAGGCAGCAGTTTCAGTGATAAGACAGATGTGCCGTCTGGTGCCATGGCTGGAACCAGAGATGAGTGCAACCTTCTGGATTTTGAGTCGTCAGATCGCCCTCTGGTGGTCAACTTTGGCTCAGCCACCTGACCCCCCTTCATCAGCCACCTGCCAGCTTTCCGCCAGTTGGTGGAGGACTTCAGTGAGGTTGCTGACTTCCTGTTAGTGTACATTGATGAGGCTCATCCGTCTGATGGTTGGGTGGCCCCTTCTATGGGCTCCTGCGCGTTCAATGTCCAAAAACACCAGAACCTGGAGGAGCGGCTGGGGGCCGCACGCAAACTTATCGAGCACTTTTCCCTTCCCCCCCAGTGTCAGCTGGTGGCAGACTGCATGGACAACAATGCTAATGTGGCTTATGGTGTGTCCAATGAGAGGGTTTGTATAGTGCAACAGAGAAAGATTGCCTACCTTGGCGGTAAGGGTCCTTTTTTTTACAATCTAAAGGATGTGAAGCACTGGCTGGAACAGAGCTATGGTAAACGGTAGGAGTCATCAGACATGTACAGAGGACATATTTACATAAGAGACCAGTACGTTTTGTAGACTAATAAAGACCAAATTAAAAAGTCTATTATTGTGATATCATCTGCAACAAAGCTGTAATTAATTCAGTTACATAATTGTGGCTTACTTTTCAAATCAGTCCAACTTTTTGCCCGGCCGTCCACTTAAACTGGGATGAACACACACACATGTGCTAAAAAGTCAAATAAACTAGGCAATACGTTGATTCGGGGCAATGTATTATGACAGACAGTGTATGTGATTCATATGTATTTCTGCCCGCCTTTGCTTCTAAAATCCTGTTTGAAGTATTTTCTGTTGAAAAAAATAAAGGGCAGAAATCTCAAGTTACCAGTTTTTATCAAATTGGAGTTAATACTATTGATTGGAGATTTGATGTTTGTATTCACTGTCAACAACTTCATCTAATGTTTTAGGTTTATTTACCCCACTTCCTATAAGGATAAATGTTCATAAATAGATACTGCCCATTGTTGACCATCGAACAGCTCTGTAGTGTCCCCAACCCAAGAAAGGGTTTGTGTTTACTCTGTTGAATCAGAGTAGATTCCATGTAGCTTTTTTGACACTGATCCACACAAATAGAACAGTTGAACAAAATGAATTCCCATTAGCATTACTAATCAGCGGTGAATAATATAAGAAATGTATCAACTCTAATAAAAAACTGACATCCTGTCATTGATCATTTTAAATGTGCCCTGGGCAATACTGCTGTTTTTATTATCCCTCTATAAGGATGTAACAGGATCAATCTGAACATGCAGGTTTTTTTTGTCATGGGTCATGTCCGTCCTACAATACATTAAAACACCAGTGATGATTTAAGTGTCTCCTATAAAGTTGTCTGAAACAGCTCCTTCACCTCTGCATGCTTCATACTGCAATGCATTGATTTAAAAACAAATCGGAACAGCATTATGTTTTCAGACACACTTTGTGTTGCATAGTAGTATGTACACTTTATTATTACAATCTTTGCTAAGGATCCTTTTTTGATTGCATCAGAACATTAGCATTAGCTTATTACAGCTGTATTACTTCACACACTGCAGAATAATGTGTAGCTAGCAATAAATCCCTAAGATTGTATTGGCAAAGTGGTCAAAACCACTGACGGATCAATTTAATGTTAGATTAATTTCCAGGATAAAACATTTCTATCCAGAATACATGCATGGATTTAAAATGAGTGTACTGTTATGCTGTATTAAAACAAAAAAGTTGTTCTTTAAGGTTCAGGCATTATCTAAAAATATCGCCACAAGGTGGGAGAATGGTTCTTGATGTCCGCACTTTTCTTAGACATACATATATCAGGACCTTATTCAGAGTGCTTTGGACATTATTTTAACCCAACTCGGTTCTTCTTTGGGCTCGAGGTTATGAAGTGACATGTGAAGACCTCTGCTTGTCATGTTTTTTAAAGAAGGGTCAATAAAGATGCTTTAGACTTCCAAGAGTTTAAGTGATAGCATTTGAGTTCTATAGGACACACAGATGGTTTGTTCTGCTCGCAGTGACAGAGGTGTGCTGATGAAAACCTCTGACGAAAGAGTCCCTGACTCGGTCTCTGGTTGGATAGTGAACTGCACCTGGTCAACATCACAGAACCATTGCATCTGTTTCGTTGTTAACTTAACTCATGCAGACAACTGTCTTTCATGTCACCAGCTGCACTTTTTCATTCCTGCTTAGTGCAATGTTTAGATTGTCGAATAAGAAGAAAAGGAAAATAAATAAAGTGGAAAATAAAGCTGCTGAAACTGCTGGGTTTGTTGTCTTTATGTCCCAAAGAAATCACAGATGTTAGAAAATTGGACAGGTTTATCTAATTGTGCCATAACTACTGCCAAGTTTCTCATTCTTACAAGGAAGTATACAACCTCACACAAATATGAGTAATATCTCACTCATGTCAATGAAACGGGCGGAACAATCCAAATAAAAGAAGAATATTTTATATTTTAATCAGTTCTCTATGAACATTGATTGAATTGAATTGAATTGATTGAATTTATTGAACTCTCTAGTCAATAAAATGATAAACGTTGGCATTTGTATCTTCTTTAGTAATGTCCCTGCGCTCTAACAAGTAGTCTTAACAAACAGCAGTGGGGTGTGCAGTGTATAAACTGAAGACTTACTTTGCCCTTTATTAGAAAAAGAGGAAAGAAATATCCTCCACCGCAATGTTTTGGTTAATAAACAAATAATCGATATAATTAAATACATACATAGATGTGCAGCTCTTTAACAGGGACATTGCCAACATGTGTCTCCTTAAAGAAACACTGTCATTGTTACACAATACACTCAAGCAACACCAATACCAACATGACATTGTGTTTGTAAAAGTATCATTTATTTTGTGATGGGCATAAACTGAGTTTCCATAACAACAAAGTTATATTGGTTTTGACCTATTTGCATAAAATATTTCCTGTTACATTGATATGAAACTAGAGTGATTCCAGTAATGCAATACCAGACTATACATATTCACTTGTATAAAATTGCTCCAGATATAGAAAAACAAAACTTATTTTGTCTTTGACCAGTTGTCATCTCATCACACCTTATTTCCTCTCATTTTGTCCAAAGGAGACATTTGATCGTGTGGTTTCTGGTCACAAACTTTCCAGCTCCACGATAAAAAGGAATTCCTCCATGGCGTTGAGGGAAAAGTGACACCTTCCTGTAAAGAGCTGTAAATGACTCGGGTGACCGGAAGAGATCAGATGCAGCCACATCGTCCAACACAATCCCAGAAGTTTCTGGATTACACATAAGCCGCTTCCTCTCCTCAAGTGCACAGCTGATAGCACACTGAGTATCTAACACATTAGGCCTACACATGAGTGAGATTCATCATTGCAGCATCAAGTCACTGAAAATAAGAACACTTTATGACTCCCACTGCTATCCAGCAAGACTCGTACAAAACAGTTGAAAGGACGAATAGACACAAGCGACATGAATTGTGGTCAATATCCTAACTGCCATCAATAACAGCCTGGCTCGGCTGGGCACACTTCATGATACATTTTTAACACTAGAACCGCCAACGGGTAAATTTTACCCACAGCTGTTTTTTTATAGTATGTAACTTTTTTTCCACAACATATTAAAGTCTCCCAGTCCGTGACTTTTCCTGAAAGTGTGTTATATAGCACCCTCTGTTGTTAAAAATGGTCAATAGGAAGTCAGATTGAAAAAATCGCCAAATAAATTGCCATTTATACACATATCCGCCAGCGGGTAATATTTACCTCATAGAAAAAGCAGCGTAAACATGACGTGTTGCTATAGCAACGTCTTTTGTCTACTGCGGTTCCTTATAGATAGAGAGATAGAGAGAGAGAGATAGAGAGATATATTGATAGATAGAGAGAGAGAGAGATAGATAGATATATAGTTATAGATAGTGTAACATCTTGGAGAATACAAGATCTTGGATGACTGAGCTCACGTTGAGGACGGAATGCATGTGTGCAGGTTACGTGCCAGTTGAATAAAGATGGACACTCGGAAAGAGAGAAGTAGTCCGCGTCGTCTGTTTATGTAGAAAGTTATATGTCCATAGAACAGAACATTACAGATGGATCGATAGATAGTTATAGAGAGAGATTGAGAGATTTGTACCTAAACAAAACACAAGTCTAACACCAAGCGTTTAAATCAGCACTTGTAGCGATATTTTATACTTCATGCTATCTGCACAAACTATATCATATGAAAAGCTAAGAGTCCACAGATTCTATTGGTATAAATGTCATCCCTGTGCGATCAAAACTCACTGTTCTGTATGATAAATAAAATAACATTGTACCTTGCAAATCAATAGCGGGTGTATTTTACCCGTTGGTGGTTTTGGGTATACAGCGACCTCTGGCGGTTCTAGTGTTAAAGAACGCTGCACAATCATTTGGATTTTTTTTTATTTTGAAAGAATGGTCTGTTATAAAATAAAATAAAACTGTGAATCAGACAGTAATTAATATTTAGAACCAGAAGCAAGAGGGACAATCAGATTTTTTCTGGCCTTCTCAAATATCCATTCGATAATCCAGAGGCACTGATCCGAAAACCCAGATCACTTTCCTCCCTCTTCTATCTCAGGCCTCACTTTCTGCTCCTAAACTGGATAATAAAAAGGATTGCTTCCAAAGCCAAAATGAACACATCATGTACTTATTTAAATACAAATAGTACGGACATGCATATAATTAATAAGATATGCAATACGGGAGCGGTCAGTGGCAGGAGAGGGGTTGTTATTAAAAAACTAAGGAACATTCGGTAAAAAATGCGCCACAGGAACCAAGTTCTCCAGCGTACTTTTCTGGGGTCTTGTTAAGAATTATTATTTGATGACGCCCTTAGTCTGTGTACTACGGTAGCAGTCGCACTGTTATTCTGTTCTTGTATGAAGGTACGTCCTAATGTGACGTCACTACGTTGACTGTTGTCAGTCTGTGAATAAACTTACCGGAGACATGCTGAAGAGAATACCGAGTCTGATTTACTTATTGTTCATACGCGATTCATGTGCACCCAAGCTTAACAGGTTATGGGCCCAGGCAGAGTTGGACACAAACCGACTTGGAGATAAGTGAGTTAGATTATCGGAAGAAGTGTTACGCGACGTATTACGCGTTAGCC
This sequence comes from Notothenia rossii, assembly GCF_949606895.1. NCBI lineage: Eukaryota > Metazoa > Chordata > Actinopteri > Perciformes > Nototheniidae > Notothenia > Notothenia rossii. Next base: position 47,753,869 of record NC_136905.1, on the reverse strand, counting down.
AATTAAGCTAACAAGCTAGCTTAGCAAGTGAAGTATATTAGCAAGCTAGTAGCCCTCGCGGTAAAGTTGGCGCGCAAAAATGGCAAGCAGAGCAACAGGTCTCCTGGCACCGCAGCTCTTATTCAAAGGATGTGAAGATAAGTATGACCTTTGGGAAACAAGATTCCTAGGCTGCTTACATACTCTGAGGCTAAAAGAGACTATCTTACATGAGCCCACCGGTGCTGATCAAGAACAGCTAGATGCAGATAGAAGGAAGAATGCTGATTGCTATGCTGAGCTAATAAGGCTGATAGATGATAAGAGCCTGTCGCTAATAAGACATGAGGCCGCAGATGACGGCAGGAAGGCTCTGAAAATACTGAAAGAACATTATTCAGGGAAAAGCAAGCCGAGGATAATAAACTTATACACGTCGTTAACGAGGCTGCACATGGCAGACAACGAGAGTGTTACCGACTACATGATAAGGGCAGAGAACGTGATTACAGCCCTGAGAGATGCAGGCGAGACCATGAGTGATGGACTGACCATAGCCATGATACTAAATGGGTTACCAGACTCCTTCAAGCCATTCGCCGTCCATGTAACACAGAACGAAGATAACGTTACGTTCACAGACTTTAGAAGAAGATTAAGGGTCTATGAAGAGTCGGAGAAAATGAACACAGCAGAATCCACAGATAATGTGATGAAAACATGTGCAAGGCAAGGCCGAGGCACCAAGACGCACGCTAGCAACAGAAGAGATGAAGATGCCAATGTGACGTGCTACAAGTGTGGAATAAAAGGACACATATCAAGAAAATGTTTTCGAAAAGTGTGGTGCGGTTACTGCAAAAGGAATACACACGATGAATCACTCTGTAAGAAAAAGGGGGGAGAAGATGGTGCCAGAAAAGTCGCAGAGGAACAGAATGGCGACCAAGACCATCTCTTCAAGGCCAAGCACACAAAGAGCGGGAAACCACCAGACAACGTGAAGATGAAAGGCATCATGGTGGACGCAGGAGCGACATCCCACATCGTGAACGACATCGGAAAGTTTAAAAGCTTCGACGATTCATTCCAGCCCGAGTCTCATTCAGTGGAGTTAGCTGACGGGACCAAGTGCAATGGAACAGCACAGAGAAGAGGAACGGCGGTGATATGTCTATTAGACGACGCCGGACGACAACACAGAGCACAGCTACGGGATGCACTGTACATGCCCTCATACCCACATGACATCTTTTCGGTGGCAAGAGCAACAAACGGAGGGGCGACAATCACCTTCAAGAAAGGGGACAGTCACATGGTTACCAAAGACGGCAGCAGGTTTGACATCCATGAAAGTGTAAATTTGTATTACTTACCAACTGTTGAGGGGAATGTTGACCAATGTAAAGGGTGTCACGACATGCAAACTTGGCATGAAATTTTGGGTCATTGCAATTACGAAGATGTACAAAATTTACAAGGTGTAGTGAAAGGCATGGAGATAAGAGGAAGTGCAGTCAAACCAGCTCAGTTGTGTGAAGTGTGTACACAGGGCAAGTTCACCCAAACGAGAAATAGGGAGCCAGACAAAAAGGCTAAGATGCCCTTAGAACTAGTCCACACAGACTTAGCCGGTCCCATGTCAACACCAAGCATAGAAGGGCACAGATATACACAGTCTTTTACAGACGACTACTCTGGTACTATTTTTGTGTATTTTCTAAGGTCCAAGAGTGATACAGTGCAGGCCACAGAAAGGTTCTTAGCAGACATAGCACCTTACGGAGAAGTTAAGTGTATCCGTTCAGATAACGGCACTGAGTTTACAAGCCGAGACTTCCAGGCACTGTTAACCAAAAATAGGATTAGACACGAGACGTCTGCACCCTATTCACCCCACCAAAATGGTACAGCAGAGAGAGGTTGGCGAACTCTCTATGATATGGGCAGATGCTTACTGATAGAAAGCAAGTTACCAAATAAACTATGGAACTACGCCATACAGACAGCAGCTTATGTAAGGAACAGGTGTTACAGTAGGCGCACAAAGAAAACGCCATACGAGCTGTTCACAGGCAAAGAACCAAATATATCCAAACTTCAGAAATTTGGGTCAGTGTGTTTTGCTTACAAACAAGAGAAGGGAAAGCTCGACCCTAGGTGTGAGCAAGGTGTTTTCATAGGCTATGATAAAAATAGCCCAGCTTACCTGGTGTATTATCCAGACACAGAGAGGGTCCAAAAGCACAGATTGGTAAAATTCACAACAAAGGGGGATAAAGAAAAGGAAACACAAACACCAGAGTCATAGAATGAATATGGTGATAGTGATGTACATCCCAGGGTCAAGGACAGCGATGAAAATGTTGTTGATGAATGTGATGTGGGAAATGTGCCGGGTCAAGATACTCAAAGTGGTGCTTCTGGGACTTTACCTGAACAGACTGAACGTACACAGCCGGGTAAAGTCACCGAGACTCCAAACAGAAAAAACCCACCCAGAACCAGGAGGAGACCAGCTCACCTACAGGAGTTTGAGACTGACGATACGGAGGACAAACTGCAAACATGCATGGATTTTTGTTACAGAGCAGTATGCGACATTCCTCAAACCTTCCAGGACGCCATAGCGTCACCCAAATCAAGGCAGTGGAAAAATGCCATGAACGAGGAGATGAGATCACTGGAGGAGAACGAGACCTTCAACCTCACCCAATTGCCACCAGGCAAACGGGCAGTGGGGGGTAGATGGGTCTACGCACTCAAGAGTGACATTGATGGGTCAGACAAGTACAAGGCGCGATTTGTAGCTAAAGGCTACAGTCAGAAACCAGGAATCGACTATGATGAGACATTCTCACCCACAGCTGATATGACAAGTGTAAGAGTACTCATGCAAAAGGCAGCACAGGAGAACTTAATCTTACACCAAATGGATGTTAAAACAGCCTATTTACATGCACCCATTGATTGTGAAATATATATGACACAACCAGAAGGTTATGAGAAACAGTCAAAAACAGGTGAAGAGTTAGTATGCAAGTTGCACAAATCTCTCTATGGTTTAAAGCAGTCAGGCAGAAACTGGAATGCTATGTTACATACATGTTTGACTGAAAATGGTTTTGTACAAAACCCCGCTGATCACTGTGTGTATACAAGAGAAAAGCACAGCGAAAAGGTAATCCTAATAATATGGGTTGACGATCTCATTATAGCAGCCAGCGACGAGTGTGTATTGGAAAGTGTAAAGGGGATGCTCACTGAAAGGTTCAAAATGAAAAACCTGGGAAAGTTGAAATATTTCTTAGGTATAGATTTTGAGCAAACAGAAGGTCAAGTCAAAATGTCTCAAAAGAGATATGTGAGCAAAATACTGGAGATATTTGAAATGCAGGATTGCAAGTCCAGAGACACACCATGTGAGCCAAAACTAGAATACACAGCAGACGCTGAAAACATTAAAGAGCCAAGAAAGTACAGGGAGGCAGTAGGAAGTTTAATCTACTTGTCCACATGCACTCGACCAGATATATGTTTTGTGGTCAGTAAACTATCTCAGCACTTTGCTGAACCAACTGAAGAGCACTGGAACACAGTAAAACATGTGTTCAGATACCTTAAAGGTACAGCAGAACAGGGGTTATGCTTTAAGAGAAATGACACAGATAGACTAGGTCTGAGAGTGTACAGTGATGCTGACTGGGCATCAGACGTAACAGACAGACGTAGTACATCAGGATATTGTGCCAGTCTCAGTGAAGGAAGCTCCTTGATCTCATGGAACGCAAGGAAACAACCTACGGTTGCACTATCTACCTGCGAGGCAGAGTACATGGCCTTAGCATCAGCCATACAGGAATACATCTACTTTGAACAATTACTCAGAGGTATAGACAAATACAAATATGCACAAACAAAGGTGTACGAAGACAACCAAGGTACTATAGCACTAGCCAGAAACCCAGTAAACAGGCAAAGGTGCAAGCACATTGATATTAAGTACCATTTCATAAGGGAGACTGTAAATAGTGGAAAGGTAATTTTGGAATACTGTCCTACTGAGCAAATGATCGCTGATGTGATGACAAAACCAGCCACCAAAATAAAGCTAAAGAGGTTTGCTCAGGATATGTTTGGCACCTAGAAGGGCAAAGAGTTAACATAGTTAAGGTAAAAGAAAAAGAAGCCTTATTTTGTTTTGTTCTCAGGTAACCCAGTAAGCTAAGAGCGAGTGGGGGTGTTAAGTATTATTATTTGATGACGCCCTTAGTCTGTGTACTACGGTAGCAGTCGCACTGTTATTCTGTTCTTGTATGAAGGTAAGTCCTAATGTGACGTCACTACGTTGACTGTTGTCAGTCTGTGAATAAACTTACCGGAGACATGCTGAAGAGAATACCGAGTCTGATTTACTTATTGTTCATACGCGATTCATGTGCACCCAAGCTTAACAGGCCTCATGTATAACGCCGTGTGTAGGATTTACGTGGGAAGGTTGCTTACATAGTAGAAATCCGAAAAATCGGTCCATACATTTTCCGCCACTTTCCGATTCACCAAACATTGCGTACCGGCGAGGAAAGTGAGTATGGCACTTCCTACGCCGGTTTCCCTTTATAAATCAAAACCGACTCAAAATGCGGTGCAGCTTTTGCGGGCTTCACGTAACGCCCATATTTGCCTATAAATAGTCAAAGAAACGCCCTTTCATTCATTCATTTTGACTGACTGCATGGAGAAGATCGCAGGAAATGACGACAGAACAGCTAAAAAAAACATCTCACACTGTGTCAGATTTTGGTTGTTTTGGGGAGGTCGAGATAAATCATATTGTTTGGTGGATGCAGTTTGAACCAGAGTAGCAGCATGGAGGTCGGATCGTCACCAAAATAAATAAATAAGTGGTTAATGACAAACAAAATACACATAACCTTCCTCAGGCAGTGTGTTTGCACCGGGGACAGGAGACCCCCCTTGATGAGAAACTGTAAGAAATGATCGGGGAATACCTCCAGATTGCAGTCATGGCGACTGGATCTGATTTATGTTTTTGTATTTGGTGGTTTGTGTCCCAGCTGTCGATCAGCTGTGCGCAGTGTCTCCACTGCAGCCTGTGCATCTCAATCCCCCCCCCCTTTCCGCAGCAGCTCTATATCCACCAGTTAAAGGAAATACAACTAATGTGTTGTGTTATATTAGCTGTACAATTTACCACATATGGTGCTCTTAGTTTCCATACCTCCTGTGTTTTACGAGCGACTTATCAATTCTTGGCAAACGGCATAAAACACGATTAAACATGTATTAAACATATATAAAACCATGCTCGTATCGACAACCTATAGAAATGCCAAACGGCGTCAGTTTAGACGTAATTCTGTCCTCCTGCTTACCGCATCATTTATGAGAAAACATTTCATAACATTAACACAACATACATATTCGAGGTGGTTTTAAATAACATATCCGTATTTATTTATTTTTCCAAGTTATGTTTTTGTGTTCACTGAGGAGTCTCAAATAGGCGTTTGTTAAATCATTTTAAGATTGGCTTTAATCAATGTTTGAAAATGAATTCTTCCTATAAATGAGAGGTAACATTTTATTTATGGTATTATTTCCACATATTTCTCTCCATTCTTCCTTCTGCCAACGGCGTCGCATTTTCTCGTCTCTCCCGTTTTTATGCTTAGTGCGTACGCATGGGTTAGAGTTTGCGTGGAGGACCGCACGTTTTCCCGTCAAGTTAGTATTTTATAAATCGCAAACATTACGGAGAAACTGGCGTACGCCATTTTTTGAGCGTATATCCCTTTATAAATGAGGCCCCTGGTGCGGACACATAGGGCTCTGGAAGGTGTGGGGCATGATTAGAGATAGGATCAACTGCTGCTGGGGGCAAAGAGGAGGAGATTGGCAGGGAGAGTTGAGTTGATAGACCTGTGATTCGGTGGGTCAACTGGCTGACTTGATGAAGCATGGCCTGATTGCTATCATGGAGGGCCTGTCATATCTGCTCATGCTGCCCTAGGAGTTAGCCCTGGTTGGAGAGGGCATTCTTAAATTGTGAAAACTCCGGGGAGACCTCAGAGTCTGTGTCTGCTGGGTTACATTTTCTGGTCCGACCGTACTGTCAGGCTAGAAAGCCGATTGAATCCAAATGCAGAACACAAAGCACTGAGAGAGGGAGCGGTTGCAAAAGGCTTTGTTAAGATTACTTAGAGGGTAGAAGCAGACGGGCTGAGCTGAGCCAGGCAGGGTGTGTCAACATGGGGGACTCACCCCATCCTTTGTCCCGAGTGTGGTCCAGGTGACGTAGAGTAGGCTAATCCAGGAGGGGCTGGAGGCCCAGTATCAAAAGCCCAGCCCAGATTGAGATTTACAGCCTGGCCCCTCTACAACAGATCCCAGTCCTGTAATCAAGCACAGACACACACAAAGAAACAGAGGGGGGGGGGGGGGGGGAGCAGAGGCCCTGACACTCTGTCTCTGTGTCTCTCTGTCTCTGTGTCTTTGTGTCTCTCTGTCTCTGTGTCTGTGTGTCTCTCTGTCTCTGTCTCTCTCTGTCTCTCTGTCTCTGTGTCTCTCTGTCTCTGTGTCTCTGTCTCTGTGTCTCTGTCTCTGTGTCTCTCTGCCTCTCTGTCTCTCTGTGTCTCTGTGTCTGTGTCTCTCTGTCTCTGTCACTGTGTCTCTGTGTCTCTGTCTCTGTGTCTCTGTGTCTCTGTCTCTCTCTGTCTCTCTGTCTGTGTCTCTGTGTATCTCTGTCTCTGTCTCTGTGTCTCTGTGTCTCTGTCTATCTGTTTCTCTGTGTCTCTGTGTCTCTGTCTCTGTCTCTCTCTGTCTCTGTGTCTCCAACTGGTGAGGAGTTGGAAAGGTAGTTTCTGAAGATGTTACAATTAGCACACAGCATACAATGCCATAATAACTTTGTATTATTAGTGTAGGACACTTATGTATAACATCTGAAGATGTGTAGTTTTATTCATGTTTTACTTCTACACATTAATATCTGATTTGTAAAACATCACAGACAGAAAGGTATATCCGTCATTTAATTGTAAGCTATTGAAAATGTGTCTCCCATGCCCGGCGCCGTGGGAGGCGCCGGCCAGGCCCTCCCATTTGACATTCCTGCCCTCCCCCAATAAAGAAGTTTTTTATTATTTATAACATTTAAAAAAAAATGTTTTTAATTTTTTAATTATAATTAAACGGTGAACTTTTATGCTACGATGTATGTGATGTCAGATAGTAACAAAAAAAAAATCGCAGGCTACGTCCAATAAATTCATGTGTCTGTTGTGATTTGTGATTCGTCCACATTTAGACCAATCACAGCGTCACACTCTGCCGCCTATTCTGGATTTGCTTATTGTTTATTGTGCATTCTCTAGACTCCCATTTCTGTTTGAATTACAAAATGGACATCAGAAATTGGCTTAAAAGGTCTAAGGATTTATTGAAATGAAATAGTGATGAAAGAACTGCAGCCGATAATGCTGCTGGCGACCTGCCGTTGCAGCAGCACGCCTTAATGTCACAAGCTTGACCTCGGCAAACCCCGGGGCTGAGTTAGCGAGCCCAGCGAGCCCTTGACTCATCAACGCGGCCGCCATCAACGCTGTCCTCCGAGGCACAGCTCCTTGTGCCCCTACCATCACCACCTGCGTTGCCGCACTCTGTACCACACCCGCCATCCTCCTCCTCCGTGCCGGTGCCTCCACTACAGACGCTACCTTGCAGCACATCAACAGGTAGGCTACTTTTGGGCCAGCAACCGCTCAGAGACCAACAGCCCCAGGTGATCTTGGGGTTAATAAACCCAACCAGACGAAACTGGATCGTTATCCAGGGAGATTGTTTTCAGGAAAGAAGCGCACTTTTGCCAGTGCATGGTACTACAACAGGCCATGGCTTGAATATTTGTTAAAAGCTGACGCGGCCTTTTGTTTTCCCTGTAGACAGTTTAAAGTAAATACGTCTTCATCTGATGCGGCTTTTACTGTCAAAGGTTTTTGCGACTGGAAACACGCATTCCAGACTGATAAAGGACTGCTAAGGCATGCCGCATCAAAAAACACATTTCATGTGAGAGTTTGTGGAGAGAGAGACAGATACGCGAGGAAACAAATAAGGAAATGAGTTGGTGCACACAGATCAGCTGGCACGGAACCGTTATTACGTGTCAGCTGTCGTTGATATTATAGCTTTTTTAGCTGTCAACCAACTCCCTCTCAGAGGTGACCACGATTCACTCCACAGCATGTCCGAGTCAGGCAGTGGGCTCTTCCTATCGCTGTTTGAGTATACGCTGCACAAAGATGTAGAGTTGGACAAAATAATGTTCTAAGTTAGCTCGGCTCATCCTTGCCAACCTTGAGACCTCAGAAATCGGGAGCATTTCAAAATGCTAAATGGGGGGGGGGGGGGGGGCGGGGTGCTAGTTTATCGCCGGAGCTGTTAGATTAACATTAACATGCTTATTGTAGTTCTAAGTGCAGCATGTAGCACCATCCTTGATGGAGCATATTTGTGGGCAGGAAAGGAGTGAGCAGAGAGTAGAGTAGTTGTCGATTCTTGTTTTGTTTTCTGTGACTATCTGCCTCACCCTGTCAGACTTTCAGTTGCGCGCGCTACTAAAGAGACGTGTTACCATGGAAACCAAACAATGGTGTAGCTGTATTAAAGTCCGAGTGGAAACAGTCCTGAGTAAATCTGATGTTGTCAGAAATCGGGAGAAATATGACCCCGGGAGGAAACCGGGAGAGGGCAATGAAATCGGGAGTCTCCCGCGAAAATCGGGAGGGTTGACAAGTATGGCTCGGCTGAGCGAAAGGATGCACCTGCAGTGCATAGTAATAAACCATGCCCAAGGAGGGCTAAACAGTTCATCATCTCCGTCTCTACTATTTCTCTCCGAGTGCAGCGATGAGGAAGCTGCCATCCTTACCCAGTGTGTGCCTTGCTCGTGATTTACCAGTGTTTGTGTTGCCATGCAAACAATGTTTCAAAAGTGGTTTCTTTGTTGCCCTTTATTTGTGTATGTATTTGCGATAAGTGTGTGTCTTTACGCAATGCTGTTGGCCTTGCTGTTTGATATATATTGTGCCGCAGGCCCGCAGCACGTGACGGTTTTGTGTGCCCTCCCATGAAAATCATATGCCCTCCCTTTAGATTCGTTCTGGCGACGGGTCTGGTGTCTCCCATCACCCAAATCCCCTGTGTATTCTCTCAACTCAGTATTTACATTCTTATATTCAAAGATAACCAGTAATATCTTTAAAAACGACAAGTCCTTTTCTATCAGCTGTGCACCTTTATGGTGTAAATATAGCCTATCTACCAATTGGATGAAATATAAAAGTCAGCCGAATTACTATTGATACTGCGGGAAGACGTATTGAAATTGAAGATGTTGTTATTCAGTTTCGGCGGCATTTCTTCCAGTTTGTCCAAAGGTCTTCTAATCAGGGCTCTATAAATAAAGAACTACGGCAGATGTGTAATATTTAATGCAGCCGAACCGTGTATAACAATGCCGCTATGTGATGACCAGAGTTGGGTGCAACGTTACTGTAATAATATTACTTTTGTCGGTAACGGAGTAGTGTAACGCGTTACTTTTATGATTCGGTAATCATACTACAGTTACTAACATTGCCCCAACACGCGCTACTTCGCTACTTTTATAAAATCAGTCATAATCACACTGACAGACAAGAGGGGTTTCCGCTGCAGGTTTATATGTACGTAATCTGCACGACTTGCACGTCCACATCTCCACGTGCAGTGCTGCATAAACATGGCTGACTCAGCGATAACTTTCGAGGGGTCATTATTTTGAGCCCATTATTTTGAGTTTGTCCGAAGAATAGACAGGAATGTGATGGTGAGGTGCAAACTGTGTCCAGGCCAGAAGCTGTTATCCACTCCTGTAAACACCACGTCAAACCTCAACAAACACCTGCAAAGAACAAATGCTAAGGTGAAGCTAATAGCTTAGGACCCCCGAACCCAGAGTGAGGATGTTGTGAGTGCGCCGACTCCGTAGCAGCAAAAATTTGAATTTGGAGGACCGGTAACCAAAGCAGAGATGGACAGGCTTGTAGCATCCTTCATAGTAGAGGAAATGTTGCCCATTTGCACAGTGGAATCACCATCGTTCAGAGATATACTGTGCAAACAGATAGCAGGAGACAGAGGACAGCTATGGTCAGATAGGAAAACGTTCAGGAGCTATCTGGATCAGTCTTATGTGTTATGTGTCAATGTGTTACGGAGAGTGAAGCAGGCAGGACCCAAACGCAGATAACACTTGTAATGCCTTTATTTCAAGGACTAATATATGACATGGACAAATGAAAACACTTCACTGTGAGCTCAGTCACATACAAAAGAAGCACCAACACTGAACACAGGAGGAGAGAAGACTAAATACAGGGAGGAAAAACACAGGGAAAAGGACCAGGAGGAAAATATGACAGCAACACACCCAAACCTAGACAGACAACACTAAAACCGTGACATAAACCTGGGAGTGTGACAGAACCCCCCCCCTCAAGGGACGGATCCCGGACGTCCCAAAAAACAAAGTCCAGCAGGGTGGGTGGAGGGGGTCTGGAGGACGGGCCTCGGGCGGACGGCCCAGGGGTAAGGCAGAGACCAAGGAGGGGGTCTCGGGCGGAAGGCCCGGGGGCAAGGCAGAGTCCAAAGTGGGGAACTCGGGCGGACGGCCCGGGGGCAAGGCAGAGTCCAAGGTGGGGAACTCGGGCGGACGGCCCGGGGGCAAGGCAGAGTCCAAGGTGGGGAACTCGGGCGGACGGCCCGGGGGTAAGGTAGAGTTCGAGGAGGGGGTCTCGGGCGGACGGCCCGGGGGCAAGGCAGAGTTCGAGGAGGGGGTCTCGGGCGGACGGCCCGGGGGCAAGACAGAGTTTGGGGAGGGGTCTCGCCGGACGGCCCGGGGGCAAGGCAGAGTTCGAGGAGGGGGTCTCGGGCGGACGGCCCGGGGGCAAGACAGAGTTCGGGGAGGGGGTCTCGGGCGGACGGCCCGGGGGCAAGGCAGAGTTCGAGGAGGGGCGAAGACCACAGTGGTCGAAGTCAGGGGACCGGGCTCGAGGGCGAAGACCGGACAGCTCCGGAGGCCGGGCAGGAGCCGGTGTCGACCGGACAGGATCCGGAGCCGGTGGGACAGGTGTCGGCAAGATTCTCCACGGACGAGGACACAGGGCCGACAGGACCCCCGGCAGGATAGCAGTCTGCGGAACCTCCAACGGCACAGGACATGGAGTTGGCAGGACCTGCAGTGGAAAAGAAGTCGGCGGGACCTCCAACGGCACAGGACATAGGGTTGGCAGGACCCCCGGCAGGAGAGTAGTCTGCAGGACCTCCAATGGCACAGGACAAGGGGTTGGCAGGACCCCCGGCAGAAGAGTAGTCTGCGGGACCTCCAACGGCTCAGGACATGGGGTTGGCAGGACCCCCGGCAGAAGAGCAGTCTGCAGGACCTCCAACGGCACAAGACATGGGGTCGGCAGGACCCCGGCAGAAGAGTAGTCTGCGGGACCTCCAACGGCACAGGAGTAGGGACTTGAGTGGGGACTCGAGAGAGGGCTTGAGAGGGAACTCGAGAGGAAAGTTGAGAGTTGACTTGAGAGGTTACTTGAGAGGGAACTCGATAGGGAACTCGAGAGGGGACTCGAGAGAGGGCTTGAGAGGGATCTCGAGAGGTGACTTGAGAGGGAACTCGAGAGGTGACTTGAGAGGGGACTTGAGAGAGGGCTTGAGAGGGAACTCGAGAGAAGACTCGAGAGGTGACTTGAGAGGTCACTCAAGAGATGACTTGAGAGGTGACTCGAGAGGGAACTCGAGAGGGGACTTGAGAGGTGACTGGAGAGGGGACTCAAGAGGAGACTCAAGAGGGAACACGAGAGGAGACTCGAGAGGTGACTTGAGAGGGAACTCGAGAGGAGACCAGAGAGATAACTTGAAAGGGGACTCGAGAGGGGACTCGAGAGGGAACTCGAGAGGAGACTCGAGAGGGGACTGGAGAGGAGACTTGAGAGATGACTCGAGAGGGGACTCGAGAGGGGACTCGAGAGGGAACTGGAGGGGTGACTTGAGAGGGGACTCGAGAGGGGACTCGAGAGGGAACTGGAGGGGTGGCTTGAGAGGGAACTCGAGAGGAGACTTGAGAGGGAACTTGAGAGGGGACTTGAGAGGTGACTTGAGAGGGAACTCGAGAGGAAACTTGAGAGATGACTTGAGAGGGAACTTGTGTCGGTCGGTACGCCGACAGGACCCGGGGTGCTGGCGTCGGCTGGAGAGTCAACAGGAGAAGAGGTGCTGGAGTCGGCCGGTACGTTGACAGGAGACGAGGTGCTGGAGTCGGCCGGTACGCCAACAGGACACGGGGAGCTGGCGTCGGAAAAAGAGTCAACAGGTGACGAGAAGCCGGAGTCGGGACCATGGCTGCTGGGTCCGGTACTTGAGCCGGAACCATGGCTGGAACTGGGGCCGGAACAATGGCTGTATGGGCCGGTTCTGGAGCAGGGACTATGGCTGCATGGGCCGGTTCTGGAGCCGGAACCATGGCTGTGGGAACCGGAACTGAAGCCTGGATCATGGCTGTGTGGGCCGGTTTTGAAGCCGGAAAAATGGCTATAAGGTCCGGTTCTGGAGCAGTGACCATGGCTGTGGGAACCGGAACTGAAGCCTGGATCATGGCTGTGTGGGCCGGCACTGGAACTGGAACCACTGGTGCATGGGCTGGAATCTTGGTCTTGCGTCTCCTAGAGATTCTTTGGAGGATCCGTGGACCTCCCAAGACCTGGTCATACCCCAGGAAAGGGTTAAAAGCTTCGGATAAGTCCTCAGGACAACTTGTGGAAAGTTGTAGCCACTTAGGCAACATGCTCCTGAGCCAGGGCTTGCGAGCAACCTCCTGACGTGCCTCCTTCAACGCAGCCTCTCTACCCCGTCTAGATGAGGCGCCAGTCCACTTATAAAAAATGTACTCCAGAGAGTACCCAAGACGTTCCGCCTGTAGCATCAAAAAGGCTGAGTCTGCTGGGTCCATAATGGTTGGTGCTTTCTGTTACGGAGAGTGAAGCAGGCAGGACCCAAACGCAGATAACACTTATAATGCCTTTATTTCAAGGACTAATATATGACATTGACAAATGAAAACACTCCACGGTGAACTCAGTCACATACAAAATAAGCACCAACACTGAACACAGGAGGAGACAAGACTAAATACAGGGAAGAAAAACACAGGGAAAAGGACCAGACAATAAGCCAGGAGGAAAACATGACAGCAACACACCCAAACCTAGACAGACAACAATAAAACCGTGACATAAACCTGGGAGTGTGACACAATGGAAAATGAACCAAAGAGAACATTTGAAACTAGCAGTCTGCGTGATCTGCCTGTAGGGAGGGGCGGGCCGGCTCTGCAAGTAAAGTAACGAGTAAAGTAACGAGTAAAGTAACAAGTTACTTTATGTAGAGAGTAACGAAGTAGTGTAATATATTACTTTTTTTAAAGTAATATGTAATATATTACTTTTTTTTAGTAACGACCCCATCTCTGGTGATGACTTCCAAAGATAAAAGCAAGCACACTCGGAAAAGTATTATTTTCTTTCTTAAGGCGAGACACGGCAGGCAAAAACATCGTTTTTCAAGCACTGGTCAATTTTGAGATGTTGTGCTATTTTGATTCTATAACATGTTTTCTTTCAGGCTTTTGGAAGGAAAACGTACAAAATACACATTTAAGTGTTTATTTGACAATAGTTTGTCTATTTGCGTCAGTAGATTTCTCCTAAATTCACCAAAAGTTAGCTTTCTAACGTAACATAAAGTACCGCGACCGCTGTGTGCACCATGTCAACAGAGATATCGTTGGAAAGCTCTGTCTCTCCTGCACAATCTCATCGGATCCAAATATGGTCATTTCCTTTGTATCAGCGACCAATCGGGAAAACACAAAGGGGTCTTAAACCAAGAAACGAAATCTCATTGGCTGGTGTCAATTTCAGACAACGTGATTCGTTCAGATGCGTCACGTGGTGTGCTAAAACACTTCCTTGTTAGCTTTCCGCTAGAAATTGAAATCTCAAAATGGCAAAAAAACGGCGAAAAAAAAGTTTACAGAGAAGATGACAACAATTATCCCTTGCACGAAGCAAGATTATACAAAAAACAAATGACCCCGAACATGAAATACCTTCACGGAGTGCGTCGAGGCGCAAGCTGTCATCCAGAGAACAGGAGGGTTTAGCTAGCGCCTCACTGCAATCTTTAAAGGTCGTTTTCTCCAAATGAGTTTTTTCTCCTACTCTGAGTTCGAAATCTCAACTTCAGTAGCACATAGACATACCAAACCTTCCAGTTATATTCCTATCAAAATTATGAAGGCTTTTACAGAAGGGTTTGTTCATATATCATTCATAGCCTGAATTATACAACATTGTATACCTAAAAACATGGCAAAAATTGATATTTTAGGGCTGTTGACAGTATTTTCTGATTTATGGAGTGATAAAAAGAGATATCCAAAATCCCTTCTGTAAAAGCCTTAGATACTAATATGACTACAAAATGAAACAAGAATTTTGAACCTGGCTTTATCCAAAGTTCAGATTTCGATTCCTGAAATGTGTTAAAATATGCACATATTTGATGACATAATGGCTCATTTGCATATTTAAACATGCTATTTCAGAAAACTTGTAATACAAAAGACAATTGCCTTATTGTAAGTAATTAACTGGAGAAATGTCTAGCTGATACCTTTAAGTTAAAAAAATTACCCTATTCATCTGGGGTGTCTCGCCTTAAATGTTTTCGGATTTCACATTGCATAAACACCATATCCCAACGTGCATTGCGGCTAAACAATCCAATTACCGAGCTTCAACGATAGCTGAGGATTATGGGTAGTTCGATGTTTTAGCAAAACCTCTGAAAAAAGAAATATGTCTCTCAGAATTTAAAGGGAAAAATCTATGGGAAAAACATAAAAGCAGTTTACACAATTTAAACCAATTAACCTCTTCTACACCGCACCCCTGATACCGGGGGGGGGGAAACGCGTCATCTGCAGGAAACAGCGTGTGAGGGCATCTTAATATTCAATAAACTATGAATGTTGTATATCCATGTAACAGGAAGAAACTCAGCTAACTGATCTTTTTTTTTTCTTTTTTTTTAAACCCACAAAGCTAGCGCTGAGCCTATGAAATGAATAATGCTAACGTCATATTGCACAGAAACTCACTCATAACACCCTTATTACTTATTGTAGCAGCACGCCCAACCCATCGATCTGATCGTGAGATGACACAGAATTGATCGGTACGTATATCATCATTCCATGATAAGAACTCGCAAAGCTATTAACAAGAACAGACATCAAAACATGTGGCGCTAGGTAGTTAAAAACGGCAACATGGCTCACCTTGGTCGTTGAAATTATTTCTGATAATCCATAAGCAATAAACCTGCTTTTCCGTTTCCAGATGTCAGAGCGAGAGATAGGTTCACTCCGATGCCAACCTGAATGCCCACCTTTTTTTTTTTACCATGTGTGTGCATGGGGAAATCCCCTTTCGATTTTATTAGCTTTAACGGTCAAAAAGAGATGTCAATCACCAAAATCGACCAATGGGTTCCAGAGAAACGGTAATAACGCCCACTTCCACCCAAATCACCTAAGACTCGAGGTGGAGTTTTTTTTGCTAAACCTCTCTAAAAAGGTAAAATGTCACTTGTTTTGCATCAATCTTGATACAGGATACTTATTATATGTTGTACTTTGGATTCCTAAAGCTTTTAGTCTACCTTACCATCATCCAAGGGTAGTTTTTCACTATAAGTAAAAAAAGAATCTTTGGACGGACACTATCAATTATAGTTTTTTACCATGTTCAATCTGAATTTTCTTTAAAATAAAAAAACATCTATATTGATTCAGACTTTTCTACATCCAATCCACAGGTTTATTATTACTTTGAGAAAAAATATTATTAATGTAACCCTTTTAGAAGAGGAGATATGGTAATTTGTTCTGGGAATGTCATTTTCGAGCCTGA
Source organism: Notothenia rossii (assembly GCF_949606895.1). NCBI lineage: Eukaryota > Metazoa > Chordata > Actinopteri > Perciformes > Nototheniidae > Notothenia > Notothenia rossii. The sequence continues at coordinate 47,737,787 of NC_136905.1, read as the reverse complement.
GACCTGAAAAACAGGTTCAGGGCTTAACAGGTTAATGTTGTGTAATTAACAAGGATAAACGGATGTGTTTTAGTGGATGAGTAAGGCAGATATCACTGTCAAATCGTTTGACAATGAGGGGAATACGGTTTTATTATGAAAACTTTGAGACCGGAAATATTGTCTTCACCCCGTGAGGGTTGACGCTAACTTTCCATAGGGGGAAAGACATACACGTTCTCCTGGCAAGACCTCAAATAATCTTCGTAATATCTATCTAAACTATAGATCCTACACATCTACTGGACGTGGATTCTAAGAGTACAATATACTCTTCTCGCTAGAAATCTAATCAAAAAGCATTTTAGGATTTTCCAGAGAGGGTTATTTGTGAATATATGACCCTCCGGAGCGTTTGCGGACCTATTTGGTCGTAATAAGCGCTTGAACAATCGACCTTTTTTGTCGTATGAGTTGGAGGACTTGTTGGAAACTATGCATCTTCAATGCTTAAAAAGCATTTTACAGTAAAGCCCTGCAATCCCAAGAGCTGAGGAAAGAAAAGAGTCCCCTCACTCAGCTGGTCCTGAATTCATTTACTGACCCTGTTCCGCCTCAGGACCGGCCTGACATTATGTCAATCAGAGTCAACCAGATTACAAAACACCAGAAACAAAACTATACCACCAATTGGAACACACACAAAAAAGCACAAAGCAAAATGCAGTGCTATCTGACCCTAAAGAGACAGTACTGTGTGTACCTGAGCACAGTGACTGTCAGTAAACAGAACCACCCTGATCCGGTACAAACTCAGTGAGCACAGCCTGGCCATCGAGACTGGTCGAGACACAAAACAATGGCTCCCAAAAGAGGAGCGCTTCTGCCAGCTGTGCAAAGAAAACAAAGTGGAGTTGTACTTTTTAACGGAATGCACAAAACTCCAACCAATCCGATTGCAATATTTCTCCAAATTTAAAAACAAACATCCTGAATTTGACCACATGACAAACATTCAAAAAATTCCAATCCCGTTAGGAGAGCTCACAGAGAGCAGCAGAATACATTTTTACCTGCCACAACCTCAGAAGCAGTGAGTGACCACACACACATTCACATTCACACACGCACATGCACACGCACACGCACACACACACACACACACACACACACACACACACACACACACACACACACACACACACACACACACACACACACACACACACACTTTTTATTTATATACTAATATGTATATATATTTGTATTGGCACGTTGTTGGCATACACCGTATGTTTTGTGTTATGCTGTTGTGCCACATGCATTTTTTTATTTTTTTATTTTTTTAAATAAAATAAACAGACATTGCTCCAGATAACAAACCGTACATCAAAACATGTCACAACAAACAACTAAACAAAACGTAACGGGGGGGGGGGGGGTTGGATGCAAGGATGACTTCCTAAGACAGCAGATTGTGACATACACAGGACATTACATACACAATACATTATACATTACACAGGAGATGCCATATTGACAGGGTTAGACAGGAGAGCTGCGGGCAGTGAACCGCAATCCTCCTGTCTCCCCTCAAAATCCCCCAGCAGAGAAGCTGCACGCTCCATGTTCAGTAGGTCCAGATACTCCCTCAGCCATGAGTCCCTAGTAAAGCAGGCTGGTTTGCGTTCCTTCCAGTTTAATAGGATGAGTCTTTTTGTGGCTAAACAGCCCAATGTCCAGAGCCGATCGGTAGTCCTTGCAAGATTGCCATCTGGCTTGAGACCCAGTAGACATGCAATGGGACATGTAGGGAAATTAACTTTGAAAGATTCAGACAATAAGGATATTACTTCTGACCAAAGTTTTTTTACCGCTGGGCATTCCCAGAGTAGGTTCAACAATGTACCTCGCTTGCCACATTCATGCCAGCATAAGTCTCTGTGTTTATTGTCCATCTTGGATTTTGTAACAGGGGTGATGTAAGCTCTATTGAGAATTTTGAACTGTATGATCCTGAATCTTACACATTTAGAAGAGAACATAGCTGACTGGAGTTGGATTGCAAAGCAGACAGAGAGATATTCAAGGCATGCTCCCAGGACAGTTGGACAGGAGAATAGGTATTCGAGGCAGCCCTAGATAATAATTTATAAATGTTAGAGACCACACCTGATGATATGATTGCTTTCTTGAGGCGCTGGTCCTCTTCCATACATGAAGCAGGCATGGCTCCCTCCTTACATTTTGTACTAATAATAGATGCTAGTTGTGCATATGATAGAAAAGATGAACCTGAGAGACCATACTGAATTTTGAGTTGTTGAAATGGAAGGGTTTGGTCTCTATATATCTGTCCAATTGTAGTAATACCAGCCTTCTGCCAGATATTATTACTTAAAGTGCCTCCTCCTGCAGAAATACAGGGGTTACTCCAAATGGGGCAAGATGGTAAAGAGAGCCCCTCTATGTTGAGTCTCCTGTGCAGTTGCTTTACAATAGAGCATGAAAAGCGGATGATGGTATTATCCATTGAGGGTGGTGGTTTTGGGCAGTAGTACCACATTGATGCCAGGGATATGTTTTGGTTTACAGACATGATGGATTGCTCCAGCCATTGCCAACTGCCTACCGAAGAGGCACTTTTGTACGCCCACTTTGCATTGAAGGACAGATAATACTGGAATACATCTGGGACTCCCAAACCTCCCATTGATCTTGGAATGATCAACTTATTATGTGCGATTCTGGGTTTCTTATTATTCCAAAGGAACTGAGTGAATAGGGATTTGATATCTTTAAACCATTTTAGTGGGAATTCAAGAGGGATAGAGGAGATAATATGAGAAAGCCTTGGGAGAACATTCATTTTCAAGGTTTCTGCTCTGCCCCATAGAGAAAGTGGTATGGCCATCCACCTGTTGATGTCCTCCTTAATGGACTGGAAAATAGCAGGGCCGTTAAGGCTAAAGATTTTAGAGATAGGAGAGACGATGTTAATTCCCAAATACCTCATTCCATTTGTTTTCCAAATAAAGAGGGTGCTCATTAGGTTGTGTTTATATGTATATGAGTTAAGTGGGATTGCTTCACTCTTGTTCCAATTTATCTTATATCCAGAGAAGCTGCCAAATAAATGTATCATATCAAGAACTGCGGGTATAGAGAGTGCTGGCTTGCTCAAAGTAAGAAGTATATCGTCAGCGTACATATTTAATTTGAAATCGTGTCCATGAATGTTCACACCATGTATGTCACCATTAGCGCGAATTGCACAGGCTAATGGTTCTAGAGCCGTAATAAAAAGTAGGGGACTAACAGGACACCCTTGCCTCACACCACGGTGTAAGGGGAAAGGTTTTTAGATTAACCCATTAGTTCTAACAGAAGAGAAGGGAGCGCTATACAAAGCCTTAACCCAGCTAATCAACTTGGGCCCAAAGCCAAGTTTTTTGAGCTTGTAAAACAGATATGCCCATTCTATTTGGTCAAAAGCTTTCTCAGCATCTAGTGATGCTGCAATCATTGGCAAATTGCTGGAGCCTGCTTCTAGGATAATCTGAAAAACCCTCCTCATGTTATTTGAGGACTGGCGGCCTGGAATGAAACCTACTTGGTCTAGATGCACAATAGATGGAACCACCTTCTCCAAACAGAGTGCCAGTATCTTGGCTAGAATCTTGTAGTCACAGTTTAGAAGGCTTAAAGGGAGGTGGTTACCCATCAGAGAAGGATCTTTGCCCGGTTTAGGCAACAATGAGATAAAGGCCCTGCTCATGGAGGGAGGCATGGCTTCAGATTCTAATATTTCATTGAATAACAACAGTAAATATGGTGAAAGCTGTTCTTTAAAACATTTATAGAACTCTGTTCCAAAACCGTCGTCCCCTGGAGTTTTCCCTGATGCCATCTTCATGATTGCGTTTTCTATTTCATTTTGGGAAACAGGTGCCTCCCTAGCAGATCTGTCAGCCAAGCTGACGCTCGGGAGGTTAAAATCTCCGAAAAAACTATCTAAGGCTTCTTCATTCAAGTTATTTTTTGTGCTATATAATTTAGAATAATAATTCTGGAGAGATTCATTGATTTTGGCTGCATCACACTGTAGCCTGTCATGCTCATCTCTGATCGCTGGAATAATCTGTCTGTTTTCTATTTGTTTCAATCTATGAGCTAACATTTTCCCTGCTTTGTCTCCGGATTCAAAGTATGTTCTTCGTAAACGAAAAAGAGCAAAAGCTGTCTCCTCATGTACAAGTTTCTGCAAATCAGTCCTAGCGGTGAGAAGTGAGTGAAAGTTTAATTAGGATTGAACAATAGCCTTGTCCAGATTGTCAAACCTTACGTTACAGGTTTCTTTAACGCTTTGTATTTCAGAAAGCAATTGGCTAGCCCACTTGGGGACGTGTTCCTCTTCACCAAACATTTCCGCCATGAGGCCGCTGTCTTTCTTTGCTCTAGCTCTGGTCAAACTACTGCCGGGCATTTAGACGCAGATGTTTTTACACACTAATAGAACTGACTGCGCATTACACTTTGAGACTTTCAGTTTTGGTTAAATCATAGTTAAGTCTGATTACCGCCTGCACCCGACTACTCCGCTCAGCTCGCCGGTGTCATCACGTGATCTCTCTACTCTCCTCCCTCCTGTGTGTGTGTGTGTGTGTGTGTGTGTGTGTGTGTGTGTGTGTGTGTGTGTGTGTGTGTGTGTGTGTGTGTGTGTGTGTGTGTGCCACATGCATTGTTCACATTTATGTTTAGTGTTTATTTTTGTCTTTGTTTTTTTATAACGCTTTGTGCAGAATGCTTTGGCAATACTATGTTTAACTTTCAAACAGACCCATCTCTCCCACTTCCGTTTTCAGCTTCTCTCTCAGCACCTGTAATCCCTCCATACACATGTCAGTAGTAGTAATGATACCACTTCAATCACATTAGTATGCATGCAAAGTGACAGGTGGTGTGACAGGTCACACCTCTGCCTACTTATGCTAATGAGCTAAGTCCCGCCTCCCTTTGTTCGAGGTGGATGTCACACCTAGGTGTGATATCACACCTAGGTGTGAGATCCTTTGATGTGAGTGGTGAGGTGTGATTTCACACCGGCGTGTTATAAGCCTCTGATGTTAATCTAGGTGTTGAGTCTCTTTGAAGTTGTGCGGTAGACTGTCTCACCCCAGTCCCCTCACAGCCCTTTGTTGTCTAATCTAATTAGCCTTTGCTGTCTGTCCTTTGATGTGAGGGTTGAGGTGTTATAACAGGCCGGTGTGATTTTGCACCGGCGTGTTATAAGCCTCTGATGTTAATCTAGGTGTTGATTAAGGCAGTCTCTTTGAAGTTGTGCGTGAGACTGTCTCGCCCCAGTCCCCTCACACCTCCAGCTTCTCCCCCTTTCTCCACCCCTTCCTGTCACCCGCTATGAGGCCAGAAGATAGTGGGGATGGAGTTAGTTTTTAAAAAAAGAAATACGCTCAAACTAAATAAAACAGCCATTAATTTTCACTCACTAAGACACCTAAAAACGCCCAATATGAAGTTAGGAGAGGGTGTATAGGGGTAATATTAGAATTGTGCTGTATGCATAAAAGAGAAGTTTTTTAACAATGTGTTTCTGCTCCATTCACTCCAGGGCGACTCCAGTGGGGCTGATCAGAACAAAGAAAGGCTGTAAACACTTAAAATACATAGAATTAAGAGTGTGGAGGGAAATTTAATTATTCATTTACAAACATACAAGGCTTTGCTACTGAAAATCAATGCAAGGGCAGAGTTTCACTCTGTGGGGGGACAAAAGAAGCATCGTTAATCACCTGGACAAAGGACTCTTTAAAGCAGAGATAACATATGCAGACACACACCTGAATATCAGCAGGAGAGGACTCTTTAAAGTAAATACATTATAAGGTTAAAATAAGATATATGTTGTGGAATTAGTTTAAAACAAAATACACGGGATCATTCTAAGAAGAGTGAGAGGGCTAATGAGCCAGCACCATACTTCCTCTATGCATTTTCTTGACCTGTATCTGATCTTGAAAAACTCTGGTAAGTACTTTTTTATATTATTTTATAATATCATGTAATTAGTTAATGTTGCTTGGTGTATGTTAAACAACCTCTGTGCATCTGTTGTATTTATTTTGTAACAGCACTATGGCTACTATGTGTGTCTCAGTTCAGGAAAGTCTGAACCAAATACGAATTGGAATATTAGAGAGGATTAACTATTTTGGTGGAACCCCATATGATTCATTCCCTGTGGAAAGTGAGTATATGTATATTTAAAACTGTATGTGTTTGTATCTAGCTTATTTTTCAAATCAAATATGTTTTTTGCTGATGTGTAAAATATCCAAAATAATGTTTTATATACTTACTCTCTTGTTAAAAGGTGATGAAGTTTGCAGCGTAATCCAGCCATCAGTGTACCTCCCCTCTCTGGAGTTTACACACAGCCTACCTTCTGCGACAAGTGCTGATCTAAGTTTGATCTTCAGTGATCCTCTCACACATCATCCCTCAGAGAGCCAGACAGACTTGTCCCCCTGTAACGCCCCCCTTCAACAGGTCTGATGCTAACCCCCAACACAACTAAGGAATTCGGCTTTTTTATCTTGCCAAGATACTTTTAGACACACTTTGAGGTATGCAAAACCTTAAAACTAGAAAATGAAGTACATTGTCTGATTAGATTATTTCTTAAAGACTGTTTATCTAAAAGGCAAGTATGTGATTTTAACACTTTTTACTGACACTCGGCAGATTTGTGTGTAATTCTCTCACAAAGGAACAGTAAGTCTCTTACTTTTTGGATAGAGTTTTATGTATGACAACTTTACAACTGGTAGAAAGTTAAGTACTTTTTCTGAACAGATTTTCTTTAAGACTGTGACTCTTAACACACCATCCCTCCGAGAGCCAGACATACTCATCCCCTTTTCAATGCCCCCCTGCAGCCGCTCAGGTGTGAAACCCCCATACAGAATGTCAGTCACTGTGTAAAACTTTTATTTTCTTAAAGACTGTGACTCTAAAAGGCAAGTTTGTGATTTTAACACTTATTTACTGACACTCGGCAGATTTTGGCTTTTTTTTTTTCTCTTGCCAAGATACTTTTAGAAACACTTTGAGGTATGCAAAACCTTAAAACTAGAAAATGAAGTACATTGTCTGATTAGATTTTTTCTTAAAGACTGTTTATCTAAAAGGCAAGTTTGTGATTTTAACACTTTTTACTGACACTCGGCAGATATGTGTGTAATTCACTCACAAAGGAACAGTAAGTCTTTTACTTTTTGGATAGAGTTTTATGTATGACAACTTTACAACTGGTAGAAAGTGAAGTACTTTTTCGGAACAGATTTTCTTTAACCTGTTAAGCCCTGAGCCTGTTTTTCAGGTTTCAGGCTCGAAAATGACATTCCCAGAAAAAATGACCATATCTTCCCTTCTAAAAGGGTTAAATGAATAATCTTTTTTCTCAAAGTAATGAAAAACCTGTGAGTTGGATGTAGAAAAGTCAGAATCAATATAGATGTCTTTTATTTTAAAGAAAATTCAGATTGAACATGGTAAAAAACTGTAAATGATAGTGTCCGTCCAAAATATATTTTGTACTTATAGTGAAAACTAACCTTGGATGTCGGGTTAGTAGACTAAAAGCTTTAGGAATCCAAAGTAAAACATATAATAAGTACCCTGTATCAAGATTGATGCAAAACAAGTGATATTTGACCTTTTTAGACAGATTTAGCAAAACAAAACCTCTTCTCTTCTAAAAGGCAAGTTTGTGATTTTAATACTTTTTTAATGACACTGCAGATTTGTGTGTAATTCTCTCACAAAGGAACTGTAAGATACACTTTTTATGTATGCAAAACCGTAAACATTTTTGAAACCAAGATACTTTTGTGATACACTTTTATGTAGGAACATTTTTACAACCGGTAGAATGTCATTTACTTTGTAACAAATGTATTTTCTTAAAGACTGTGACTCTCTTATTCAGAATTCTTATCAGAATTCTCTGAGTTTTTATCAGCTTCGGTACTTAAAACAAGATAAAGTAACTATCGTAGGTGTCTTTAATATTCATGTTGACGATGATAAAAATAGCCTTACTGTTGCATTTAACTCTATATTAGATTCTGTTGGTTTCTGTCAGAGTTTAAATAAACCAACCCACTGCTATAATCACACTCTCGACCTTGTTCTGACTTATGGTATTGAAATTGAGCAACTATTAGTCGAACCGCATAATCCTGCTTTATCCGACCATTTCTTAGTAACTTTTGAAGTACTGTTACTAGACTACAAAGCATTAGTCAAAAGCTCCTGCAGCAGAAACCTATCTGTTAGTGCTATAGCCACATTTAAGGAAGAGATTCCACCAATACTGAACTCGATAGCATGTCTGCATGTAAGGGAGGAAACTTATACAAAATGTACACCACCCCAAATTGATCATGTTGTTGATAGTGCTACAGATGCGCTGCGAATAAAATTAGACTCTGTTGCTCCTTTGAAAAAGAAGAAAATAAAACAACATAGATTAGCTCCATGGCATAATGCCGAAACCCGCAAAATAAAGCAAAAGTCGAGAAAACTTGAAAGGATATGGCGTTCCACTAAACTTGAAGAATCTTGTTTAATTTGGCATATTACTCTCAATAAATATAAGAAAGCACTGCGTAAAGCGAGAGCAGCCTACTACTCTCCATTAATAGATGAGAATAAGAATAATGCAATATTTCTTTTCAGCACTGTAGCCAGGCTGACAGAGAGCCACAGCTCGATTTAGCCTTCTATTCCCATAGCACTCAGTACTAATGATTTGATGTGCTTTTTTAACGATAAAATTGTTACTCTTAGAAACAAAATTAATTACCTCTTGCCTTTGACCAGTATAGTATTATCAACAGCTCCCGGAAACGTAAGTTCTAATATTACACTAGATAGTAAACTAGAATGCTTTTCAGCCATAAACCTTGAACAATTCAATTCAATGATTCTCTCTTCTAAACCATCACTGTGTATCTTAGACGTGATTCCAACTAAGCTGTTAAAATAAGTTTTTCCATTAATTAACACTTCTTTATTAAATATTATGAATACGTTTTTATTATCAGGCTATGTTCCACAATCATTCAAAGTAGCAGTGATAATACCGCTTCTTAAAAAGCACAACCTCGATCCAGAGGTTTTAGCCAACTATAGACCTATTTCTAATCTTCCGTTCCTCTCAAAGATTCTTGAGAAAGCAGTCGCAAAAAAGCTGTGTGATTACTTAAAAAACTATGATTTATTTGAAGATTTTCAGTCTGGCTTTAGAACACAGCTGAGAGACAGCTCTGGTTAAAGTCACAAATGACATTCTAATAGCCTCAGACAAGGGACTTGTCTCTATTCTTGTTTTGCTCGATCTCAGTGCTGCATTTGATTCTATCGACCATGATATCCTATTGCAAAGACTAGAGCACTTAGTTGGCATACAGGGAACTGCTTTAGGCTGGTTTAGGTCCTATCTATCTGAACGCTCTCAGTTTGTACGTGTCAACAATGAATCTTCCACGCAAACCAAAGTTAGCCATGGAGTGCCACAGGGCTCAGTGCTCGGACCTATTTTGTTCACAATATATATGCTTCCGTTAGGCAATATTATAAGGAATCATTCTGTAAACTTTCATTGTTATGCGGATAATACTCAACTATATTTATCAATCAAGCCTGATGAAATTAATCATCCAAATAAAATTCAAGACTGCCTCAAGGACTTAAAAACGTGGATGACCTTAAATGTTTTGATGTTAAACACGACCAAAACTGAAGTTATTGTACTTGGCCCGAAGAATCTACGAAACAAATTATCTAAAGAAATGCTAACTATGGATGGCATTAATTTGGCCTCCAGTGAGACTTTAAGGAATCTTGGTGTTATATTTGATCAGGATTTATCCTTTAACGCCCACATAAAATCAATTTCAAGGACCGCCTACTTCCATCTACGTAACATTGCAAAAATCAGGCATATCTTGCCTCAAAACGATGCAGAGAAACTAGTCCATGCATTTGTTACTTCAAAGCTGGATTATTGTAACTCCTTATTATCAGGGTGTACCAAGAAGTCAGTCAAGTCGCTTCAGCTGATTCAAAATGTTGCAGCTCGTGTACTAACTAGAGTTAGGGAAAGGGCCCACATTACTCCTGTTCTGGCTGCCTTACACTGGCTCCCTATAGAACACAGGATAACATTTAAAATTATTCTTCTCGCCTACAAAGCCCTTAATGGGCAGGCGCCATCTTACCTTAAAGAACTCATTATACCCTACGTCCTACTAGGGCATTGCGTTCCAAGAATGAAGGGTTGTTGGTTGTTCCTAGAGTCTCTAAAAGTACAATGGGAGCCAGAGCCTTTTCTTATCAAGCTCCACTTTTGTGTTCGGACGGCAGACACCCTATCCGTTTTTAAGAGTGCGCTTAAGACCTTCCTTTTTGATAAAGCTTATAGTTAGGGCTGATTAGATTCACCCCCTAGTTTTGCTGATATAGGCTTAGTTTGTCGGGGGACATTTTACTTCTTCCTTCTCTCTGTCTATACCTGTGTACTCTCATGTTCTGATTAACCCACCTTCCCCAAATGTCTTTCTTTTTGGTGTCTATATACCCCGGGATCCGGAGTCATGGATGATCCTGCGGTCCTGTGTCATGGATCGCGAGTCCTGGATCTTGAGTCGTGGCTGTGGTCCTGGATCATAAGTCCTGGATGGATATCCTCGTGGATTCATCTTCCTATTATACACACATGCATTTCCAAACATTTGGACTACCTATGTTGCAAAAGTATTATCTTTTCAATTTACACACGGCATCTATTGCACGTCTGTCCATCCTGGGAGAGGGATCCCTCCTCTGTTGCTCTCCCTGAGGTTTCTCCCATTTTTCCCTTTAAAATGTGGGGTTTTCTCCCGAAGTTTTTCCTTGTACGATGTGAGGGTCTAAGGACAGAGGGTGTCGTATTGTTAGACTGATATTCTGTACAAACTGTGAAGTTCACTGTGACAAATGTAACATTTGTGATATTGGGCTATATAAATAAACATTGATTGATTGATATACACTTCTCGTTAGAAATCGAATCAAAAAGCGTTTTAATGGCCAAACTATCCTACAATTTAGGATTTTACAGAGAGGGTTATTTGTGAATAAATTACCATCTGTAACGTTAGCATTCAACGGGAGCACTAGAGGGTGAACACTTTATAACGTAATTATAGTCTCCTAAAAATGACGTTCCCACAGAACTAAACTGCATTCTCAATTACGTTTAGCTAGAAACTTATTTTCTCCCACGTACGTTCGCTATGAACGTATCTTAAATACGTTTATTTTCTACATATCTTCTGTTTATTTTTCTACATATCTTCCAGAAACATATTTTCTCCCACGTTACGTTTCTTATGAACGTATCTTAAAGACGTTTATTTTCTAAATATCTTTGCCATTTATTGTCTTGCTTATAATAATGATAATAGTCATTTATAAATATCATTTTGGAGCACACATTTGAAATCAGTATGCGAGGCTGTAATTTCGCCAGTTGTTAATCTCATGAGCGAGGCAGAAAATAATAGTTTTAACAATCCAAAAAGCTGCTGTGTCGTTTATTGCACCTCACACATTAAAACAAATCCAGAGTTACGTGTTTCTGTACTTCCTCTACGAAGAAAGGACAGTAACAGAAGATCTCTGTGACCAAGACCGCCTTAACCTTCCATCAGGCCCTGGGGCTGATAGGTTTTGTAGGCCCCCTATTTAAATAACAAATCAAAGTCATTTATAGCCTCGGCAGGCTCTGTGATCGCACTTCTCCACTCTGCTCTACGCGCGCCTGGTCCTCTCCTCCGGATGAGTGACATGTCGGGCCTCCCTCATGTATCTGTCCGGTTGCCGTTGGCTCCCCTCCACGTAGCAAGTCCTGTTTCGTCCTCTCCATCTCCTCCAACAGATAATGTCCTTCCTGTCTGTTTTTCCTCTACCGCTACTCCATCGCTATCAGAACCAGACGGCCTACTTGGCTCAGAGGCCCCGCGACCGGCACCGCTGCCACTCGGTACAGAACTCATCTGTCCTTCCTCGTCATCCTGGCCCACAGGTTTAAAATAACCTGTAAGCTTCGGCATATTTTGTAATAGCTGCTTGTCTCGAAACTCCTTTTCCCTCAACAATTTCCTTTTCCGAGCGCCACTCTCAAACTTTTTTTTCTCAAACTTTTTCTCCTAAACAACCTTCATCAGTCACTCAATCACTCGCAATTTGAATAAGTCACATGTGAAACATATTCTCATTCTGATTGGCTATTAAGTGGTGCCCACTGACTGTTTCGGAGTCATCATTTTTGAGAAAAATCTCTGGAATCCATCGATCTGATTGATTAATGATGAATGATCAAAATACTACGGAGGGAAGATATTTTCGTTTGGATTACTGGTCTGGTGGAAGCTCACAAGTGTGTGTGTGTGTGTGTGTGTGTGTGTGTGTGTGTGTGTGTGTGTGTGTGTGTGTGTGTGTGTGTGTGTGTGTGTGTGTGTGTGTGTTTTTGTATTTTTGCGTTTGTGTTAATTGTGTTTGTTTCCCGGGGAAAACACTGTTATGCCTGCTGTGACATTAAGTTACTCTGTTCTCCACTTTTAATTATGCCGTTACAAACTTCAAAGTTGTATTTATCATCTGAATTTGCCGAAACAAGTTTAATATTCTGAAAGCCAAGAATTTGTTTATTTGAAACCAGATGAAAACAAACTGTAACGGACCCTGTCGTGTTACCTATGATTACTATACGCCAGGGGTCGGCAACCTTTTTCATATGAAGTGCCATTTAAAAAAAAAATGTTTATCAGCGTGCCAACGATCGAGAATTATCAACAGGGGGGGGTGGGGTGAGGAGCTTGACGCTCGTCAACTATCAGCCTCGCTGCGGGGAAGCAGTGTGTGGACATGTCAGCGCAACTTACATGATGCAGAATTTAACAAACACATTTAAACAATTGGTTTAAACGGCATAATAATAAGGGCGATCGTCCGTTCTGTGATTGTCCAGAGCACACATGTTCTGATATTAGATTCATGCAGAGTGAGATGAGGTCGCTGTCCCTTTAAGAGAGAGAGGGGGGGGGGTGGCTTGTGCATGTGTGTTTGTGGATGGTAGAGCGACAGTGAGGGAACGTGTATGTTTCTGGAAGTGAAACGAGGCAGCAGAAAAACAGAGGTCTGTGATGTATTTTGTGAAACAGAAGAACAGCTAAATAAATGCAACGGCCTCCCAAGAAGAGCTCGCCTCTCTCCAGTCATTTAAGCTAAAGTTGGTTATTGAACCTGAAGCTTCTTGCTTCTGCCCTCCTCGACTACGGTCTGGGGGCCGAAAGGAAAGTTCAACACACAGTTGGCCAGTCCGCCCCTTTGTAGCATATTATTTCGATGAGAAATGAGCAGATTGCCACTGGGCTTTCAACTAAATACACAGCCACGCAAAAACTGCGGCATTTGTACAGCTCCTTATGGGTACTGCAATTAGTGAAGTGCTTTCCTCCGTGGTGAAACGATCAGCACTGCACCACAGAGGAAAGCGGCAGAAAGTCACCTGGAGTTAAAGAGAGCGGGGCTGCGTTACGTGCATGGCTTCCTTCTGCAGGTAACGGGGAGACGCGCTCTGGCGGCGGTCTCGTTCAGGATCCGAAAATACAATTTAAATATTTTTGCACACTTATTCCACTTATTCCTAGTGTGCCACTGGTTACGGTGCCGCGTGCCAATGCTGGCACGCGTGCCAGGGGTTGCCGACCCCTGCTATACGCCTTACATTCATAATTTCAGCGTAGGGAGGGGGGGGGGCAGTGCTGTGGAACAGCAGAGTGGCGAGGGAGAGCTGTCTTCTTCCCTTTACAAGCTTCAAAAATGTATTTATCGTGTGATTTTGGAAATAAAAGTTTCATATTCTGAAAGCAAAGACTTTGTTTATTTAACATTTTAAAAAAACATCAAAAATAAATTGTATTTATTTATTTTTGGCTCATGATAGGCCCCCGTCCTCCGTAGGCCCCTGGGCTTCAGCCCAGGTCAGCCCGTGCATTAAAGCGGCCCTGTCTGTGACGCCAGATGTGGTGTTGTTAATGCGATATGATATCCGAAAAAAAATTCAATTTCGGATGGCCGAAGACACTACACTACCCATAATCCCCAGCTATCGTTTGGGACTACAGTCCCGTTGACAAACCCTGTGATTAATCTTCAAGCTCTGGGATTGGATGTTGGAGTGGCAGTGCGCCAAGGTTACGCCGAGCGTCAAGCTCTTTGAAATGGAACGAAACCACGGCAGACTATTCAAAACTGGACTCGAACGCCCCCCCAGAGCTACACATGCTGGCTATTGTATTTCGCAACATGTTCTCTATGGCACGTCAGTAGTTATGTTCATCCCACTTTCGTCTCATTAGTATGCATAAAAAAGTGACAGGTCACACCTCCCCCCATTATGCAAATGAGCTAAGTCCCGCCTCCCCTTTGATCGAGGTGTGAGATCTCAAGTAGGTGTGATATCCCAAGTAGGTGTGAGATCCGTCGATAGGAGGGGGGTGATGTGTATTCACAGGTGTGAAAAGCCCCCACTGTTGCGCCTTATGGTGTATAATATATATTTTTTTTTAAAAAGAAAAAAAAGGAAAAAGAAAAACTGTTTCAATTTTAGCCCCTAAAGAAAAGCCCACCATAAACATAATAATTAAAAATAGTATTGATGTATGTTACAACTTTCCTTCTTCATCAGACAGCGTGACTGTGTGAGCCTGGCCCTGTCCCTCCTTTAAAAATACTTACCTTACACTTGTATTTGTTCTCTCTAAAACACAGTGTCTGTAAAGGTGGGGGAGACTGTCTGAGAAATAAGTTCAGAAAGCTATGACTCCAGTGGAACACTGTTAGAGTCAAAAGTAACTCTCAATGTATTCAGACAGAGTATGCAGATTGGGGCTGATCAGAACTAAGAAAACACCTTTTGCCTTCCTAGTCAAAAGTGTTGATTAAGTTAGTCTGCACACACTCCCTTACTGTCACCCTTACCTCTTCCTATGGCTGTCAGGCCTTTGTGTGTGTGTGTGTGTGTGTGTGTGTGTGTGTGTGTGTGTGTGTGTGTGTGTGTGTGTGTGTGTGTGTGTGTGTGTGTGTGTGTGTGTGTGTGTGTGTGTGTGGGTGTGAGCCTGGTCCTGCCCCCTCCTCCCCCCTTCCTGCCATCTTATCACTAGACAGAGGGGGGAGGGATTTTAAAAACACTTACCTTACACTTGTATTTGTCCTCTCTAAAACACAGTGTCTGTAAAGGTGGGAGAGACTGTCTTCCCCCTTCCTGCCATCTCTCTCTGTTTCTGCTGATGTGTAAAATATACAAAATAACGTTTTATATACTTACTCTCTTGTTAAAAGGTGATGAAGTTTGCAGCGTAAGCCAGCCATCAGTGTTCTAGCTTTAAGGTTTTGCATACCTCAAAGTGTGTCGAAAAGTATCTTGGCAAGAGAAAAAAGCCAAAATCCGCCTAGGCCATTAAAAAGAAACCGAATTCCACGTTTTACAAATGAACAGACACAAATGTAGACTTGACTACTTGGCAGTTCATTAAAGCAGATTTGTCCTTTTTCATCTCTCAAAGGTTTGGGTCCTGTTCAACACTGGGTACAGAAATATATTCAATATACAGTCATTTGTACGTAAAGATGTTTTAAGTTGTAAGCACTTAGAAATATACATTTGATTGCATTTAAAGTGGCTTTAGACAACTTATCATAATGAAGTAGTTGATTGCACAAATTTGTAATGGATGTAGAATAAAGACGACATTAGCATTTAAATTGGCTCCCTATAAGACTCGCTTTCTCTATGAAATTATGTCTGGCTCTGAGTAGTGTTCTCCCTTTCACAATAAAAGCCCAAACACAATACTTTCTGAATCACTGCAGGAAGAATTGTGCTAAAATGCAAATACAAATAGCTTACAGTAGCTCCCAATTAGTTGAACAATTGGAAAACCGCAAGGACTGTGGAAACACCTACTGGCAAAGGATTGTGGATGCAAATTATGCAAAGAGGAAGAAAAAACATTCTATCTAAAGCTATATAACACAATCTACATATTGACAGTATGAGTACAACAAAAACAGTATGCATGTTGATGCAAACGACGATGTTCAGTAAACGATCAATCAAAATCAAAGGATCCAATGTATTTTTAAATGAAGCAGAAATAGAACTAGTCTCCCAGTTCAAGTATCTTGAACAGGGAGTGTCATATTGGACTCGCACTTGACTTTTAAGAAACATATCCAGAAAGTATCCAATACCATGAAATTCAACTTGCAACATTTTAAACAAATTAGACCTTTTCTTAACTGTCAATGCTGCAAAGTCATACCTCCACTGTATGATTCTATCCCACATTGAATACTGTCTTACAAACTGGTCGTTTGCTTGTGCCACACACCTGAAACCCATAGAACAGCTGTTCAAGAGAGCTATCCGGGTTTTTGACAGAAAGCCACAGTCATACCACCACTGTACCATCCATGAATATGCTGCTCATGCTCTTTCTGCATATCATGTATTGATTTTTGCTGTATGTATATATATAAATGTCATGTTCTTATATGCTGTATGTGACGGGACTACAGATGGAAATTAGCTCAGAGCTAAAATCCGGCTCATTTACACTTGTAAGCATTATATTTGTTTTAAAGTGTTCATCAATGTGCACTATGGTGGCCCTGAAGAAAATTAAACATTAAAATATGTTATCGATGTCCCCATTCCCAGTTTGTTTTGGGAATAATTGCGATGTTTACTATGTTTTGGTAGCTCTTAACAAAACAGAATTTTTGTAAAAGACTGCGACTCTAAAAGGCAAGTTTGTGATTTTAACACTGTTTCGATGAAACAATGCAGTCTTGATAACTTGACTTGACTAACATTCCTTTTCTAAATATATGTTTTTAGATGCTTTACTTTGATTTCTTTCATGTTATTTTAACACAACATTACTTTTTTCATATTTTTCAACATACTGTGATATTCCTTTTTTTGTCTTTCTCTCCTATTTCCATTATGATTTTGAAAAACTACATGGTGGTTTTTAGCAAAATACAACATGCAACTAATACATTACACAATATTACGACTTTTTGCGATACTTTCAACACAATATACTATAAAAACACTTTTTTTTATCTAAAAAAAAAAAAATGTCCTATTTACATTTTAATTTTTTCACACACAAAATCAATACTTATACTGATTGTAACATCCCCAGGACCGTCTCCAGCTTAGAATTCCCCAGATTACTGGAAATATCATGATGGAGTTTTTTCACTTCAGTCAAAATATTTATGTGTATGCTGTTTTTGACACAAAGATGCATTACATCTACAAACAGAGCATACAATGAGAGCACATTATACACTTTTGATGTTTGTTTCATTTCTTTGGTAATGTTACAGAAAGTTTCGGAAAATGAAGATTCCAGGACCACTTTAAATGTTTCGTTTACAATCGTTTCCCAATGACCAGGAATAGTACTGCCAGAACGAACGATATCCAAAATGTCTTCTAGTTTACAAACTTCAGCCATTCCGTTTACACGGGGATCACTATTCACTCTGTTTTCAATCGTCCTCATCACCACACTTATTAAAAGGGTATTGACTACATTCTGATCAATATATACCGAGCGTTTTGCATAGTAGTTCCCCATTTTTATTTTACTTTAAAGAAAAAGTCAATGTATCGAAAAAGAAAAATCCCTGGCTTCAATCAACCGCAGGTTATTAGTCTTCTTCTTCTCCATCCAACTCGGCATGGATCTTTTCAAGTCTCTCCTTGAGGCGTCTCCAATTTTTTAGATTGTGCAGAAAAGCCTCCGAAGCGCCTTGGATCCTCCAATCATCCGTGAAAATGTCTTTATCAATAAGAGTCTGGTCGATCTCAGTAATGAAGTCGGTGAGCCAGAGTCTTTTCATTAACGCGTTGTAATTGTTTCTGAAGAAAAAATCAGGCATGTATCACCCCCTCCACAATATCAACCAACACTGATTTCACTGTGTCCATAAATAGAGATGTCTTGGCCCAAGGAGCAAAATAAGCAGCAGTAGTACTGCAAGATTCGGGTGTCCAGAATGGTGGTGATGATGGTGGTCCAGGAGTTTGTTCCTGGCTGCAACTCGCGGGGGGAGACTTGGTTTTTCTTATATCCATGGCTAGTTTTCAAACTGTCGTCTTAGTGGGGGTCCTTAGTTTTCGATGTTTTGCTGAGTGGAGGGAGGGACTTATTGCGTTGAATGGGGGGAGTCATCTGTAGAATTGAGAGTTTTTTCACCAGTATAATAGAGAACCGCAGTGACGCGTCGTAAAACCCGGAAGTAAACTTCTTCCGGTTCCTTCTTGAAAAACCAATGGAAATTCTCCATAGGATTTTTGAAAATAGTTCGAAATAAGGTCTGTGGTTGACACACATTTAAGAGAGGGATCACGTTTTGTTCAGCCGGATAATCTCCACATGTCAACCCTACTTTTATAATTTCTCAATCATAAATCTAGTCACCAAAAGCGAAATGCTAACGTTATGCTATAAACAAACTACAAGCCAGTACAGCAGCAGGGTCGCACGACTTCAACGTCACGCCAACTTAAGATTGTTTTAACTGACTTGCACTGAAACTGCACTTTGAACACTTTAAATTAAATATAGTAACATTTTAAACTGTATACCCCGGTTATCTAGGCCCTTTTTGTTTTGTTTAATGTATACCATGTTTATCTAGGCCCTTTTTGTTTTGTTTTATGTATACATGTCACACTGTGGGAAACGATATTTCGATATTTCTGGATGTATATATAACACATGTAGAATTTTTGACAATAAAGCTGAATTTGACTTTCGCGTGCTTGCATATTTTAACAAAGCTTTTCATTTTAGCCACACTGAATTTAACTAGAAGTCATGGCTGTGTCAATTATCAGTCTGATATCGTTTTACAAAGATGAGAAGAAGAGTGTAGACAGAGGAGAGAACCACTACAAGTCAGGACACGTAACAGTGCAGCCTAGATGAAGGTGTGCTTACCGGTGTTGTCAGGGCTAGCATGAGGGACAAGGTTTATAGTGTCGGTGAGTAGTAATAGCAAGAGTACCGTTAACCTAGAGTTAATTTATTGACATTAATTCCCATCAACAAATCAATTGTATGTGTCACATGAAATCTTTATTAGGCAAGGCAAGGCAAGTTTTTTTATATAGCACTTTTCAACACAAGGCAATTCAAAGTGCTTTACAAAAAATGAAAGACATTAAGAAAATGGCATTTAAAATCAGTCATTAAAAAGAAAAGCTAATAAAATAAACATTAAAAGAAAAAATACATGGATAAAAGTTACAGTGCAGTCTAAGATATGAATAGTTCAATTAAAAGCAGCGACAAAAAGAAAAGTCTTCAGCCTGGATTTAAAAGTTGTAAGAGTTGCAGCGGACCTGCAGGTTTCTGGGAGTTTGTTCCAGATATTTGGAGCATAATAACTGAACGCTGCTTTACCATGTTTAGTTCTGACTCTGGGGACAGAAAGCTGACCAGTCCCTGAAGACCTGAGAGATCTGGATGGTTCATCATTTAGCAGGAGGTCAGAAATGCATTGTGGTCCTAAACCAGGGGTCGGCAACCCCTGGCACGCGTGCCAGCATTGGCACGCGGCACCGTAACCAGTGGCACACTAGGAATAAGTGGAATAAGTGTTCAAAATATTTAAATTGTATTTTCGGATCCTGAACGAGACCGCCGCCAGAGCGCGTCTCCCCGTTACCTGCAGAAGGAAGCCATGCACGCAACGCAGCCCCGTTCTCTTTAACTCCAGGTGACTTTCTGCCGCTTTCCTCCGTGGTGCAGTGCTGATCGTTTCACCACGGAGGAAAGCACTTCAATAATTGCAGTACCCAAAAGAGCTGTACAAATAACGCAGTTTTTGCATGGCTGTGTATTTAGTTGAAAGCCCAGTGGCGATCTGCTCATCTCTCATCGAAATAATATGCTACAAAGGGGCGGACTGGCCATCTGTGTGTTGAACTTTCCTGTCGGCTCCCAGAACGTAGTCGAGGAGGGCAGAAGCAACAAGCTTCAGGTTCAATAACCCACTTTAGCTTAAATGACTGGAGAGAGGCGAGCTGTTCTTCGGAGGCCGTTGAATTTATTTAGCTGTTCTTCTGTTTCACAAAATACATCACACCCCTCTCTCTCTCTCTTAAAGGGACAGCGATCTCATCTCACTCTGCATGACCCTAATATCATGACATGTGTGCTCTGGAAAATCACAGAACGGACGATCGTCCTTATTATTATGCCGTTTAAACCAATTATTTAAATGTGTTAAATTCGGCATCATGTAAGTTGCGCTGACAGGTCCACACACTGCTTCCCCTCAGCGGGGCTCCCCCACCCTCCTGCCGATAGTTCACGAGCGTCAAGCTCCTCAACCGCCCCCCCGTTGATAATTCTCGATCGTTGGCACGCTGATCAATTTTTTTTTTTTAAATGGCACTTCATATCAAAAAGGTTGCCGACCCCTGTCCTAAACCATTCAGTGCTTTATAAACAGCAGCAGTATTTTGAAATCTATTCTTTGACACAAAGGAAGCCAGTGTAAAGACTTCAGAACTGGAGCGATGTGATCCACTTTCTTAGTATTAGTGAGGAACCAGTGTAAAGATTTCAGAACTGGAGCGATGTGATCCACTTTCTTAGTGTTAGTGAGGACTCGAGCAGCGGTGTTCTGAATCAGCTGCAGATTTCTAATAGATTTTTTAGTGAGACCTGTGAAGACACCATTGCAGTAGTCCAGTCTACTGAAGATAAAAGCATGGACATGTTTTTCCAAATCCTGCTGTGACATTAGTCTTTTAATCCTAGATATGTTCTTTAGGTGATAGTAAGCTGATTTAGTAACTGTTTTAATGTGACTGTTGAAACCAATAACTAATTTAACCCGCTGACAAGAGGGCCCACCTCCGAAGATCGTGACTGGCTGAGGGACAGACTCGGGGGCAGGTTTTCAGGAATTTCTTGGCTTCTCTCCCCCGAGCCAGAAGAGGAACACTGCAGCTTGGAAACACTTACTGTTCCTGAAATTATCAAATCTGTTGGGCATCCGGGACCTGAGGAAATTGTGGCAAGCATGGTATAGTCTGAAGAGCAACAGAGGGCAATTCAGGTGGCTACCACTGGTCAGCGAACCAACCCAAACTGGCATTTGTTCAGGAAAGGAAGGTTGACTGCCAGCAACTTTGGAGCTGTCCTGAGGTCAAAGCGTGTGACTGCTTCCCTTATTCCCAGGGTGCTAGGGCAACAACAGGCCCTTGATGGTGTTTTGTCTGTACAGTGGGGGACTATGAATGAATGTGAGGGCGTCAGGGCATTCACCACTGCAACCCAGATGCAGGTCCATGAGTCAGATTTGTGGCTCTCCCTATCAGAAATGTTGGGGGCATCTCCAGATGGTCTGGTAGGGTCTTTCGCTTTGCTTGAGGTAAAGTGTCCTGACGGAGCCAGGGAAATGACAATTAGTGAAGCATTGCAAATCGAGGGCTTCTGTGTCAGTAAGGAAGGAGAAACATTCAGCCTGCATGAGGAACATCCTTACTGGCACCAAGTGCAAGGTCAGCTTCACCTCACTGCAAGGAAGAAGAAATACAAAAATTGTGAATTGTTTTTAATTTACATTTACTCGCCTTTGCAATTTTGTGGTTGTTAGAGTGTTAGGTTTCCTGTCAGCTCGTCTGTTGGGAAGATATAAAATATTAGTTTCATGGAAGTCACACCGTCACATATACTGTAAGAGTATTAAGACATATAGTACATAGGCTAAAACAAAACATCTAAAGATATAACCTTGCACTTTGATAAGTCTCGTGAACATTTTCACTAATTTGACATTTTTATAGATGAAAATTGAACTAAAGAAATAAATGGTAGATTAATCCATATTGAAAATAGGTGTCAGCTGCTACACTAATTATAATAGTTATATTTCTTAATTAATTAAGATAAGATATTACTGTATTGATCCCAATTTGGGAAATGTTTGTGTTGCAGCAGCATAACAAGAAAAACAAAATATAAGTTATTATATACAAAAGTATGTGAGGGATGTTATATTAAATTGAATATAAATGTAAAATGTACATGTGATTTTACGTCCAAGAGAAGCTATGGAGCAGAGAATTCTCTGCCAGCCAGAGGTGATTTGTTATTAGTTCAATATGTCAAACTGATTTCCCTGACTACAATCTTTAGTTACATGGTGAAACGTTATGCTGCTTGTACTAATTAGACTTATCATATAAGCCACACAGGTTTTTATAGGATGTATTCATTATCTTTACTTATGTTGCGGTCTTTTCAGCAGCGCCATCTCTAAAACGGCGATACAGTCACTACCCATCATTTACATTTCACCGTGACATGGACAAAAATGTAACGTCAGCTTACCTCATGACTCGAATCCAGACTCTCCTTTGGAATACATTGGCCGGGAAACGATAGAACAAGCACGTTTCATGCGAAGACCTGTGGCTGCAACCCGGAGCAAAGCAACAAACCATTGCGTAGCTAACTAGTAGCGCTAGCTTTAGCTAACGAAACAAACTGCCGAGTAAAATTGGAAAACACTGGTAATTAATTATTCTATAATTTGTATAACTACTGTGTTAAAAACGACAATTTCCAAAATACAGATTCTAATGGTCAGATATAGATATACAGTTACTAAAGATAGGCAGGTACTTGCTTTCAAGCAGAACACAGGGGAAAACAAACTTAGCAGGAGTGTTTACGTGTTCGGCGTAATGACGTACAACGGCCTCGACAATTTCTGTAGTCCTATTCAGCAGTAACAACCATCGTTTTTCAGACACGTAAACTCTTCAAAAATCCCCAGTGGGGTCACTGCTGATGTATTTAATGTCGTAGAACAAAACGTGACTTATCTCTTAAATTTGTGTCAACCACAGACCTTATTTCGAGCTATTTTCCAAAACCCTATGGAAAAAATGCATTGCTTTTTGAGGAAGGAATCGAAAGTGCTAAAAATGCTAACTTACTTCCTGGTTTTAAGACGCGTCACTGCGGTTCTCTATGTCCCTCAATGTTTGAGTCTTTTTTTTAAAAGTTATTTTTCATCTATCATTTTCAACCAAGCAGCAAGAGGTCAAATTTAAGAATAAGTAATAGTTTGTCACCATTTTACGGGAAATAGTCAGAGCGCAATGTCACATCTTAAAGACAGCTTGAACTGGATAAATGGTTAGTCTTTTTCAGACATACCGTACGTTCTGCATGTTAGTATATCTGGCCAATTGGTTTAGACCCTACTGCCCTAGACGCATGCTCTCAATAGGGAAGTCACGCTTTGGGAAGAGGTGTTTCATTTCACAGATCCACCTTGATTCTTGTTGTGCTGGCTGAAGGAAGAGGGACGGGGGAGGAAAATTCAGAGGATGAAGAAGCAGAAAAATAACTTGTTTTGTAAAACGGACAGCACGTCAGTTTCAAGGAAAAGATGACACCGTGTTTATGCATGACATGCAAAATATCTTGAAGCCATACAACCACAAAAAAGGTACAAGTATATTGTGTTGAAAATATCGCAAAAAGTCGTAATATTGTATAATGTATTAGTTGCATGTTGTATTTTCCTTAAACCACTATGTAGTTTTTCAAAAATATAATGGAAAAAGGAGAGAAAGACACAACTGAATATCACAGTATGTTGAAAAATATGAAAAAAGTAATGTTGTGTTAAAATAACATGAAAGAAATCAAAGTAAAGCATCTTAAAACATATATTTAGAAAAGGAATGTTAGTCAAGTCAAGTTATCAAGACTGCATTGTTTCATCGAAACAGTGTTAAAATCACAAACTTGCCTTTTAGAGTCGCAGTCTTTTACAAAGATTCTGTTTTTTTAAGAGCTACCAAAACATAGTAAACATCGCAATTATTCCCAAAACAAACTGGGAATGGGGACATCGATAACATATTATAATTAGGGCTGGGACTCGATTAAAACAATTAATCTAATTAATTACAGGCTTTGTAATTAATTAATCGCAATTAATCGCATTTTTAATCACATATAAATATTTGACCTGAGAACAGTGAGAAGCAATTTTTTCACATGGATTTTAGTATACCATTGAATAATGACTGAATACATAAGCTTAAGCAACAAAACATTGTTTATTTTTTTCAAGGTGGCACTTAACCAAGACCAACAGAAAAGTGCAATTTTTGCCATAAAGTGTAGCAATAGCATATTTAGGAATATAGTACATTTCAGAGATTCAGGTAGCCTATAGGTAGGTAGACCTTCTGTAAACTATAACACTTTGTTTTTTAAGTAAAACACAATACTTTCAAGTACATTCAGAATATTGGAAACCCTGACTATTAGAAAACATCTCTCTGTTGCTTCAGAGGCCATAACAGACTTTGTTGATTTACCAACAGTTGATTTAAAAAATCTAATACATTTCAGTCCAACTCTCTCAATAACCTTGGCCAAAACAATAAACAGTTCAACATAAAGTGCCAGTTGCACCAACAACATAATAAATAGTTCAACATAAAGGGTACTGTACCATTTAAAATAAAATAAAAAAGTGCCAGTGATTGACCTCAATCCCTCCTATTCTTCCAATATCCTGATGAAAAATAAACTCTCTCTGTTGCATAGGCCACTGTTTGATCGACGCGAATTGGGTGTGGGTCCTTGTACTCCGAGTCGAGCTAACGTCCACGCTAGCTTCCATGCTAGCTTCCACGCTAGCTGCTTTATGTTTTGCATTGAGGTGATACTTGAGGCTTGATGTGCTGCGGTGATATGCAAATTCCTTTTTGCATAATTTGCAAACAACCGTGCTCTTATCGATGCTTCCATCCGTCCGTTTTTTAAAACAAAATGTGCCATCCACGGGGCCAACCGAAGCGGTCTCATCAGCTTGTTCGTTCATGTTTGACTATTGTTCACTCTGGTTTGTTGTTGTTTGAAGTCATGAACGTTAGTTAGTGCTCCAGTATAATCGGTACCCCTGAAACTCTTCCAGTGAGAAACGTTCCGCAGTGCAAAAATAAGTGCGATTAAAATGCGTTAATTTTTTTAACGCGTTCATTTTTGTGTAATTAATTAATCTTAATTAACGTGTTAAAGTCCCGGCCCTAATTTTAATGTTTAATTTTCTTCAGGGCCACCGTAGTGCACATTGATGAACACTTTAAAACAAAAATAATGCTTACAAGTGTAAATGAGCCGGATTTTAGCTTTGAGCTAATTTCCATCTGTAGTCCCGTCACATACAGCATATAAGAACATGACATTTATATATATATACCAGTAGCGTGGCGTGGGGAAAAGATTAGGGGAAGCCAATAATACGTCCTTTCTTTTGGGGTGGGGGGGGGGTGTGGTGGTCAATGTAATAACGTAACCAGATGAGTGATTACAGCGCCCGGTATCATTTTACACACATTTGTATCATACAGATGCAGGACTTACACACGCCTGTTATCTGACCGACAGGTCCGCACGCACTCTCCAGCCGAAACATTAATAAGCATTCATTCACAAACTAAATCAGGAGACCTTTAACGTTTTACGTCCGGTTCGCTCCTTTGTTCCTCGCTGTAAACGGCTCCAGTTTGGGCATTGGCCTGTCATCAGATTGTATTTGTTGTTGCTGCTGCAGCGGAAGTTTAGTCCAATTATTTTTGATTAAATACTCCAAATCTCCACCCTCCATAATTGCACTTGCTTCAGTTGCTTGCTACTTTCTAACGGCGGTGTAAGTGGTGCAGTGAGGCTATCTATCTTCTATCGATTAGATTTATCATTCGAAAATTATAAAAGTAGGGTAGACATGTGGATATTATCCGACTGAACAAAACGTGCATTTACCTAACAGGTTCGTTTTCCACTGACCTTTTTTCGAGCTATTTTCCAAAATCCTATGGAGAAATCCCATTGCTTTTTTGTCGAGGGAAACCGAGCGCAGCTTACTTCCGCTTTTTGGGACGCGTCACTGCACCACTAAATTGATGCGATTTGATTGGATTGTGAGGCAAGGGAAGCCAGCCGCCTCTGGCTTCCCTTGGCATCGCCCTGACCAATCACAGGTTGGCAGGGACATGACGTGAGCCTCATCTGATTGGTCAATCCCTCCATTTTTTTTCACCAAGGGAAGCAAATTTCGGCTGGCCTCCTCTCGCAACAGAGAGTGCAATCTACTGTTTCACTATAACATCTAGAGGGGCGCTGTTTCACTATTTGTAAAATACTCAATGAGAATGGGGGAGAGACGGGCCGGCAGCAACACACAACAATGCATTTCCGAAACTAAACGAAGTGTTTTTATTTATTTATTAAAATTATAACTACAATCCGAAAAAACAGGGGAAGCCTGGCTTCCCTTGGCCTCCAGGAGAAAACGCCACTGATATATACAGCAAAAATAAATACATGATATGCAGAAAGAGCATGAGCAGCATACAAGCATTTACCACATGGCAGTACAATGTAGCAGCTATGATATATAAAGTGCAAGATAAGATAAAAAGCGCTACATAAAAGTGCAAGAGGATATACCCCTGTGTTAAAGTGCATTTATTTAGCGGTGATTACACGTCTGTTTGTTGCTCAACCATTCTTTAAGTTGACCTTTAAAACGATTGAGAGTGGGACAATCCCGTATCTCAGTTGGGGGCTATTCCACAATGAGCTGCCTTTAATGGAGAGGACATTTTGATATGATATGCAGAAAGAGCATGAGCAGCATATTCAAGGATGGTACAGTGGTGGTATGACTGTGGCTTTCTGTCAAAAACCTGGATAGCTCTCTTGAACAGCTGTTCTATGGGTTTCAGGTGTGTGGCACAAGCAAACGACCAGTTTGTAAAACAGTATTCAATGTGGGATAGAATCATACAGTGGAGGTATGACTTTGCAGCATTGACAGTTAAGAAAAGGTATAATTTGTTTAAAATGTTGCAAGTTTAATTTAATGGTATTGGATACTTTCTGGATATGTTTCTTAAAAGTCAAGTGCGAGTCCAATATGACACTCCCTGTTCAAGATACTTGAACTGGGAGACTAGTTCTATTTCTGCTCCATTTAAAAATACATTGGATCCTTCGATTTTGATTGATCGTCTACTGAACATCGTCGTTTGCATCAATATGCACACTGTTTTTGTTGTACTCATACTTTCAATATGCAGATTGTGTTATATAGCTTTAGATAGAATGTTTTTTCTTCCTCTTTGCATAATTTGCATCCACAATCCTTTGCCAGTAAATACACAGTCCTTGCGGTTTTGCAATTGTTCAACTAATTGGGAGCTACTGTAAGCTATTTGTATTTGCATTTTAGCACATTACTTCCTGCAGTGATTCAGAAAGTATTGTGTTTGGGCTTTTATTGTGAAAGGGAGAACACTACTCAGAGCCATACATAATTTCATAGAGAAAGCGAGTCTTATAGGGAGCCAATTTAAATGCTAATGTCGCTTTTATTCTACATCCATTACAAATTTGTGCAATCAACTACTTCATTATGATAAGTTGTCTACAGCCACTTTAAATGCAATAAAATGTATATTTCTAAGTGCTTACAACTTAAAACATCTTTACGTACAAATGACTGTATATTGAATATATTTCTGTACCCAGTGTTGAACAGGACCCAAACCTTTGAGAGATGAAAAAGGACACATCTGCTTTAATCAACTGCCAAGTAGTCAACTCTGCATTTGTGTCTGTTCATTTGTAAAATGTGGAATTTGGTTTCTTTTTAATGGCCTAGGCGGATTTTGGCTTTTTTCTCTTGCCAAGATACTTTTAGACACACTTTGAGGTATGCAAAACCTTAAAACTAGAACACTGATGGCTGGCTTACGCTGCAAACTTCATCACCTTTTAACAAGAGAGTAAGTATATAAAACGTTATTTTGTATATTTTACACATCAGCAGAAACAGAGAGAGATGGCAGGAAGGGGGAAGACAGTCTCTCCTACCTTTACAGACACTGTGTTTTAGAGAGAACAAATACAAGTGTAAGGTAAGTGTTTTTAAAATCCCTCCCCCCTCTTTCTAGTGATAAGATGGCAGGAAGGGGGGAGGAGGGGGCAGGACCAGGCTCACACCACACACACACACACACACACACACACACACACACACACACACACACACACACACACACACACACACACACACACACACACACACAAAGACACACACACACTTGGGGGCGGGCCCACCTGTTAGTTTGTATGCATACTAATATGATTGAAACAGC
This sequence comes from Notothenia rossii, assembly GCF_949606895.1. Lineage (NCBI taxonomy): Eukaryota > Metazoa > Chordata > Actinopteri > Perciformes > Nototheniidae > Notothenia > Notothenia rossii. The sequence goes on along the minus strand of NC_136905.1, from coordinate 47,709,385 downwards.
ATTTTAATTTTTTATAATTTATTTTTATTATATACCATAAGGCGCAACAGTGGGGGCTTTTCACACCTGTGAATACTCATCACCCCCCTCCTATCGACGGATCTCACACCTACTTGGGATATCACACCTCGATCAAAGGGGAGACGGGACTTAGCTCATTTGCATAATGGGGGGAGGTGTGACCTGTCACTTTTGTATGCATACCAATGAGACGAAAGCGGGATGAATATAACTACTCACGTCTCTCCTTGGAAAGACGTTTTTGTTTTTCCCAAAATTAGAAGTTGACAGTATTAAACTGTGTACAGCCCTGGAGGTTTAGGCGATAAGAAACACATTGGTGTGTACAAATTTAAAACATGTAAGTACTAAATGGGTGAAAATCGCTTGTATCCATAATGGGCAGCAATAATATATACCCACATGAAAGCTCATTGTTACTTTGTAATTCTACTCCACTACAATTCAGAGGTTAACCTGGTATTTTTACTCCACTACATTTATTTGAGTTACTTTGCAGATTCTGATTAATGATTTGAAATATAAACAACCCTTAAAGCAGACTTGAGTTACACCTGAGTAACATTCAGGGGGTAGGTGATTGTCAAGTGCCCACAATCAGGAAAGATATTTGATAGTTGGTGCTTGAGAAGACTAAACATTTATCTGCAGATCTCTATAAAGTATATTCATTACTCGTTATTCTCTACTAATAGTTCATTAAAAACTGTATATAATTGCTATTTTGTACATCCCTTTCAAGGTTTCCTAAGGTTTATTGACATATCATACACACAACTACAGTGTAGTTATTCAACAGTGCATTACAAGACATCTATCAATATGTGCGTATTAGGACTGTCAAGTTAACGCGTTAATAACGCGTTAACGCCACTAATTATTTTCACGCGATTAACGCATGTGTATTTCTTGTCCTCGGCCGCCCCGTAGTTTCACAGCTTATCAAGTTTAAAATACCATCTACAAGCTGATGCTGACAGCCCCGCTCCTGCCGTCCGCTTGCGGCAGACCACACTTCCACGCTCACCGGCAGGCACCGAATGGCCATCGGGAAGACCGGGAGGGTGTGTGTATGTGTGGCGCGAGCGAGCGAGAGAAAGACCTTACGTGTATTGTTGTTGTTAGCATCTGGTGCTAGCTAGCTGCGCTAACGGATATAAGTAGCTGTTTCAATTAAAACAGAAGAGCGACATTTCGCCGACAACTGCGCCGAGCATTTGACTTTATGCAGGTTGCCAGACAGTGGGACATTGTACGAAAAGTCAGCACACTCAGCACGGATAGTGCACGCAACATGATTGCAGCGTCCAGGCAGGTCCCGTTCGAGCATATGCCTTGAGTTGCACATAGCTCCAACGATCCATCACACACACACACACACACACACACACACACACACACACACACACACACACACACACACACACACACACACACACACACACACACACACACACACACACACACACACACACACACACACACACACACACACACACACACACACACACACACACACACTTTGTATTGTATTATTGAATGAGAGAGGTTCCAGGTTGAATTGTGGTGAATATTTGTAATGTTCAGAGGTTGTTGTGTTTAATATTCATGAGAATATTTGTCATTGTTCAAATGATAAACATTTGCATAAAGCATATTTGTCCACTCATATGTTGATAAGAGTATTAAAAACTAGAAAAATAGAACAGATACAAAATGTTCGATTCATTTGCGATTAATCGTGATTAACTATGGACAATGATGCGATTAATCGCGGTTAAATATTTTAATCGACTGACAGCCCTAGTGTGTATACATCCACCGTTAAACTGTCAAATTCTGCACATTTCTTATACTACCTACATAAGAGTATAATTAGTGTGTATAATATCAGTTGAAGTGCTTCAACATAGTTAACATTGCAGGAAAGCAATATATTAGACGTTAAGTACTTTGTCAGGCTTAATATTTATCTGTAGATAGATACCCCCAAAGCTTTTTTCTTATTTGAAAGAAGACCTTAACCTAAAGTATCCTTTAATGTCTTAATACAGGTTAATTAGTTTTTCTGTTTTGCACATCCTCATATTAATATCTTTGTACATCGTGCACTAAACTGTTTTATTGTAGAGATCACTTACAGTATCTTCTTGATTTTTTATATTCGATATTTCTATCATTGACCTTCTACTTTCCCCCTATGAAAGTATGTACTCTTAATATTTTTTTCATCAAATTAAATTATTCAACAAAAATAACATTATTCAACAAAAATAACATTATTCAACACAAATAATTCAATAACGTGCTTTAACCACTAGGCGGTGCACACAAGGTACACACAGCATACTAATAATAACTTTGTATTATTAGTGTAGGACATGTCACAGTCCAAACTGTGTCCCTGTTTGTTCCCCTGTGTGTGTGTGTGGAGAGGGTGTGGTGTCCCTTGCAGGCAGCAGCCTGATTGCTCTCACCTGCCCGTCCGACTCAGCTGTCCCTCATCATCTAATCGGGACACAGCTTATCTACTCCAGTCTCCCAGCAACTCACCGCCAGATTGTTTTCTACACCAGTGGTATTACATCCTCCTGGCTGCCCATTCAGTTATCCTGTCTGCGTGTAATTCCGTACTCTTTGTAACTAGTTTATCTTGTGTTTCCAGTGCAATCCCTCGGCCATCATCCACCAGAGCTTCCAGCCAACCTGCCTGCTTCTTCCTGCATCCTACCTGCCTGCCTTGTAATCAGTCCAGCCTCTCACTGCCTACCTCCACTCCGGACCTCCATAATCACCAAACCTGCCTGAGTCTCCGAAACAATAAACCATTTAAGCATCTTCAGTCATTGCCTGCGCCTGGGTCCTGTTTAAAACATAATCCTAACAGAACAATCTGGCCACCATGGACCCAGCAGGCCCGGACCCAATTCGTGAGGCTCTCTCCAACCAAGGCGTCCTCGTGGGCCGGCATGACCAGATGCTCAGAGAGGTTATGGATAACCTCGCATCACTAGCCGCCAATGTAGCACAGATGGGACATCACCTCAACCTGGTTTCAACTCATCTTGCTCCGCCTGCTCCGGAGGATCCAGCTCCCTTAGCACAGGTTCCAGCCCAGCCCGCTCTCCCTTCACGTGAGCCAAACATTCCCACTCCAGAGCGGTACGCAGGTGCCTTAGGGACATGTAAATCTTTCTTAATGCAGTGTTCTCTTGTGTTTGAGCAGCAGCCATCTACTTCTGCTAATGACAGAGCTAAGATTTGTTATATGATAGGTTTACTTACAGGTAGCGCCCTAGCCTGGGCATCAGCTGTATGGGAGAGTCAGTCCAACCTTTGTTATTCTTATCCAGAGTTTACAGAAGAAATGTAGAAAGTTTTCCAGCACCCCGTCAGCGGTAGGGACGCTACTAAACGCCTCCTCTCACTGCGACAGGGCTCCCGTAGTGTAGCCGAATACTCAGTGCAATTTAGGACCTTAGCTGCAGAGGCGGGGTGGAATGACACAGCGCTTCAAGGGGTTTTTCAAACCGGGCTAACTGATTCTGTTAAAGATGAGATAGCAGTCAGGGACGAATCAGCTAACTTGGATGAGTTGGTCTCCCTAGCCATAAGACTGGATAACCGCCTTAGGGAGCGCCGTAGGGAAAGAGCCAGTTGATCTCCTGGGTCACTCCCCTCTCGCCCTGTCTCGTCTCCTCTCGCAAGATTCAGGTTGGAGACTTCCCAAGTCCTAGTGCTCCATCTGAAATCTTTTCTCCTCTCCTGTCTTCAGAGGAACCGATGCAGCTAGGCAGAGCCCGACTCACTCCCCAAGAACGTCTCCGGAGAATAAGAGAAGGACTTTGTGTCTACTGTGCTCACTCCGGTCATCTCGTGGATACATGCCCCCAGCGCCCAAAAGAGGGTGCTCGCCAGTAAAGGTGGGGATATTGGTGAGCAAGGCTGTTTCTTCCTCAACCCCCCAGACCCGCAAGCCTCTTGAAGCCACACTGCTGTTAAATCAACAGTCTCTCTCTCTGCCTGCCGTAGTGGACTCTGGGGCTGATGAGAGTTTTTTGGATGCCCAACTGGTTGCCTCAGCCGGCATCTCAACTCAACCTTTGACAGCTCCTCTCAATGCTCGAGGTCTGAATGGGAAGCTCCTGGCACGCGTTACCCATGTCACCGAACCCCTACATCTCGTCCTGTTCGGTAATCACCATGAAATGATTCAGTTCCACGTCATGTCCTCCCCTCACACACCCCTAGTTCTGGGCCAGCCATGGTTAAGACTGCACAACCCCCACATGGACTGGTCGGAGAATCAAGTAAGGAGTTGGAGTTTCTTTTGTCACTCTTCATGCCTGCGGTCTGCAATTCCCCCAGCAGAGGTCGGTATTCCTCCAGTTCAGCAGGAGCCACTCAACTTGTCCGCTGTCCCTCCGGTTTATCATCGCCTGGGAGAGGTTTTCAGCAAGCAGCGAGCTCTTTTTCTGCCCCCTCATCGCCCTTACGACTGTACAATAGATCTTCTTCCTGGGGCATCTCTCCCATCCAGTCGCCTGTTTAACTTGTCCCGAACTGAGCGTGAGGCCATGGAGACATACATCAAAGGCTCACTGGCTGCTGGCATCATAAGACCCTCTTCTTCTCCCGTCGGAGCAGGCTTCTTCTTTGTATCCAAGAAGGACCGCTCCCTACGCCCCTGCATTGACTACCGGGGCCTTAACAACATCACCATCAAGAACAAGTATCCACTGCCCCTCATCAATTCAGCCTTCGAACCCCTACAGAAGGCCACCATTTTCTCGAAACTCGACCTCAGGAATGCTTACCACCTGGTCCGCATACGTCAAGGAGACGAGTGGAAGACGGCGTTCAACACCCCACTAGGCCATTTCGAGTATCTAGTGATGCCCTTTGGACTCACCAATGCCCCAGCTGTCTTCCAGGCTCTTGTGAACGATGTCCTCCGTGACTTCCTGAACCGTTCAGTATTTGTGTATCTTGATGATATCTTGATATTCTCACAGACCATGGAGGAACACACCCAACATGTGCAGCAGGTTCTACAAAGGCTCCTCGAGAACAAGCTGTTTGTCAAAGTAGAGAAATGCAAATTTCACGTGGATTCAGTGGATTTCCTGGGCTACATCATTGAGCAAGGTCAGCTGAGAACAGACCCAGAGAAGGTACAAGCAGTGGCACAATGGCCCAAGCCTTCCACCAGGAAGCAGCTACAACGTTTCTTGGGCTTTGCAAATTTCTATCGCCGGTTCATCAGAGACTACAGTCGTGTTGCCGGTCCTCTCAACATACTCACCTCCCCAGCAATCCCCTTCTCGTGGACTACTCAGGCTGAGGCTGCCTTCTCTGAGCTGAAGAGACGTTTCACCTCGGCTCCTATTCTTATGAACCCTGACTCATCTCTTCAGTTTATTGTTGAGGTTGATGCATCCAACACCGGTGTGGGGGCGGTTCTATCACAACGCTCAGTCTCCGACCTAAAGCTTCACCCTTGTGCTTTTTTTCCCCGACGACTGACAACCCCTGAGCGCAACTATGATGTTGGCAACAGGGAGCTGCTTGCTGTTAAGCTTGCGCTGGAAGAATGGAGGCACTTGCTGGAAGGCTCTGAACATCCATTCATTGTGTGGACAGACCACAGGAACCTGGTCTACATACAAACTGCCAAACGACTAAACTCCCGTCAGGCACGCTGGGCATTGTTTTTTGGAGGTTCAACTTCACCCTTTACCTACCGACCTGGTTCTAGGAACCTTAAACCTGGCGCATTCCGGCAGTTTGCAGTGGATCAGGATCCCATAGCTCCTGACACCATAATCCCCGCTACCAGAGTGGTGGGCGCTGTAACATGGGAGATTGAGAACTCAGTGAGGAAGGCACAGAGAGACCATCCAGATCCAGGAAATGGTCCAGATAACCGTTTGTTTGTACCTGACTCTGTCCGCTCACAGGTTCTCCTATGGACCCATGCTTCCCGCTTTGCCTGCCACCCGGGTGTGAGTCGGACCCTATCTCTCCTGAGACGACACTTCTGGTGGCCTTCTATGGAAGCGGACTCTCGAGCCTTTGTGCTGGCCTGCACTATTTGCGCCCGTAGCAAGTCTTCACACCAGGCTCCTATCGGTCTACTCCAGCCTCTCCCAGTCCCTAGTCATCCCTGGAGTCACATCGGCCTAGATTTTGTTACCGGCCTCCCGGTTTCACAGGGTAAATCAACCATTCTCACTATTGTCGATCGCTTTTCCAAAGCGGTTCATTTTGTGCCTCTTCCTAAACTCCCCACAGCCTCTGGAACTGCTGACCTCCTGGTCAATCATGTGGTCCGGCTCCATGGCATTCCAACAGACATTGTTTCCGACAGAGGGCCACAGTTCATATCTCAGGTATGGAAAGCATTCTGTCGAGCACTGGGAGCATCTGTCAGTCTCTCCTCAGGCTATCATCCTCAGACTAACGGGCAGGCCGAAAGAGCCAATCAGGACCTTGGAGCTGCACTTCACTGTGTCACCTCCCGGAATCCCACCTCATGGAGCTTACATCTGCCCTGGATTGAATACGCTCATAACTCACTGTCTAGTGCTGCTAACGGTATGTCCCCATTTGAATGTTCTCATGGATATCAACCCCCTTTGTTCCCAGCCCAAGAGGATGAGATCGCAGTTCCCTCTGTCCAAGCCCATCTCCGTCGTTGGCGTAGGATTTGGAAGGATGCCCGCTCCGCCTTCTCCGCTCCGATGAACGCAATCGGCATATTGCAAACCGCTACCGGACCGCAGCTCCCCAGTTCCAACCAGGTCAGAAAGTTTGGCTTTCTTCAAAGAATATTTCTTTACAAGCTGAGTCTAAGAAGTTGAAACCATGCTTCATTGGCCCCTATGTGATCGAGCGCATAATCAATCCATCTGCTGTTAGACTCAAGCTGCCTCCCTCCATGAGAATTCACCCAACCTTTCATGTGTCCCAGTTGAAACCAGTGTTGTCCAGCCCTTTGTGCCCTCCAGCCATCTCCCCTCCACCCACCCTTGTCATTGATGACCACCCGGCCTACACGGTCCGATGGCTGTTGGACATTCGCCGCCGGGGCCGTGGGTCCCAGTATCTGGTTGATTGGGAGGGTTATGGTCCTGAGGAGAGGAGCAGGGTGTCCCGCAAGCTCATTCTATGTCCCTCTCTCATTCGGGACTTTCGCAGGGACCACCCAGATAAGCCTGGTGGTTCACCTGGAGGCTCCCGTTGAGGGGGGGGGTACTGTCACAGTCCAAACTGTGTCCCTGTTTGTTCCCCTGTGTGTGTGTGTGTGTGTGTGTGTGGAGAGGGTGTGGTGTCCCTTGCAGGCAGCAGCCTGATTGCTCTCACCTGGCCGTCCGACTCAGCTGTCCCTCATCATCTAATCAGGACACAGCTTATCTACTCCAGTCTCCCAGCAACTCACCGCCAGATTGTTTTCTACACCAGTGGTATTACATCCTCCTGGCTGCCCATTCAGTTATCCTGTCTGCGTGTAATTCCGTACTCTTTGTAACTAGTTTATCTTGTGTTTCCAGTGCAATCCCTCGGCCATCATCCACCAGAGCTTCCAGCCAACCTGCCTGCTTCTTCCTGCATCCTACCTGCCTGCCTTGTAATCAGTCCAGCCTCTCACTGCCTACCTCCACTCCGGACCTCCATAATCACCACACCTGCCTGAGTCTCCGAAACAATAAACCATTTAAACATCTTCAGTCATTGCCTGCGCCTGGGTCCTGTTTAAAACATAATCCTAACAGGACACTTCTGTATGTATAACATCTGAAGATGTGTAGTTTACTAGTTTTATTCATGTTTTTACATAATTTTACAGGATATTGCTATACTGTTTCTCATGTTTTACTTCTACACATTAATATCTGATTTGTAAAACATCACAGACAGAAAGGTATATACGTCATTTAATGGTAAGCTATTGAAATTGTGATTCCATAGATGTGTCTCCCATCACCCAAATCCCCTGACTATTCTCTCAACTCAGTATTGACATTTTTATATTCAAAGAAAATCAGTAATATCTTTTTTATCAGCTGTGCACCGTTATGGTGTAAATATAACCTATCTACCAATTGGATCAAATATAAAAGTCAGCCGAATTACTATTGACACTGCAAGGAGACGTATTTTGTGAAAAGAAATTGAAGATGTTGTTTAATTGTTGATATATTTATGATCCACGTCACATATTCAGTTTTTGGTGGCAGTTCTTCCAGTTTGTCCAGAAGTCTTCTCATCAGGGCTCTATAAATAAAGAACTACGGCAGATGTGTAATATTTAATGCAGCCGAACCGTGTATTACAATGCCGTTATGTGATGACTTCCAAAGAGAAAAGCAAGAACACTCGGAATAAAGTATTTTATTTTTTTTAAATGTTTTGGGATATCATATCGCATTAACATCATATCCCAACATGCATTGCGTCTAAAACATCCAATCAACGAACTTCAAGCTGAGGATCTTGGGTAATCTGTTCAGTGGGTTTGTGGTGTGTATCGCTCAAAATGTTCCTTATTGGCCTACGTCTGTTTCCGGTGACTTTCTTTACGGCTAAAAAGCCCAAGATTATAGGATTAATCAAATAAATAAAAACAAGGATAATTGTGTGTTATTGTTGAGTAAATAACAGTGTGTTATTTAGAAAAGAATAACAATTTAGAAGGAAAAAAAGATTTAAAAAAATTAAGATTTCAGTATTTTGAGGCTCTAAGCCCCATTAGAGCAAAAAAAGGAAAAAAAGGAAAAAAAGTCCGACATTAAACGATTTAAAATAAAAACAAATAAATAATAAAAAACACTGGCATGTAATTTACATTAGAATAAATAGAATGGTTTTGAATAATAGATGAGAGTAAAATCTACGTCACTTTACAGTCCCGCCCACTTTTGGGGAAACCAACACTGTCATTTGAACGGCGATCAAGCCTGAAGCCACAGAGATCTTCTGTTACTGTCCTTTGTTCTTAGAGGAAGTACAGAAACACGTAACTCTGGATTTGTTTTAATGTTTGAGGTGCAATAAACGACAGCAGCTTTTTTGGCATGTTAAAACTATTATTTTCTGCCTCGCTCATGAGAGTAACAGCTGGAGAAATTACAGCCTCGCCTACTGATTTCAAATGTGTCCTCTAAAATGATATTTATAAATGACTATTATCATTATTATAAGCAAGACAATAAATGGCAAAGATATGTAGAAAATAAACGTATTTAAGATACGTTCATTACAAACGTAACGTGGGAGAAAATATGTTTCTAGATATGTAGAAAATAAACGTATTTGAGATACGTTCATAACAAACGTAACGTGGGAGAAAATAAGTTTCTTGCTAAACGTAATTGAGAATGCAGTTTAGTTCTGTGGGAACGTAATTTTTAGGAGGTAGGGTTGTTATAGGACGTATTAAGCGCTTGTCACGGTTTGTGAAACAAGCAGGACCCAAATGCAAATTTAAACTGAAACTTGCTTTATTTCAAGGCTATGATATATATATATATATATACACAATGAAAAACAGAACACTCAGAACTAGTCAGGGAACAAGACGAACCGACCAAGACAGACAGACAACCCAGAACTTAAATACACACCAGACTCAATCACACAATAAGACACAGGTGAGGAGGGAGGAGAAAACACAGGGGCCCAGGTGAACATAATCAGACAATTTGACACACCAGGGAAACTAATGACAAGAGGAAAAACACAGGGGAAAGGACCAAACAATAACCCAAAGGAAAACATGACATGGAAAATAGCAAAAACACCCAAACCTACAAAACTATAAACGTGACATAAAATGAGAATCGTGACATAACCCCCCCCCCCTCAAGGGACGGATTCCAGATGTCCCAAAAAAACAAAAATCCAGCAGGGTGGGTGGAGGGGGTCTGGAGGACGGGTCTCGGGCGGACGGCCTGGGGGCAAGGCAGAGTTCAAAAAAGAGGAATTCGGGCGGACGGCCCGGGGGCAAGGGAGAGTTCAAAAAGGGGAATTCGGGCGGACGGCCCGGGGGCAAGGCAGAGTTCAAAAAGGGGAATTCGGGCAGACGGCCCGGGGGCAAGGCACAGTCCATGGAGGGAATCTCGGGCGGACGGCCCGGGGGCAAGGCAGAGTCCGAGGAGGGGTGAAGACCAGACAGCTCCGGAGGCCGGTCAGGAGCCGGTGTCGGCAAGATCCCCCATGGAAGAGGACACAGGACCGGCAGGACCCCCGGCAGGAGAGCAGTCGGCGGGACCTCCAACGGCACAGGACATGGGGTTGGCAGGACCCCCGGCAGAAGAGCAGTCTGCGGGACCTCCAACGGCTCAGGACATGGGGTTGGCAGGACCCCCAGCAGAAGAGTAGTCTGCGGGACCTCCAACAGGACCAGAGATGGAGTTGGCAGGACCCCCGGCAGAAGAGTAGTCTGCGGGACCTCCAACGGCACAGGACATGGGGTTGGCAGGACCCCCGGCAGAAGAGCAGTCTGTGGGACCTCCAACGGCTCAGGACATGGGGTTGGCAGGACCCCCGGCAGAAGAGCAGTCTGCGGGACCTCCAACGGCTCAGGACATGGGGTTGGCAGGGCCCCCGGCAGAAGAGTAGTCTGCGGGACCTCCAACGGCACAGGACATGGGGTTGGCAGGACCCTCGGCAGAAGAGCAGTCTGCGGGACCTCCAACTTGACAAGACATGGAGTTGGCAGGACCCCCGGCAGAAGAGTAGTCTGCGGGACCTCCAACGGCACAGGACATGGGGTTGGAAGGACCCTCGGCAGAAGAGCAGTCTGCGGGACCTCCAACGTGACAAGACATGGAGTTGGCAGGACCCCCGGCAGAAGAGTAGTCTGCGGGACCTCCAACAGCACAGGACATGGTGTTGGCAGGACCCCCGGCAGAAGAGTAGTCTGCGGGACCTCCAACGTGACAAGACATGGAGTTGGCGTCGGACGGACAGCCATCAGGACACGGGGAGCTGGCGTCGGACGGACAGCCAACCGGAGACGAGGTGCTGGAGTCGGCCGGTATGCTGACAGGACACGGGGAGCTGGCGTCGGACGGACAGCCATCAGGACACGGGGAGCTGGCGTCGGACGGACAGCCAACCGGAGACGAGATGCTGGAGTCGGCCGGTACGCCGACAGGACTCGAGGAGCTGGCGTCGGCCGATGAGTCAGCAGGTGACGAGGAGCCGGAGTCGGGACCATGGTTACTGAAGCCAGCACTGAAGCCGGGACCATGGCTGTAAGGTCCGGTTCTAGAGCCGGAAACATGGCTGTAAAGTCCGGTTCTGGGGCCGGAAACATGGCTGTAAGGTCCGGTTCTGGAGCCGGAAACATGGCTGTAAGGTCCCGTTCTGGAGCCGGAAACATGGCTGTAAGGTACGTTTCTGGGGCCGGAACCATGGCTCTTGGGGCTTGAGCTGCTAGCTTGGCCTTGCGAGTCCTCCTCTTAGCAGCCGCCTGAATACTCCGTGGACCTCCATAAGCCAGACGAGTTCCAGAATATGACTCCTGGACAGGAGCAGGAACTGGGGCAGAAGCATGGGTTGACTGCAGACGGAACCCACCGAGGCGTATGGTGCCAGGTTGGGAATTGGGAGGCCGGGAGCTAGCATGCCTGGGGCTAGCAGGCCGGGAATCACACACAGGGAGGATCTTTGAAATCCAGCCAGGTAAGAACTTCACCATACCTGGTTTCTCTCTAGCCGTCTGGCGCGCCTCCGACAATACAGCCTCCCGCTGCTGAACTCCGGGTGCTCTCTTCCATCGATCCGAGCAGTTAGCCAAAAAAAAGGAAACATTTAATAATTCCGACTCGAACGGATCTGCTGGGCCCATTTCTTGGTCGGTTCGTACTGTCACGGTTTGTGAAACAAGCAGGACCCAAATGCAGATTTAAACTGAAACTTCCTTTATTTCAAGGCTATGATATATATATATATATATATATATATATATATATACAATGACAAACAGAACACTCAACGCAGAACTAGTCAGGGAACAAGACGAACCGACCAAGACAGACAGACAACCCAGAACTTAAATACACACCAGACTCAATCACACAATAAGACACAGGTGAGGAGGGAGGAGAAAACACAGGGGCCCAGGTGAACATAATCAGACAATTAGACACACCAGGGAAACTAATGACAAGAGGAAAAACACAGGGGAAAGGACCAGACAATAACCCAAAGGAAGACATGACATGGAAAACAGCAAAAACACCCAAACCTACAAAACTATAAACGTGACATAACATGAGAATCGTGACAGCGCTTGAATAAACTACATATTTGGTCGTAATAAGGGCCTGAACAATCGGCCCATTTGGTCGCATGAGTTGGAGGACTTGTTGATACTTTGTTTATTAAATCTTTAATATGAAAACTTCTTAAAGAGGTGGATGACAATATACTTAATGAACAATATTTTGACATTCATTGAAAAAAATATTCTTCTATCTTTTTTTTATTTGGAAAAAAGTCACATGCGCCTTTTTGGAACTAAGATTTTATCTCATATAAACTGAGAAAAAGGGCAAATCTGATCAAAATACGAAAAAGGCTTTACATTCATGAGTTAAAAAGTAATAGTAATTCATTGTTATAATAACAAGGTCATATAAAAATATCCTTATATTATTTTAGTTCATTGAATGTAATTATAAAAAAAAATACATTAATAACCATTTTGCCAAATAGTTAATTGCTTAGCCATTTCCCCAAATAACCAATTGAAAATAGGCTGCAGAATCCATTGTGATCATATAACATATCAATATCACATTAGTTCACTGAATAACAATACATTACATTAAACCTGGCCGAATAACTGTTTGGCAAATCAAAAAAGACTTTAGAACATTGGGAATGTCAAATACAGTATGGCAATATAATTATATACGACAACAGCATAGTTCATGCAGATCATGTACGTTTCAGATTGATTTGAAGAAACATACTAGCCTACTCTGCCTGAATGACTTGCAAAGACTGGTAGAAGTCCACATAGGAGTGAGGGATACTCCCATTTGTGCACAGTCTGATTAAGTCTTTATTTTTCACAGCAGTGATCCCAGGTGGACCTGTGTTGCATGAGCACCTCTGGTCTCCTGCTTTCCAACTTGCAGCTTGGTCGGAGAGCTCATATTTGAACTGAATCCTTTTCGGATCCTCTTTTGTGTAGCACAGCCATTTCATTTTCTGCCAACAAACTGTTTGTCCCTCTTTGTCTTTGGTTCTGTTTCGGACCGTGTGTTGTAGGGCTGTGCAATTAATCGTATTTGTATCTCGATTACGAGTTTGGCTTGCAACAACTAAGAAAACAGCGTAATCGAAATAAAACGATTATTTAGCTGGGTGCGCTTTCGCCCCTCCCTAAAAGCCCCCTCGGCCAGGTTGTGAGTGACAATAGTTGTGTGGGTTCAGCGCGAGCGAGGATGGCAGAACAAGAGCAACTCGTGACCAAGAAAGGTACGAATTCTGCTGTTTGGAAATACTTTGGGTTTCAGGAGTCCGATGTGGAACAAAAAATAGTACAGTGCAGCAGGGGCGGACTGGCCATCTGTGTGTTCTGGAAAATCACAGACGGCCGGCTCTGCCCGCTTTTTTTAAACGTCATAATTTCAGTTGCGCTGACAGGCGACAGAGGTCCACAGTTTCGCTGCAGCGAGGCCCCCCCCCCGCCCCCCTATTGACAGTTCACGAGCGTGCCACCTCGACTTCATCTGCCACATCACAGTCATCAATTAAGGACGCGCTTTACAGTACAACGGCCTACTCAAGCAGCTCGCAAGGACACAAAGATATAACACATGCCATCACATTCTACATAGCTAAAGACATGTGCCCAGTTAGCACGGTTAGCAGCCAGGGGTTTAACCAACTGGCTAACACTATGGACAAGCGTTACGCGATACCATCTCGGCATCATTTCACCAGATCTGCACTGCCTGCCCTATATGACAAATGCCGTGGAGAAGTTAAAAAAGATGTGACTTGAGCTGAATACTTTGCAGTTGAGTTATACTTAAAGTTCAGGGTAATCCCTTTTTTTTTTAAGTTCAATAAATGGATATATCTTGATATCAATATTGACCAAAAATAATCGTGATTATGATTTTTGCCATAATCAAGCAGCCCTAGTGTGTTGTGAGAAGGACTTGAAATCCAGAAAGTCACTGCCAAAGTTCAATCCCCTTCTATGGCCTGTTGCTCCTTGCCATCCTCACAAGAGAGTAGTACCCCTCCGTACTGCACACAGGCCCTTTTTTTTTCTGGCGGTCTCAATGGCTGCATGGACACTGTCACATTCCATCTTGCTGTGTCCAGACTCCATGAATGGAGATGGGCAAGGTGTTGACTGCATGGAGACACATGGCACTAAAACCAGCATTCCTGTTCTGCCCACCACATGTGTCAGAGTACAGCACCACATGCTCAGTACCTGAAAGAGTTGACAGATACTGGAAAATGCATGGGCTGATCTCTGATGAGTTGAATTCTCTGTTGAAGATGGATCTGTAGAAACTAAGTTTCCTTTGTCACCCAGCATTGACTTTGAATCCCTGATTATTTCATTCTCTTCATCAAGCTCTTCTGCATCTTGAAATAAGCTTGCTAAAACTTCAACAGTGAAAAGCTTTCTTCTTATGGTTGACCTAGCTTGCTTACATGTGGTGTCAGCCATTTTGACTCAAGTGCTATCCAAAGGCTTTACCCATAATACCTTTCTCAGGGCCAAAAGGGCGTAAGTGCACTTACGTCCTTTTGGCCCCAAATACGTAGTTCAGTGTATTCTGTGTTATGTCTTTTGGTTTTTGATGAATATTCTCTGGATTGGTTTAGAATTCACATGCACCCTTTTGTCAGTAGAAAGAGCTCATTGAGAGCTTTCATTTGATAACTCATTTTTGACCAAAATGTCACTTGCGCCCCTCTGGTTCTGACACCTCAACATACATTATCTCTGAACTCATAATGTGTATACATGTAGATTAATCTTTCTCACCACAGACCAGTCAACACAACCTGAGGGTTGCTCCTGCAGACCTCCTGCAGACCTCCCCACGCCGCTGGACCGGGATCTGCTTTGAGAGGACAATGCTTTCACTAATGGCGCATTTCCACTACAGCATGCCGAGCCGTGTGGTGCCCGTTTTTGGTTGCGTTTCCACTTGGCGTAGTACCGGCTAGCGGGTACTATTTCACAGTTTTTCTGGCCACATAAAATCGAGGTTCTTTTCGGGCCAACAACCAGGCTGAGTCGGGCTGAGTATCCTAAACTAGAGAGAGAATCGCTGGCAAGGGGGCTACAACTACAACAAGAACATATTTGACCATGATTTAATTGTAATACACGTTTCGAAATGATGCCGAAGTAACAACATGCTGACACCGGTTAGTAAAAACCATGAATTAATGCTTTGACAAGTCTGCAGACAGACGGCAGCTGAAAAACCTTTTAAAATGCTTGTTGTCTAAATGGAGATCGGCTAAGCTAACATAGTATATGCTCCGACCGTCCACACTCAGAACAACGGCCTACAGACATAAATAAAGCAGCGACTGTATTCTCCATGACACAGGCAGTCTGTGGTTTGTACTTGTTTAACTTTTGTCTAGTTTCTGAACAGATATGAGGAGCTGTGAGCTCTGAGTGCTAACAGCTAACGGCTGATGTTGTTTTTCTAGGGTTCGCATTGAAGATGACGTCACGGCTCCGCCTACACTGCGTTACTATAGATACTGCCCCAGTTCCTAAACTGTAATGGAAATGCGCCATAAAGTGAGCCAGTCCTAACAAGGCCTAACGAGGCCTAGCCATACCGAGCGAGGCCGTGTAGTGGAAATGCGCCATAACTGGCCACCTATCAGCCTGTGTCTGAAACCCTCTGGCCATGACATCTGAAAAGCTTTTTTAGGCATTGATTTTGTTCCACACTCATGAACGTACCACTCTGGGCAAAATAGCCCCTGTTATATTGATCATATTTATGAAAAAATTAATTAATTCACAATGATACCGACAAATCTCTGGACTAAAATGTTTCAAATTTCTCTGGGAAAAAAAGAGCATAGCAAATCTTTAAACGATTGTCCATTGACCATTGTTACAACCCGGCTCCTGGGCTGTAACAAAAAGCAGGGAGGCGAGACGAGGGTTGTAAATAAAGAAGACGTTTATTTTAAATGCCACACAATGATCCAGCAGCACCAGCAACAGATCCCCGAAGCTGGCCCGGCGTGAGTGCCCAGAGGAGTGAGACAGACGTAACCGGCTGGGCTCCTCTTGAAGGCTTCCAGCCAGGTGTAGCTCATCAAGCTTCATGCAGCTCGTCCACAGGTGTAATTCATCAACAGCTGCAGCTGGAACCTGCAATCAAACACACACACACATCCAGACGGCACCCCACGCGGTGTGGAGGGGTCGTTACACTCCCCCCCGATAAGAAAAGGAGTTCCCCTAAGAACACAGTTAATTACCAAAACAGTTAGGAGCTCCTCTCCGATATTCCGGCATGGACAGAAAACCACTCTGACCAGCCGGCAACAAACCCAAGACCGGATCACGGCACCAACGCCCAGGTCGCTGCCGGACTGGCCCACCCGTCTGACACGCGTGACATGACCCAACATGCCGAGACACATCTCTCCTCAAACCAGGCCAAAAGAAATACCTCAACAGGTAACCACATGTTTTACGGACACCCAGATGTCTTGACTGCCCATGCACTTTTCTGAAGACGTCCTCACGAAACCTGACAGGAACCACAATCTGACACACTGGCCCACCAATGACCACCACTTTCTGACCAGCAATCCCCCTTGCAGCTGACAACCACTGGTGACACCATTTCCATCCTCGGTGGAGCGAACCGCCTCAAATAACGGACTGAGGGAGACATCCGCTTTCTGCTCTATCACCAACTCACTGCGGGATACCGACAACAAGTCAGGAATAATCACAGAATCTCTCGCACTGACCTCTTCACCCTGCTCAGATTCCTCCTGTGCACGGCTCACAGCCCGTGTCACAGAACAAGCCACAAACACTGCAGGAGAGCACTTGACCTTCTCCTCTGCCTTACCAATCACAGTATGTGACGATGACTGCATGGTAGGCGGTGGACCCTCAGCCCACACACGGCTGCCAGCCAGGGCGTTACCCAGGATCACGTCCACCCCACCAATCGGCATTACAGGGCGGACCCCCATGGCGACCTCACTCTGCACCAGACCTGAGTTAAGCACAACAGAATGCAGAGGAACAGGCACAACATTCATTCCCATACCTTGCATCCGGACAAAATTCCCAGTTCCAGATTTGTCCGAAAACGGTAACACAGTGCAGTGTCACAAAATCTTTACCGGCACGCTTATATCACTTCCCATCAACGACACGTATCCGTTTGACAGAAACGCAGAGAAATCCGGTTCCTTCAACCCGCTAACCTGCTGATAGGGAGAGATGACAGGTAAGGGTACCACAGACACAGCACAAGCAGCAGTGTTAACCTGGCCTACATGGTTCCCCCTGCTAGCCTTAGCTTTGGGACAGTCACCCTTCCAGTGCCCTCTCTCCCTGCAGAAATGACAGATTTCCGAATCACCCTGTGGCTGACCTCGCATCTCACGCTCACCCCAGTGCGGATTAGCTTTCTCTTCCCATCTCCCTTCTGCGAGATACATACCAGCTTCATCCTGGACCCTGAAGTCGCGACCGCCCCTGTGCGTTAGCACATAATCATCTGCCAGAGCAGCAGCCTCTGCAGCAGTTTTCACCTTACGCTCGCTGATATAAACCGCAATGTGGCTGGGCACAGAATTTTTAAATTCACATAATGCGACATACGTATCCACTTTCAACGAGTTACACCACCTACCGAAAGAGGTAACCAGATCCCTGGCAAACTCCACATGTGTCTGCCTGCCAGACATCTGCCATGACCGAAACCTCCGCCGATAGGCCTCCGGGACCAACTCGTACGCCTTCAACACAGCAGTTTTAACCATCACATACACTTTGCTGTCCGCCACCGTTAAAGCAGAATACGCTTCCTGGACCCTACCTGTTAGCACACATTGCAGTAATAAGGTGCTATTAGCCTCTGACCACTCTCTGCTCTCAGCCACCCGCTCAAATAAGGAGAAAAATGTATCTGGATCCCGCTCATTGAATTAAGGCACAACCCGCAGATTACCGGCAACGTCAAAATGAGCAGCTCCAGCAGGGAAATTAGAGGCCTGACTTGCACCACCAACAGGAAAACCCAACCTCCGCTCCTCTAACTCAAGCCTCTTAATTTCCAGCTGCAACACCAACAGTCTCTCTCTCTGCTCAAAAGTTAGGTCCGTATCACGGCAGCCAGACACATGTTGACACTGTCTCTGCCAGGATCTACAGTATCTTTCCCCCCTTTGAAAACACCTTGCTCGAACAGATTTTCTCTAACAATCCCTCTTATGTTTTCCTTCATCCTTTTATCCCCAACATCTAAACGAAAATGTTCAGCAACACTGACCAGCTGCTCACGTGAGAAACCCTGCAGTAGCTCCTCTGTAGACGCCCTCACAAACTCCTCCACACTGTCCATCATAGCACACTGTATGCACGTTAAAGCTACTACACAGCCTTCACGCTACCTCAGCCTGTCCCTCTAACTGCCTCACAGTACCTGGCTAAACTCCCCGCTAGTCTTTAGGTGCTAGTTATGGCGGGTACTTACGCACTAAATACCGTAAGCTCGGCGAAGCGACCAGAAAACCGGCAACTCCACCTGCAGCCTCGGCATGCTCCCGAGCTAATAGCTCTAACCACTTTCACACCGCACTAACAGCCCCCCCCTACGACCTCCAAGGGAGACCGTACTATACCTAACAGGGACAGATACCACGGTAACTAATACTGATACTGTGATCGTACTCGCTGCCACACAATCCCTGTGCATTAAAACTGCAAAACACTCACCCCCGTAACGCTACTCCCAAACAATCAGCAGCACTCAGTGACAACAGCAGCTGCGCAAAATCCGTCCCCACAACGGACATCCAGTTTGCACGTTTCCCAGGTCCAAAGCAACGAGCCCCCATCTGTTACAACCCGGCTTCTGGGCTGTAACATAAAGCAGGGAGGCGAGACGAGGGTTGTAAATAAAGAAAACGTTTATTTTAAATGCCACACAATGATCCAGCAGCACCAGCAACAGATCCCCGAAGCTGGCCCGGCGTGAGTGCCCAGAGGAGTGAGACAGACGTAACGGGCTGGGCTCCTCTTGAAGGCTTCCGGCCAGGTGTAGCTCATCAAGCTTCATGCAGCTCGTCCACAGGTGTAACTCATCAACAGCTGCAGCTGGAACCTGCAATCAAACACACACACACACACACACACACACACATCCAGACGGCACCCCACGCGGTGTGGAGGGGTCGTCACACCATTCATTTTTGGGAAATAAGTTTTATTTTTGAAATTTGAAAAAGAGATCACACATCTTACACACATCTTTCCTAATATTCTATTCTGCTACTGATGTAACGAGCAGCCTCGTCCCTGAAGGGGCTTTTGATGTCATCTGTATGTGGTGTGTGCATGTAAATGTGTGTATCAGAGTTATGATCATCTCGCTTCACACTTGTGTATGTGAAGTTTAGGACCCATGGATTATTCTAATCAGTGGTTCTGTAGAGAACCCTGATTAGCGCACAAAATAGCTGCCTGTTCATGCCATTGCGTTATCGCTAATTTAAACGAGGATGTGTGTGTTTGTGTGTATGTGTTGCACGTTTATCGTTAAGGTACAGGTGCCTGGAGCTGCCAAAAAGGTATGTTGTCATAGTCATAGTAACACGCTGTGTTGTGATGTGCTGTGAATTTGTATTTAGTGTTTTTTTTCTTTTACTTTTAGATTCCATTCTTTTCTCAGCTTGTCCAACTTGAAGGAGACCCAGACTCAAGTTAGGTTGACTTACCACATGAAGACTTTTGGTGGTTCAATTTCACGTACTGTATAGTTTTTCACCTTTACCTCTCTCTGTTTGACCTTTTTGCACCTGCGCCATTGCTGCATCCGTGCAAGATGATTGTGAATGGTTTAAGGCAGTGACCACCAACTGGCGGCCCGCGGGCCACATCCGGCCCGCCAGACAATCTCATCCGGCCCGCACGACGGGGGTGACTGCGTTCGCCCCCAACCCATTTTATTTTTTACAACGTGTCATGAGTAAGGTGCATTACCGGAGTCCAACAGAGAGGCAGCAGCTGCGGGACAGTAGACTGCGTACTGCGAAACCTTCCCTGCCTTGAAGAAGAAGTGATCCTTCGTTGTGAAGAGTCTGCTTTATGCACTCCGCAGCAAAGCAGTAGCCCCGCTGCGACAGAGTCCAACAGAGAGGCAGGAGCTGCGGGACAGTAGCCTAGAAGCAGGGTTTGGTTTTAACGGAATACATGTAACGCCGTTACGTAATCAGAATACAAAAATCAAGTAGGCTAACTAAATTCAGCTGGCGTTACATTTGAAAAACGAGTAATCTGATTACAGTTACTTTCGTAAAACTGAGGTGAATACATTTTGGAATACTTATTGGAATTTTTGGTGGAAAAGTTTCCTCACAAAATGTAATATTCATTACCGGCAGAACTGTGTGCACACTGCACAGCGCTGCAGCATGTCTGAGCGAGAGAGAGATGCAGCGTGTCTGTGAGGCCCCGCCCCCGCACGCAGATGAGAGAGAGAGAGAGAGAGAGAGAGAGAGAGAGAGAGAGAGAGAGAAGAGAGAGAGAGAGAGAGAGAGAGAGAGAGAGAGAGAGAGAGAGAGAGAGAGAGAGAGAGAGAGAGAGAGAGAGAGAGAGAGAGAGAGAGAGAGAGAGAGAGAGATCTCTTTTAAAATATATTGAAAGTTAGAAACGGAGATGGTTGGATAAAATGTGCAAGATAACGTTTGCATTTATTTATTGTCGAAATGATGACATTTCATAACGGGATCAAATCAAAGCCTGCTGCTGCTGAATGCATGGGGCAAGTGACTGGAAAAAGTTTTAAAAGTTATTACATTGTTTCAGATAATAAATAATAATGATAATTCATTCTATTTAGGGGTGCCTTTCAAAGCACCCAAGGACACCTTACAATTCATAACATATTCCAAGGTACAAAGAATGTAGTCCGGGTGATGTTTTTTTATGTGGGCTGCAGATGAGAGGGAGTTGTCCAGAATGACACCAAGATGCTGTGTTTGAGTTCTTGATAAGCCATTAAAACAGGAAAACAAGTGTCTCCTGTTCACCAAAACATACCCATCTGTTATGGAAAAAGAAAGTATTCCAAAAGTATTCCAAACTGTATTCTGATTACTTTCAGAGCATGTATTCAGTAACTGATTACATTTACAAAGTAACTCTCCAGTCCCAACCCTGCCTTGAAGTGATCCTTTGTTAGCGTGAAGAGCCTGCTAAGCTTTATGCGGTCCGCAGTACCTGAGCGTGCTCCACTAGCACCCCCCGGTCAACAACTTCAAAATTCTGGGCTATATAAAAATCGCTGGCCCGCGGTAGTGTCTATTGGATACATTTTGGCCCTTGGACAAATGTAGTTGGTGATCCCTGATTTAAGGGAACGAGTCAACCCTTATAGAAGAATGATGACAGCTACAGCCAGCCCTCCTCCAGAGGCATGGAGATCTGCCTATGCTGGACCACAAGAACCAAGCGGACCTTTGGGTCATATATCCAGGATTTAAGAAAGGCCACGTCCCCCAAATCCAACGTCCTGCCAAAAGAACACAGTGTCTATAGGTAGACAAAGTAAGGGTAACAGTTGGGATGACAACATGCAGTGGCGGCCGGCCCATAGGGGCGCTAGGGGCGCCGCCCCACCTCTTCCCACATGAAAAATCAAAATCAAAAAAATATTTTAAAAAAAACATTTTATTTTTATTATTTTTATTTTTAATGAACAAGGTAAATGTTATATAATTGGTATCAGTAAAATGTATAATCTACAATAAAATATCGTTTAAAATGGTGTTACGAAAGTTACTGATAAGTCACATGTTTCCAGCCTGGCCTTGCCATGTACCATTACCCTCTCTCTCTCTCGTCGTCTGGGCGCTAGTGATGGGAATTCCGGCTCTTCTTGGTGAGCCGGATCATTTGGCTCGGCTCACCAAGAAGAGCCGGCTCTTTTCGGCTCCCAAACGGCTCTTCAGTTTACCACATAGTATACCTTTTATAAATAAATCAAATGTAGTCCTGTTTTGACTAATGATTTATATGTACACATCATCACTCAAATTATTCAATACATCCTTTGTACTGAAGTATTCAAAAGTAAAAATTACATGTTTAATATAAATTATTTGCTGTGGCCAAATGTTTTCATTGCATTTACAGACCCTTGTAACTCTCTGATACCACCCCATGAATGCACTGACTTGATTGTAGAACCACGCTACAAAAAAACAGATAGCAACACCTATAAAAACTATTTTAAAAAAGGGGCTACTGTATCGACATTTTAAAATTATATTTAAAGAAAAGGCCGATTCTGTGAGGTGCAGCTGACCACGCCCCCCTGCAGGAGAGAGGAGCGTGCTCTGAGATCAGCTGTTGGGCTCTCAGAAGAGGGGGAGAAAAAGAGATCTCCCTCCTCCGTGTTTTATTCTTATAGAAGTAAGAAGAGAAGTTGGGCAGAAACCCTCGTTTTTACGCAGCGGTCCAGACATAGACATCAAACGGCGACACATATTCAGTTGATATTTACTTTGTCATTAGGGCAGGGATATCTAGATACTTTCCAAGGTTTGACATAATGAATTGTGCTACTTTTAAAGCAAGCAACGATGTTTTCAAATCTGTAATCAAAAAGCTCCTCAAAAACGCTATCGAAGCAGTTCCTGCCGTTGTCCTGACTATTTTTCTTTAGCGGATACATGTCAATTTAAATAAATACATACAACTACTTTTTAAATCAATAAAATCATTTTCTAAATCCATAAAAGCATTTCAATTAATACTGGGAGTCATGTCGTTACTTTGTTGAGAATGTGGCCATGTAATAAGCGGGATAATGTGCACATTGCACATTGCATAATGTGCCTTCATGCCGATCTAGATCCCTCCGCAAAAAAAAGAAAGAAGAACCGGCTCATTCGCGGGCGCGAACCGGCTCCCGTCGTTCACTTAAAAGAGCCGGCTCTTTGAGCCGGCTCGTTCGCGACCGACACATCACTACTGGGCGCTAAGAAAGGAGCCCTCAACCAGTGCAGCAGCAGCCACTAGCAGCTGACTGTTGCTATCTTTAAACTATGCCGCCAAAACATAATTTCCGCCAATCAGCGTCGTCAAATCTGATGGTCACAGGGCGCCTACGTCAGCACCCGGTGCAGTCTGTGAGTTGTTTGGACTCGTATCCAAGGAGACAAAACAGGAAGCTATCAATCACTCTGGAAGCTTTCATTAGCAGCTAATGAAAACTCAGTTTTTGACATAAAAATGGAATTATGGATTATCAATACTTTTTCAAAGTGACAGACACATTGGATTAACCTATGGATTAACCTTCAGCCGCGTTTTTCTCGGTTTTGATCAGAATAACATCAAAAAGTGAGCATATCGCCGTGTTTTGCTACCTAAAGCTACGTCATGTGATGTCTGTATTTGCTTCCCCTGTCGCTATTTCTGATCGCTCAGTGATGATACTTATGTTTCTAGAATCTGTTGAATCTCAGCTTGTTAGCATAAGCGTGTCTGTGCATATCCGAGTCAGTACTAGTTGGACTTCTACCACAAGTAGGCTACTATGTAGTTATTTTACTGTGAACTTTTTCAGTTATTCTCTGTCAAACTCCTGTGGCAGAAAATCATTTTATCTCTCATAAAATATGGCAGAAAACATGTAGTTTGACAGAGGAATAAAACTGTAATCAGAGCCCTCTCATCTGAGCTCCGTACACACACACACACACACACACACACACACACACACACACACACACACACACACACACACACACACACACACACACACACACACACACACACACACACACACACACACACACACACACACACACACACACACACACACACACACACACACACACACACACACACACACACACACACACACACACCAACCCAGTCTCACGGCATTTCGTGTTCACCAACACGATTTTTAATCTATTGATTCGTGTTCACCAACACGATTTTCCCCTTTTTTTCGTGTTGCACAGCACGATTTTAAAAGCAATGTATTTCTATTGGTAGTCTCACGACATGGAAGACCGGAAGCTGTGTGGTTCATAAAAGCATGTTCTTACTCAATATCAAGCCACAATTATTGCTTTTATTTTAAATCGTATAATTTTGGACTTTCATTGCCGTCTGTGAGGAAAATAAATGGGGCTGAGAGCCTCAGGATACTGAAATCTGTATATATGTAAATCTTTGTTTCCTTCTAATTTGTTATTCTTTTCAAAATAACACACTTTTATTTACTCACCAATAACACACAATTATCCTTGTTTTTATTTATTTGTTTGATTCCATAATCCCTGGTTTTTTTGGCGTCCGTCAGGAACTGAATTTCAAAATAAAAATAACCGGAAACAGATGTACGCATTTCGAGTTCAGGATGGCCGAAGACACTACACTACCCATAATACCCAGCTATCGTTTAGGACTACAGTCCCCGTGATTAATCTTCAAGTTCTGGGATTGGATGTTGGAATGGCAGTGCGCCAAGGTTACGCCGAGTGTCAAACAGCTGTTTGAAATGGAACGAAACCACGCCAGACTATCCAAAACTGGAATTGAACGCCCCCCCAGGACAACACATGCTATGGGACGTCTCTACTGAACGTTTTCGTTTTTCCCACAATTAGAAGTTGCCAGTATTAAACACATTGGTGTTATCAAATGTAAAACATATAATTAATAAGTGGGTGAAAATCGCTTGTGTCCATAATGCGCAGCATTAATATATACCCACATGACAGCTCATTGTTACTTTGTAAATCTACTCCACTACAATTCAGAGGTTAACCTGGTATTTTTACTCCACTACATTTATTTGAGTTACTTTGCAGATTCTGATTAATGATGTGAAATATAAACAACCCTTAAAGCAGACTTTAGTTACACCTGAGTAAAATTCAGGGAAGGTGATTGTCAAGTGCCAACAATCAGGAGAGATATTTGATAGTTGGTGCTTGAGAAGACTAAACATTTATCTGCAATTGACATGAATGGAAAAGAGTAATAAAGTATATTCATTACTCGTTATTCTCTACTATTAGTTAATTAAAGACTGTATAATGGCTATTTTGCACATCCCTTTCAAGATTTCAAGATTTTCAAAGGTTTATTGACATATCATAATACACAACTGTGTATGCAATGAATGAAAAACTTGGGTCACAGGTTCCTCAACAGCGCATTACAAGACATCTATCAATATGTGTGTACCACCATGGTACCACCACCATTAAACTGTCATATTCTGCACATTTCTTATACTATCTACATACATAAGAGTATAATTCATATGTATGATATCAGTTAAAATAAGTGCTTCAACATAGTCAACATTGCAGGGAAGCAATATATTAGACGTTAAGTACTTTGTCAGGCTTAATATTTATCTGTAGATACCCCCAAAGCTTTTTTCTTATTTAAAAGAAGACCTTAATCTAAAGTATTATTTAATGTTTGTGTTACGTGCCAGGCAGGCTGTACTTGTGTGGTTTTCTTTCCCTCCTGTGTTTCTCTCTTCTCCCTGTCTTCTGCACAGCTAATCAGCAGGTGATCGGAATCTGCCTGTGCACCTGAATCTGATGGCTGATTGGATCTCCTCACCCTCAGCTGGCCTATCAGCAGCCAGGGCCGACCATAAAGGAGGCAAACCAGGAAGTCTTCTCTCTCTCGGAATACGGACTAATAGTGTATGGGTCAGCTGCATACTCTTCTCTTCAAAAATTAGATAGAGTCCAGGCACAAGCACTAAGGATATGCTGTGGGGCAGTAAGATCTACACCAGTGTCGGCACTTCAGGTAGAGGTCGGAGTAGTACCTATTTCTTTGAGGAGAAAGCAATTAATTGTTCATTACTGGGCAAATCTACAGGGTCATAAAGATACTCACCCTACTAAACAAACTTTACAAACAAGTTGGGAAAGTAACAAAATAAAAAAAGAAAGTTTTTGTTTTTGTGTTTCGGAAATATGTAAGGAATTCAAAGTTAAGGAATGGAATATTAGTCCGAGTGTGTTATCAGCTGTTCCACCATGGTTGCTACCTCAACCTATAGTAGATTTATCACTATTGAAACGGGTACATTCAATGAAAAACAAATTCAATGTACAGGCTTATGTGAACACTGTTCTACATGAACAATATGGGCAGTTTATACAAATATTTACTGATGGATCCAAAAATCCAGAAAATGGTCTAACGAGTTGTGCATTTTATGTTCCTGAGTTAAAAGTCAAAGTGGGAAAGGTTACAAGTGATCACATTGCAGTATATACAGTAGAGATGATGGCTATCTCTCTAGCACTTCAGTGGGTAGAGGAAATACAGCCAATGCGAGTGGTCATTTGCTCTGACTCCAGTGCAGCTCTGGAGAGTATAAACAACTTCTCTTCAGAATGTCGTCAGGATATTTTACATGAAATTTTACACATCATGTTTAGGTTAGTTCATCTGGGAATTGTTGTTCAATTTGTGTGGGTTCCAGCGCATGTGGGCATTAGAGGGAATGAAGTAGTGGATCAACTGGCAAAATGTGGTTTGAAAGCAAACCAGATTGATATTATGGTACCCATCAGTAGAGCAGAAGTCAAATCTTTTACTAAAGTGATTATCAAGCAACAATGGCAAAAACTATGGGACAGTAACACCAAAGGAAGACATTTATATCAGATACCAAGGGAAGTAGGAACAGGAAGCACTTGTATTGGGGGAGTAGTAGAAGAGAGCAGAGCATCAACAGCAGGATAAAATTGGGACACTCTGGACTAAACTCATCACTGCATCTGATTGGAAAACATCCAAATGGCAATTGTGATGGTTGCCAACAACCAGAGACAATACATCATGTATTTTTTAGCTGCCCGGACTATAACAGACAAAGATTCATTCTGAAAACTGCACTGGAACAACTCAACATCAAGGACATGGATTTCAAGGCAATATTTGAAAGTAAATCAAGAAATGAAGCAAACAAGCTGATCTTCAAATTCCTCAAAAGCACTGGTCTGAGGACAAGGATTTAGTATGAACATTTAATAACTAAACAGTAGGTGGCGATATATGCTCCAAGTGGAAGCGATTTGCCATTAAAGAAAAGAAGAAGAAGAAGAAGAAGAAGAAGAAGAAGTCTTCTCTCTCTCTCACTCTGGGCCTGTTGCTGATGAAGGAGCCTGCAGTGTTTAGCAACTCATGATCTTTGAATTGTCTGACCTTTGTGAAAGTGTGTGTGTTGAGAGGTGGAGGAGTTAGGTAAGTCTGGGGTACCCTGTACATTTCTCACCACGTAGCTAACTAATGTTCAGACACACTAGGTTAGCGGATTGTTGCCACCCCTGTATATTGTTTTGTCAAATTCTTTGTAGTTTAGTTAGTGAGGGTTTTTTTGTTTAAGTTTTGTTTTCAAAGGATAGATGTAGAGATAGGCCTGGTTTTGTTATGCTTGTTTCTTTTGTTTGGCACAATCCTTTGACTCCTCCTCCTCCTCACCAACCGAGTGTTTCAAGTATATGTCTGTTCGATTCTGGGTTTATACAAAATAAACCTTTTGTCAACTGTTACACTGACTCCCTCATTTGTATTGGTTGTATGTTATTGTCTCCAGGTCCCCTAGACCTTAGTGGGGACGTAACAAATGGGGGCTCGTCCGGAATATCTATTTTCCTGAGCTAAAAACAACCAATAATTGAGAAGTCATTGTAGGTGTTGTACATTGGCTGAAAAATGGGTTTTGACTTACAGGACTTTATTGAAAGTCCAAGTATTGATAAGTTGTATTCCTGTCGCAAAGATGACATGTTATGTATTGCAGCTCACTTTAACATTTCAGTAGACAAGTATAAAGTAAAAAAAGAGATAAGAGAGAAAATCATGCAAAAACTAGAGGACTTAAAGATTCTTTTAATCCCAAGCATGTCAACTCAGCCTAGGGCTGATGTATCTATTGATGATGATGATGATAGGGAACGTGTTGTTGGTGCTTCCTTTATAGAACAGAAGAGTCTGGCTGTATTAGCTACACCTAGAATTGACAAGGTAAATCCTGAGGCTCCTCCTGCAACGCTTCCTAGATTTGAGGCTTTCTCTCCGGGTAGCGTTGGTGCAAGTAGTGATGCCAAACTGAAGGTTCGTCTTGCCCGTCTTCAGCTGCAGGCCCAGGAGAAGGAAATGGTGCGTAGAGCGGAATATGATTACAAACTGCAGATTCGTAAGTTTGAGATAGAAGCTGAGAAAGAAATAACATTAAAGCGGCTTGAAGTTGATGCCCTGAGAATCTCTTCAGAGCAGACATTTGAGAGGTCAATACCTTCGCATACAGTCTCTCATACAAAAAGTTTTGATATTAGCAAAAAATATTGCTTTGGTGCCAACTTTTAGAAAATCAGAAGTTGACTCATATTTTTGTGCTTTTGAGAAGATTGCTACCGCACTAGTCTGGCCTAAAGACATGTGGCCAATCCTACTACAGTGCAAATTAGTAGGTAAAGCTCAGGAAGGTGTATCTTCACTTTCTTTGGAAGAAAGCTTGCAGTACGAAGTGCTTAAAGAGTCGATCTTGCGTGCTTATGAGCTTTTGCCGGAGGCCTACAGAAAAGTTCAGACGCCATAAAAAGTCTGCTACTCAGACATTTGTTTAGTTTGCGCGAGAGAAGGGCATTCTCTTTGATAAATGGTGTGCGGCTAATGAAGTGAAGGATCGTTTTGAGAGTCTTCGTCAGTTACTTCTCTTGGAAGATTTTAAGAATTCTTTGCCTGAAAGGATGGTGATATTCTTAAATGAACAGAAGGTCACTTCACTGGCTAAGGCAGCTGTTTTAGCGGATGAATTTATGCTCACTCACAAGACTGTGTTTTCTTCACCCTTGCGCCCAGATAAAGCTACAGAGTCGCAAACCGGAAGGACTGATCTTGGCCCAACAACTTTTGAAAGGTCTAGAGGACCACCATCACCTCCACGGGGGCCCCGTGAGTGTAACTACTGCCATAAAACAGGACACCTTATTTCAGGGTGTCATTTCTTAAAGCGTAAACAACAATTTTCGCAACGCTTTCAAACGCCAAAAGGCATGGGACTCATTAAAGGAGTTTCCCTATCAGACATAGAAATGTCCCAGGAAGATGATGTACCTGATCCCTGCTTCAAACCCTTTATTTCAAAGGGCTTTGTTTCTTTAACTGGGGATCCTAAAGACCAGCTGCCCGTACAGGTACTTAGGGATACCGGAGGTTCTCAGTCTATTATTAGGGAAGGCATCTTACCTTTAACCTCCAGGTCATCATGTGGATCAAGTGCTGTTGTTCAAGGGGTAGGCATGACACTAGTTGCGGCTCCTTTGCACAATGTTTATATTCACTCATCCCTTGTCAAAGGATTCTTTAAAGTAGCTGTCCTCCCCGCCTTGCCCATCAAAGGGGTTGATTTCATCCTCAGTAATGACTTGGCTGGAAGCAAAGTCAAGCCAGTACCTGAGGTCATTGATTCTCCTGATCTAAGTTTAGATGCAGATAAATTAGCTGAAGTACCTCCCGAAATCTTTCCTGCTTGTGTTGTTACAAGGGCCCAGTCAAAGAAATATGGAGAGGACTTGTCTGATTCTTTTCTTGCTACAGGGCAGTTTCTTAAAGACATGACTGCGTTGGACCGACTGCCAGAGGAGGCCCGGTCTGCTGATGCTGGATCACTCAGTAACAGCTCAGAGCTTGTACAACTGCCTGCCACTCGGGAAGAATTCATGGCAGCCCAGTTAAGTGATGAAACACTTTCTAAATGTCTCTCTTCTGTTATCAGTCAGAAAGAGACCAGGTCAAAGAAGATGGCCTATATTATGGAAGATGAACTATTGATGCGTCGCTGGATTAGTGATGCCTGTGAGGAGTCAGACTCCTTTGCAATTTATCAGGTTGTCGTGCCAACAGCCTATCGTTCTCAGGTGATGTCCTTGGCTCATGATCATCCGTGGTCAGGTCACATGGGGGTAACAAAAACGTATGAAAGAGTTTTTAAACACTTCTTTTGGCCAGGACTTAAGTCTGACGTAGTTCTTTATTGTCGAACATGTCATGTGTGCCTCCACTAGGTTCCCAGAAGCCATCCCACTACGGAAAATCACTGCCCCGGTCATCACCAAGGCACTTCTGAAGTTTTTCTCCACGTTTGGTCTACCGAAGGTAGTTCAAACAGACCAAGGTACTAACTTCATGTCTAAAGTGTTTGCCCGGGTACTTGACACCTTAGGGATCAAGCATGTGACATCCAGCCCATATCATCCTGAAAGTCAGGGGGCATTAGAGAGGTTTCACCAGACTATGAAGTACATGTTAAGAAAACATTGCCACGAGTCTCATAAAGATTGGGATGACGGTGTTCCTTTAGTGTTATTTGCCGCCCGTGAAGCTGTTCAGGAGTCTCTAGGTTTTAGTCCTGCTGAGCTAGTGTTTGGACATGAAGTCAGAGGTCCTTTAAAAGTTCTTAAAGAGCATTTGATCATGCCAATGAAAAAGTTTGCAGTATCCCAGAGTATGTCGCCAAACTTAAGGATCGTCTACATCGTGCTTGCTCCTTGGCTAGCGAAGCTCTCACCTCTAACCAGGGGAAAATGAAGAAACGCTACGACCAGAAGGCGCTAACACGCTTGTTGCAGCCAGGTGACAAGGTGTTGGTTCTATTGCCTGTACCTGGTTCTGCTCTGTCTACTAAAGTGGGCCGATAATGTTCTTGCCGATGCACTATCTCGTGCTATGTAAATAGAAAATGTATATTGTCGGGTCCAAACATACTGTTTGGATTTATATGTGTGGGGGTGTTACGTGCCAGGCAGGCTGTACTTGTGTGGTTTTCTTTCCCTCCTGTGTTTCTCTCTTCTCCCTGTCTTCTGCACAGCTAATTAGCAGCTGATCGGAATCTGCCTGTGCACCTGAATCTGATGGCTGATTGGATCTCCTCACCCTCAGCTGGCCTATCAGCAGCCAGGGCCGACCATAAAGGAGGCACCCAGGAAGTCTTCTCTCTCTCACTCTGGGCCTGTTGCTGATGAAGGAGCCTGCAGTGTTTAGCAACTCATGATCTTTGAATTTTCTGACCTTTGTGAAAGTGTGTGTGTTGAGAGGTGGAGGAGTTAGGTAAGTCTGGGGTACCCTGTACATTTCTCACCACGTAGCTAACTAATGTTCAGACACACTAGGTTAGCGGATTGTTGCCACCCCTGTATATTGTTTTGTCAAATTCTTTGTAGTTTAGTTAGTGAGGGTTTTTTTGTTTGAGTTTTGTTTTCAAAGGATAGATGTAGAAATAGGCCTGGTTTTGTTATGCTTGTTTCTTTTGTTTGGCACAATCCTTTGACTCCTCTTCCTCACCAACCGAGTGTTTCAAGTATATGTCTGTTCGATTCTGGGTTTATACAAAATAAACCTTTTGTCAGCTGTTACACTGACTCCCTCATTTTTATTGGTTGTATGTTATTGTCTCCAGGTCCCCTAGACCTTAGTGGGGACGTAACAGTTTGAATAAGGGTTAATTCTTTTTTCTGTTTTGCACGTCCTCATATTAATATCTTTGTACATCCAGCACTAAACTGTTTTATTGTAGAGATCACTTACAGTACCTTCTTGATTTTTTATATTCTATATTTCTATCACAGACCTTCTACTTTCCCCCGATGAAAGTATGTACTCTTAATATTTTTTTAATCAAATATAACACATAAAAACAATAATTCAATAACATGCTTTAACCACTAAGCGGTGCACACAGCCATAATAACTTTTTATTATTAGTGTAGGACACTTATGTATGTACAACATCTGAAGATGTGTAGTTTTATTCATGCTTTCACATAATTTTACAGCATATTGCTATACTATTTCAGACTCAGTATTTACATTCTTATATTCAAAGAAAATCAGTAATATCTTTAAAAACTACAAGTCCTTTTATATCAGCTGTGCACCGTTATGATGTAAATATAACCTATCTACCAATTGGATCAAATGTAAAAGTCAGCCGAATTAGTGTTGATACTGCAAGGAGACGAATTGTGTGAAGAAAAATTGAAGATGTTGTTTAATTGTTGATATATATATGATCCACGTCAAGTCTTCAGTTTCGGCGGCATTTCTTCCAGTTTTTCCAAAGGTCTTCTCATCAGGGCTCTATAAATAAAGAACTACGGCAGATCTGTAATATTTAATGCAGCCGAACCGTGTATTACAATGCCGTTATGTGATGACTTTCAAAGAGAAAAGCAAGAACACACGGAATTAAGTATTATTTTATTATTTTAAAATGTTTTCCGGATTTCATATCATATAAACACCAAATCCCAGCACGCATTGCAGCTAAAACATCCAATCGGCGAGCTTAAACCATAGCTGAGGATCTTGGGTAATCGCTCGAAATGCCTACGTCTGTTTTCGGTTATTTTTATTTTGAAATTCAGTTCCTGACGGATGCCAAAAAAGCCAGAGATTATGGAATTAAACAAATAAATAAAAACAAGGATACTTGTGTGTTATTGGTGAGTAAATAACAGTGTGTTATTTTGAAAAGAATAACAACTTAGAAGGAAAAAAAGTTTTACAAATATACAGATTTCAGTATCCTGAGGCTCTCAGCCCCATTTATTTTCCTCACAGACGGCAACAAAAGTCCGAAATTATACGATTTAAAATAAAAGCAATAATTGTGGCTTGATATTGATTAAGAACATGCTTTTATGAACCACACAGCTTTCGGTCTTCCTATAGCACGTAATGCCGTGAGACTACCAATAGAAATACATTGCTTTTAAAATTCTGCTGTGCAACACGAAAAAAAGGGGAAAATCGTGTTGGTGAACACGAATCAATCCCTGTCCCCAAAGGTCTTTTATTTTGAAACTGTACATCAGAATGTCCTGATTTTTTCTGAGTGACTACATGGGGTGTCCTGCTATCACCCTGGAGTGAGATGGATCTATGATACTGGACAGTTTTTGTTTTATTCTCATCTAAAAACAGGGATGATAGCTCATATATGAGACTTCAAAGGTCTTTTATTTTGAAACTTGAAGTATTATTTGAATTATTTGAAGTATTAAAGTAACGTGTTATGGCAGGAAAGTTCAATCTGGTATATTCATTTTAATGTCACCTTATATAGAATGTGTGTTAAACTTGTGATTTCTGCATTGAGTGACTTCTGCCTAGCAGATACCAAGAAGAGGCCCCTAGGGTCTCTCTGTTAATTATCAATAGTCCTTGCAATCAACAGGGGAATTCCCGGATACATTTTCAGATATAAGGCAGTTAAAATCTTGTAGAATTAATGATTTATCTCCTACAGACCCCAAAAGAGGCCTTGAGACTTGGGTCACCCAGCAGTAAACGAGATAAACGTCCTTTTGAGCTTATCAATAAAATGTATTCATTCCTAGTAAGCTGACTGTGGGGTGAAGGGAAGTTCAGGGAAGCCATTAAGCCACAAGAACAATTAACTTATGTTGGTTGACTGATGCGGTGACTGTCATGGGACGATGGCGTTTGGATATTTACAAATATGGCTTTCATAGAGAAAAAGATGGGGCTGTTGTGTGATAAGATACATGATAGAATGTTTGTATGTGTTGAAGATGTTTAGGGGGAATGAGTATGTGTCCTGTCAAAGAGTCCTCTGTCATGACTCCAAATCATTGATTGGGGGATCTGCCTAAGGGCAGAGGGACAAACACACACACACACACACACACACGCGCACAGAAGCAACATGGAATCAGCAACTGCAAACTTACTACCTGGGGTCCTGCCCAGAAGTGAAACCGACCAATGGAACACTACCAACTCACTGGCTAGCTCGCTCAGAAGTGAACTCGCCAATAACAAATAGCTAGGGAAGATCAAGCAACAAAACTCCTCCCCACCTTTGTATAAATGTTGTGATCATTTTGAAGATCGGCGCTCTTGTTTTTGACTTGCCGTTCCTGAGACGTGTCTCACACGGTGGTAGAACCTGAGCCC
This sequence comes from Notothenia rossii, assembly GCF_949606895.1. Taxonomy (NCBI): domain Eukaryota; kingdom Metazoa; phylum Chordata; class Actinopteri; order Perciformes; family Nototheniidae; genus Notothenia; species Notothenia rossii. Next base: position 47,675,103 of record NC_136905.1, on the reverse strand, counting down.
GGAGTACTCTGCAGAGTGCTTCGTGATTAGGTGAAGTATTTGTATGTTTTTGCCATTAAAGCAGATTATTGTTTAACCCTTATCCTGGCTGCTTTGAATTTTTCCTTCTTTTGAGAACCCGCTCATATAGGAACGGCGCGGAGCAGAGATTCTGCCCCAACAAATGGTGTTTCCCCGACGTGATGACTTCATGACGTGCCGACGTGGCGATGTCATGAGTAGGGTTTTTGAGAAGAAAAATCAGCAGCCAGCGGACGAATGGTCCGGAGAAGAGGCCTAGAATAATCTCTGACAACTAAAACGAGGATCCTACAATTGAAAGGTGAGCAGACGAGCCTGTTTCTATCGAAGGTCTGTAATTGGCTAAACGAAATTTTAGAGTTGTCAGAGACATATTCCGGTGTCATAGTTGTTGCGGTGGAATATACAAATACATATTTTAGATAGGTAGGAAAGTTATATAACATAAAAGTGAATCAACAAGGTATGTAAGACGAAGGTGAAAGGCCCCGTACTTTTTGCAATAAGGAGACGGCTGAAGACTCGTTGGGGGATGTTCAGTGGCTGTTTTCAGACGCCATCCGGAACAAATCAGAATAACAATTCTTAGGTTCATAGGAATCGAAGTTGAGTTATAAGTAAATCCAAAGGAGAGTAACGCAACCTTCAAAAAGCAATTTTGAAGTGACCGGACCTCATTAATCCTTTGTTCTGTGGGGGTTGAATCTATAAAGCCAAACGTCATGATAAAGAGTTCTGAAAGCCTGGGTTACGACTCCATGTCAGCGTCACATTGTTGAAAGACGGTGTTGAAGCGCGCTGAGAGGCTCGCTAAACTTGTTGGAATAAACATCGTACAATAAAAGCTGAATAGACTGTACGGGGAATTTTTTCTGTGAATATTTACTCGCAACAAAGACAGTAAGTCAGATGAATAGATACGAAGTCATAATGAAGGGAGAATTTGAACGAGAGGAGCGTGAGTTAAGAGCTTACGAGAACAGTGGGTTCAAGCAGAAAAATTGAATAAAAGGATAACAGAAGTGTTAATTGTTGAAAGAAGCCCCCCTTTTCCTAAAAAGGCTGAGAGCTACAGCGGGGGAGAGAGAAGGGGGTGTCAGTATTTGTCTGTGAGAGTTCCCCCCACCTTTTTTCCTCTCGGGAGCAGCAGCGGCCCGGAGGGTGTCTGCTTGCTTTTTTCTCTAATGCCTGAAGTTGGAAGGAAATACATTGAAAATTAACAGATCAATGTGTGATTTGAAGTGGTAGATATATTGAAATAAATAAGAAACAATGATTTGCTGCTATTTAAACATAGTCTTTGAGAACTGATTGATACCGTTGCATTGCATTGTGAATTTCATGGTATTTGTCATTAACTAAGGATTGTACTTAATTATACTTCAAGGAAAATTATATTACATACAGTAACCTTAGGGGAAAGTAAAAAGAGATTTACTGAGTATATGAAGTACATTAAGGGTAAGGTTTTATTCAAATTAAATATGATAGGTGGATTTTTCCATCTAGAATACGACATGAAAAGAGGAGAATTTGTTAGACATGAAATAACGAACTCATTGGAAGAAATATATATTGTGAGGTTATTTAGGAGTTGTTATCATATACAGTTACTCTCAGTTGATGGTTATTTAAAGTAGATAGGAAACTGAAAACGTAAACGATCCACCACAATGGTGTTTTTAAGTTTATGAAGAAGGAGTAGAAAGTAAAAAGAAGGTTTTTGTAAGTTTGTCAGAGGGAATCTGTTAATGTTCAAGCATGACAGAGGTGCTGCACGAGGCTAAAAGCCATCTCACACAGTTGGAGAACAAAAGAGGTTTTGATGAGAGAAGCTTGGGCCGGCAGCTGCAGGGCGCAGAGAGGAAGAGAGAGAGAAAAGTCAGATGGTTTGAAGAAGTATAGAGAGAGTACAGGTTATATAGAGTTACTACTATTCTGGAAAATGTCATATTGTTCTATGAGTAACATAAAATAAGAATATATTTACTTGATATAAGAACAACAGGCTTATCTAGGTTAACAGAAAATTGCTACGAACCAGTTTCAGCTGCAACTATCCTGTCTTTGTTCTAAAGAGAACATACGTTACATTTACAATTAATATTAAGAAAAGTTCACAATTGATACCATTAAAGACCGTTTGGGATTAATAGGACGAGTTTGTCATAAATATTCGTGCTTAGATGGAATAAAAGTGTTGAGATGTTCTCAAAAATGGGAGTTTTCACAATGCTTTTTAGTTTTTATTGAAACAATTAAGTAATAAGGACAGAAAAATGTTCCGTGATGATTTATTTAGGTTTCAGCTTTAGTAATAATGAAGATTACATTTTGTAATAATTCCTTTAAGCGTTCCAAAAATATATTCATTAACTGTAGTCAGATTACTTGTTTTAAATATATAGCGCTCAATACAGTTAGTTTTGTATTCTGTTGCAAATCTAACCATGCTTGTAACACACAACTTAGATAAACAATTTGAAAATAATAGAATAAGCAAGAAGATTAAAGATGAATCTATATTGGTTAAGAAAGGTGTCTTTGTTTTGCCTATTAACTTAGAACTGAAGTAATGAAGAATAGGAAGACTGTTACCATTAATGGGTTTAACATTCACATGTTTCAGCATTCCTGACCATATAGACACTCAACTGTTTTATCTTGTCACCCGCTGGGGGAGAGATTTACATTGAGTTTTTCTCAGTAGCTGATTTGCTGTGATTACAGCAGCATTGGATAGTTGTGCGCCACCTTTGGGTTGTACTCTGAATCAGTGTGTTGGTGAAAAGTTGCTCATTACAGAAACGGAAGAAGTGTGCAAAGAACGCATCTCTGAGGAGGTTTTGACAGTTTGCTTGTGCCTCGTTGTCAAGGCAACAGTGATGTGAAGAGGTACTGCAGTTTTTGGGGATTCCTACTGTACAGAGGACAACGTGTGTCTGCTGATTGTATCACATTGATCCAGAGGTTCCTTCCCCCTCAGGACATCCCAATGCCAGAGAGAGTTTCCTTGAAGCCCACTGACCAGGGCCGGTTCTAGCTTTTTGGGGGCCCTGCCACTGACTACAGCTGAAGAGGACAGTGAATCATTGACTGTTTTCAATATGACAAGATCTTGAGACCGGCTGGTCTCAGTCTGTTCAGACTCCGAAGAAATCATGCAATGATTTTACAGCATAACTGTGCAAGAGTTTATCAGAAGGTGGTGTAGAACGATATGCTTAGTGTTTAGGAAAGGAGGCTGATTGTTTAATGATGGTCTGGAATACTGAAAAGATTAAAGTTTAATATCCTTGTTTGGCAAACAAGACATCTGATTATTATGTCACACATGATAATCTTGACATAGTGACTAGCTATGGGTAAACGTGTGGACGTTATACCATTATTATCATGAACTAAAAATAAATAGGGAAATAGTATCTGGTTAAAGATGAATGGATTTCATATCCTAGAGAGGACTAGTTATATTGTGAATACTTCACAAGGTATTTACTAATGTATTTTGAAGAACACATTATAAGAACACAAGTCCAGTTTTGTTTTGTTTCTAGATTAAATTGTCCATTACCAAAACTGTTCAGCTTAGGTCTAGCTTTAGACTTTAATAGTAATAGTGTATTTAGGCTTATTTTTGTATATCTGACATTTTTTAAATATGTTGGCTATTCACTAGATAGAGAGATGGCATTACTCTCCATTTGTTAAGAACATTTCTGAAGATTAAATATTTGTTTCATTTCTAATATTCCTATTTAGGAAGTAATTTTAGAGTAACAAGGCTGATGCTGAAATTGGAAAATGTGGTAGTGGTTTGCATGATGTAAACAAAAAAAGGCTGTGTTTGTTCAACCACCAGTTAAATCTGAAACAGTAATAATGATTGATTTGGCCAAAGCTTAGTTTAACATCCTGATGTAACATTATGAGGTATGTTCACTTCTAAGGGTAAACAAATTGATTAAATGGATATTGTTATTATTATTGATTAATTTGGAATATTAATTCAAAAGGCCGTTTTCTGCAGGTTCACTTAAGAATGCCTTGCATGAACATTTGTCAGGTATTGTGTTTCCTAGGGGCGGTATATTAATAAAGTGTATTGATAATTTGTTTGTTAAACATCTGAAGAAAATGGTGCTGCGAACACGAGAAACACTTTGTTGCATTGGTCGACATCAACACAATGATGTCACTAGTACAACTCCAGCTAGTAGAATATTAAAGTCTCTGCAGAGCACGACGCATGGCCAAAAAGACTTAGACCAAATGACCTTTGACCCTGACTGACAGTGTGACTTGAGAAAAGCAATATCAATGACTGACTCTGGGGCTGACCGAACTTGACTTTAAAACCTGACAGTGTGAGTGTGAATGAAATGTCTGCATGTGATCAGTGCAACTGCATGATTCTAAAACAATGACTAACCAAGCATGTTTTTAGACTAACACATTATTCTGGAGCTCCAAGGGAAACGAGAGGTTTCCTAAGAATGTTGACATGTTTGTAATATTGATTGAGTTATAACAGGTAACACAGATGCAGAATCAGTGGCCAATGGGCTACTGAGAGAGGTAATTCCGGAATGAGAATACCAGAGAAGGTGAACTGTGATAATGAAACAATTTTGTAATATTTCAACAGGTATTAAAGTAACTGAGGTTTGAAATGTAGAAAGAACATATTACAGTTAAGTTAAAACATAGTAATGTAATGAGATAGAATTTAATTTAGACAACATCTTGTCACTAGCCTGGTAAAGAAGTAAAAGCCATAGACTGTTTAGATCATTATTGGGATGTACATTTAATTTAAATTCATAATAGAAAGACATTTGATGACAGTATGTTAGATTTCTGTATTCATTTTTTCAGCTTGATAATATCTAAGCAGTGACAGGTAGAAGCAGTACCACCAGGAAATTATTCACTTTGTCAGTATCATGATTTTAGTTGTTTTTAATCCATAACATTAGTGTGTTCCATTACCAGAGACATTAGCAGTTCATATTATATTTAGATTTTAAATAGGATCTCAAGGATTTCATTTAAAAATAACACAGATGCTTGTCAGACATTCAGAGCTATTGAAATATGTTATTTAGTTCACCTGAAGATGTTGGGGTTTATTTTGTTGACACAGGCCAAGTATTAAGATTCTGAAGCTGCACTGGCAGATAGGAGGTCTGCAACTAATTTAGAAAACCTGTTCACAGACAGCTGTTGTTTTAAGACACCCCACAAACAGGCTCCAAGCGGCCTACCAGTGGTGAACACCTGAGGGCCCAGAAGCCCTGAGCGTAGACTAGAGGGGTGGGTATCAGACTTCTCCACACAGGTTCCTGACGCCAAAAGGGGGACCCGAGGAGCAGGAGGCCGACACAGCGGAGTTCGTCTGGCTGAAGGTCGTAAGGCCTACGTGGCTCAACCCCAGGTTCTCCGGCCTCTACTGAGTGACCCAGAGGACATCTCATGCCGTCCGCCGAGGAGCAAAGGGGGACATCGGGTACTACTGGAGCAAGTGTGCGGCAGGGAAACCTCCGGCTAGGACCATGGAGGACATCAGGACGGACCTGGCTATCGTCAACGAGGACATCCCTACAGCAGACGACTCGGAAGCTGTCATCAGCGGACTGGAGGAGAAGGACCTCGCGGACATCCCTACGGCAGACGACTCGGAAGCTGGCGTCAGCGGGCTCGGGGACTTCTCGAGGCAGCAGAGGAGTCTACTTCTCTCTGATCAGATTAATCAGTTCCACCTTTGAAGGAAAGGCCGCATCTCCCCCTCCCTATCAGCTGCCCTTGTTGGCGTTTTCCGCTGAGGGGGGGGGGGGGCCTGAGGATTCAACAACACGCAAGGATGCTGCTTTCTGGCACTCAGGCTCTGACTCTGATAGTTCCTTCACTGACATTGAAAGTTGTGTTCTGTTCCCAAAGGTTTAAGGTTGGGGGACAGACACAGTAGCAAAGAATGACAGTAGTGTGTTTCAAATGTCTTATGTGAGTTGGTCTCGTGGGGCAAGACCAAAAGTGGGAATTGAGGTATTATTTGAATTATTTGAAGTATTAAACTATCGTGTTATGGCAGGAAAGTTCAATCTGGTATATTCATTTTAATGTCACCTTATATAGAATGTGTGTTAAACTTGTGATTTCTGCATTGAGTGACTTCTGCCTAGCAGATACCAAGAAGAGGCCCCCAGAGTCTCTCTGTTAATTATCAATAGTCCTTGCAACTATCAGGGGAATTTCCGGATACATTTTCAGATATAAGGCAGTTAAAGTCTTGTAGAATTAATGATTTATCTCCTACAGACCCCAAAATAGGCCTTGAGACTTGGGTCACCCAGCAGTAAACGAGATAAACGTCCTTATGAGCTTATCAATAAAATGTATTCATTCCTAGTAAGCTGACTTTGGGGTGAAGGGAAGTTCAGGGAAGCCATTAAGCCACAAGAACAATTAACTTATGTTGGTTGACTGATGCGGTGACTGTCATGGGACGATGGCGTTTGGATATTTACAAATATGGCTTTCATAAAGAAAAACAGGTGGCTGTTGTGTGAAAAGATACCTGATAGGATGTTTGTATGTGTTGAAGATGTTTAGGGGGAATGAGTATGTGTCCTGTCAAAGAGTCCTCTGTCATGACTCCAAATCATTGATTGGGGGATCTGCCTAAGGGCAGAGGGACAAACACACACACACACACGCGCACAGAAGCAACATGGAATCAACAACTGCTGACTTACTACCTGGGGTCCCGCCCAGAAGTGAAACCGACCAATGGAACACTACCAACTCACTGGCTAGCTCGCTCAGAAGTGAACTCGCCAATAACAAATAGCTAGGGAAGATCAAGCGACAAAACTCCTCCCCACCTGTGTATAAATGTTGTGATAATTTTGAAGATCGGCGCTCTTGTTTTTGACTTGCCGTTCCTGAGACGTGTCTCACACGGTGGTAGAACCTGAGCCCGGAGTACTCTGCAGAGTGCTTCGTGATTAGGTGAAGTATTTGTATGTTTTTGCCATTAAAGCAGATTATTGTTTAACCCTTATCCTGGCTGCTTTGAATTTTTCCTTCTTTTGAGAACCCGCTCATATAGGAACGGCGCGGAGCAGAGATTCTGCCCCAACAAACTGTACATCAGAATGTCCTGATTTTTTCTGAGTGACTACATGGGGTGTCCTGCTATCAACCTGGAGTGAGATGGATCTATGATACTGGACAGTTTTTGTTTTATTCTCATCTAAAAACAGGGATGATAGCTCATATATGAGACTTCAAAGGTCTTTTATTTTGAAACTGTACATCAGAATGTCCTGATTTTTTCTGAGTGACTAGATGGGGTGTCCTGCTATCAACCTGGAGTGAGATGGATCTATGATACTGGACAGTTTTTGTTTTATTCTCATCTAAAAACAGGAATGATAGCTCATATATGAGACTTCAAAGGTCTTTTATTTTGAAACTGTACATCAGAATGTCCTGATTTATTCTGAGTGACTAGATGGGATGTCCTGCTATCACCCTGAAGTGAAATGAGTCTTTGGTACTGGACAGTTTGTTTTATTCTCATCTAAACACAGAGGGGGAATTCTTTTTTACTCTACCGTAATGCATAGGATATTCTCGCACCGCAATATCACGTGAGGGCTGGCTTGACGGCAGTCTAAACTAGAGAGAGAATCGCTGTCAAGGGGGCTACAACTACAACAAGATGAACATATTTTACCGTGATTTAATTTTAATACATGTTTCAAAATGATGCCGAAGTAACAACATACTGATACCGGATAGTAAAAACCATGAATTAAGGCTTTGACAAGTCTGCAGACAGACAGCAGGCTTGTTTTTCTGGGGAGCTCATTGAAGATGACGTCACGCCTACACTGCGTTACTATAGATCAGGGGTGCCCACACTTTTTTGGCTGGTGAGCTACTTTTGAAATGACCAGCTAACCGAGGTCTACCAACCAAAAATAAAATCCCAAATTGCAAGGGTTGCTGAATAACACGTTTTATTTTTACATGGGATAACTACAATGGGGCTGCAACAAACGACTAATTTGATTATCGATTAATCTATAGATTAATGAAACGATTAATCGACTATTCGGACTACTACTGTGTGCCTTGCACAATTTCTCAAACGCTCTTATTTAGCCATCAACTTTTAGATTTAGTTTGAGGTTGTTTTAGGCATGTGGAAACTAACAATGAAGACAATAAAGATGAATACTTGATTCAAAAATACATACATTATTAAATTAACTTAACAAATTGTGAACAAAATTAACATTGCTTTTTATTTGAATTAAATAAATAATATTTCACATCAAAAGAAACAATGTTTTAACAAATCTTATTAAATAATCTTATGACAGAACTGGAAACAGAATAGCTGAAACTTTAACAAAATAAATAACTCAGTTACCTCTAATCATTAACCCATGTTTGTATAATGTAGTTAACTCCGTGTGTTGTTGCTAGCATACATAACACCTGACGTGGAAACGTTACTCGTGGATGGGGCCACAGAGCTACTAGAAAGATAGTCGAACCCGGTGCATTCGTCCGTCTGAATGTGGTGCACTTTTGCTAAATGTTTAGACAAATTGCTCGTGTTACCGCCCTTACATGCTAAACACTTTTGGTGACGAGCATTGTCCACCTCAAGACGGGTAACATGTAACCACACCTTGGAGCGCTTCTCTCCACCATCTCCTCCGTGTGTTGCTGCATGTAGCAGATGCGTGTGTGTAAACTGCCCCGCCCCCTTGCAAATTGACGGGGGAGAGAGAGATCTCTTCTGGATTTGAAAGATAGAAAATACACCGACCATAGACGCATTTGTTTGTCTTTTTGCATGTTAGAAACGAGTTGGCGACACTAAGACTAAGAGATAATGTTTGTGTAGCAATAATACATGACCTTTCTCTTTCTCAACTCGCTACTCGGAGGGAAGTCGCTGTCATATGCCTTGTGAACACTCCGATAATGCCTCTCCACGTTACCTTTCTTTGGCAGAGCGACGCTTGCTTTACAAATAAGGCAAATAACCTTTGAATGTGACATCACAAAAAAGATTCTCCCTCCCATTCTGTGTGGAAGTGGTATGTCTTTAGCTTTTTGCTCGTTCCCGCACTCATTTTGTTGTTTGTCTCTCCCGGCACTTGACTGATTTTGTATCGCTTTGCATTCTGGGTTAACAGACTGGAAAGCAATAGGTCGCTTTTTCTGTCAATCAAGTCAACTCCTGAATTAAGTGGCAGGGAGGCCAAGGGAGGAGGGATCAAAACCTGTTTTGTCTATTTTAACGGAGCTGGATTTTTATTTATTTATGAATGACTCGCGATCTACCAGCATTGACCCCGCGGTCGACCGGTCGACCGCGGTCGACGTACTGGGCACCTCTGCTATAGATACTACCCTAGTTCCTCACGAGTCTAAAAAACAACTCACGTCAACGCACGTAAGCAACGTGGGCGCCAACGTGAGCGCGCTCGTGACCAAAATATTTGACGGCGCTGATTGGCTGAAATTATGTTTCGGCGGCACAGTTTACTATTGAGACTTTTGCAACGTGCTGGTTGCTGCTGTTTGGCTCGGGAGCAGCGCCCCGTAATGATAAACTAATGCCAAGGGCAAGGCCAAGCAGGAAACATGTGACTTATTGGTAACTTTAGACATCGTAACACAATTTTAAACAAGATTTTATTGTAGATTATACATTTTACTGATACCAATTGTATGATATTTACCTTGTTCATTAAAAATAAAAATAAAAATATATTTTTGAAATATATATTTTTTTAAATATATATATTTTTTATTTAATATTTTTAAAAATATATATTTTTGTATGTGGGAAGAGGTGGGGCGGCGCCCCTAGCGCCCCTATGGGCCGGCCGCCACTGAACGTAAGTAAGAATGCAGCGCCGCCACGTACAGATGGCAACACCAAGACATATTCACAAATATAAAACAAATATTCAGAAACTGTAATGAACAATAACTATTATTTATTTCAAGAACTGTTATTTACAGAAACTCAACATTTCTAATCTGTGTGACACAAATATGCACGATTGTTTTGGGCTCCCCCTATTTATCTCAAAGTCAGCCTTCAGGGGAGCTCCCTCCCTCTTCGGGGGAGCCAAGCTCCCCCTAGCTCCCCCCCATTTCGAACAGTGTCTGTGGCTGAATGGCCAACGATTAGGTGCGGCGCTTTTATCATAGGTGATCAGAGCTAACTGCCTGCAGTCAGATTTCATTTAAAAAACAGATCTGATTTTAAGACTATTTCTGCGCTCATAAAGAATGATAAGAATAAGAATCATGCGTATTGAACTGGTTTCATTCATTAGTGAGTTTATTTAACACTATAACCGCCAATCGGGTCAATTTGTGTGATGTGTGTTGTGTGTGTGCAATGTAACTTTTTTTCAATAAAATATTAAAGTCTCCCAGTCCGTGACTTTTCCTGAAAGTGTGTTGTGTTGTTAAAAATTGCATTCTAAGAGCAGGATTTTGAAGGGTTTAGGTAGGCCTATACAAAAACCTCTGGCAGTTCTAGTGTTAAGGTAATTAGGTACAGTAGAAGCCCTTTTTTATCAGTAACGAATTTAGCAGTTGAACATAAAAGTCAACTAACTGAGGGTCACTTGCAATGACAGTGTTGTATCTAACTGTAAGCTTGTCACTCAGAGTAACCTACGGTTAATTTAGCTGCTGGAGAAGAAAGATCAAGGGGGGAGGGGGGGAGAGAGCTGTGGTTGATGGGCCATTAGTTGTGTAAATACACAGCTGAGAGCTGCCGTTTCATTCAGACTGTTTAAAAAACGGTAACAACGGACTATTTTTCTTAGCGGATGCATGTCAATTTAAATCAATACATACAACAATTTTTTAAATCAATACATACAACTATTTTTTAAATCAATAAAACATTTTTCTAAATCCATAAAAGCATTTAAATTAATATTGGGAGTCATGTCGTTACTTTGTTGAGAATGTGGCCGTGTAATAAGCGGGATCATTTGCAGCGACTTGTTCCTTATGGGGAAAATAACACCCGTCATGTGTGTGTAGAGGTGTGTGTGGTTAAAACATTTTCATGAAGTGAAGGAATTTCCTTCTATAAAACAGCTGTGGGCAGCAGTGAGTGTCACGGACATGAATTCATAGATCAAGGCAGACTGGTGCACACACTCTCCTGTCCTGCCAGGCGACACGCCCGTTCTAAGCCGTGTCCCTCACTCCTCACATCCCAAGCATCCCCAAAAAGTGTATCATTTTGTTACATCTCAGATGTTATGTTTCAGTTGTGCTCTGTCTATGTTCAGTGATGCAAACTTGTTACCTTTCGGCGAAATTCGCCGTTTTGAATCCAAAATAAGTCGTTTGTGTGATTCATGTAGATCTGCAATAAAAATAATTTTGGGGTATGTGGGGGTCTGGGACCCGGAGTAATCTGCGGCCGTGAGCTGTTATGTGCCATCATGACACGCATGGTGTTCTTTTTTTATATATTATAATGAAGTACGAGCTGTGTGCTCGAGTCTTCCTGCCAGTCGGCTCTGCTCATGGATGTATAATAAGGCTCTGCTGCTCCAAGATGATGGTCTAGCTTCAGCAGCTACATTACCTACACTGTAAAAAAAAAATCCGTTGAAAAACGGACAAAGTGCTGGTAATTTGCTGCCAGGACATTGTCCGTTATTCTACAGACACTTCCGTCAACCCTTTAACGGATATTTCTGTAGATTAACAAGACTTTGTCTGTACCATATACGGACACTTCTGTCAACCTTATAACGGATATTTCTGTAGATTAACAAGACTTTGTCCGTAATATTTACGGACACTTCTGTTAATCCTAATACGGACAATTCCGTATTTTAACAGTCCTTAGTATGTACTATTTACAGACACTTCCGTTAATCCCAATATCTTTTTTTTTAAATCTTGGGATAAAAAATATATATATATCCTAATACTAAATAAATAACAATCATTACACTTTCAAGCAAACTGAATAAAGCACAATATATAGAAATTGAACAAAATGTATACCATTTTTTCCATACAAGTGCATTTATTTCCTTTTTGCTAATGTATAAAGTGCATTTAATGATGAAATGAAAAAACTGAACTTTTCTCCCACTGCTGTTGCACCCTACTGGCTCACCTGTCAGTGAGGAAGGAGGAGCCCCCTCCAGGAGGATGTAGCGACTCCGTCCTACACCTCCCACTCAACATTCCCCGCTGACAGGCACTGCCCCAACCTGTAGGAGAACATGCAGTGACAAATATCACCCTCCCAACTTCCCTCCCCCCGAACATGGGGGATTTGAACCCAAAGAATCTGTGGTGGTGGGCAATAATTTTACCCCTCGCTACCTGAGTGCCATACAAATGTTTTTTTTTTAAGACATTTCCATACAATTGTAAAACCCTAACATGAACATACATTCAAGTATGTAAAATAACAGCAACAATAACCTTTTTCTTAACACCATGATGTTAGAGGTCGGGCTGTGTGTACATGTGCGCCTCAAGATCAAATTAGTAGTTATAAATTCCTCCCAATGTTTGCCACTGCTGTTGCACCCTACTGGCTCACCTGTCAGTGAGGAAGGAGGAGCCCCCTCCAAGAGGATGTAGCAACTCCGTCCTACACCTCCCACTCAACATTCCCCGCTGACAGGCGCTGCCCCAACCTGTAGGAGAACATGCAGTGACAAATTAAAAAAAAGTAAACTTTTTTTTTTTTTAAGTGTGTGTGTGTTGGTATGTTTAGTCCAAAAGTCCAGTCCAAAAAGTTCGGTTTTGAGCTTTGAGGAAAGCTCACATGTGCCAGTCAAATTCCTTCAGCTCAGTCACGAGCTTCGACAGTTTTGGAGGAATGTGATGCTGTTTCTTCCCCTTCATCTCAGCCTTGGACCCTCGGTCAGGATTCATTCCAAAGAAAACTCTAAGGAAACAGAAATATGTTTAGCTGCACATGCAACTAAATGAATGAAACTGAACTAAAGAGTAACATGCAGACAAAGCTGAGATACTACTTGTAGTGTGGCTCTACAGGAGTGGAGCCGTCTAAAATAGCATACATTTGTTTTCTCCACCATGCCCGTGTGTGTGTTTCCATCTACAGCTAATGTTGCAAAATACTACTACTACAATAACACTTTGCTCCTGTAAGCTGAGCAACTCAGACAACGTGCTGTTAAAGTCTGCTCATCACCAACATACTATACTGGAAATCTCAGCATAACCCGTGCACCTGTGACTTGTGTGGATATACTGTACGTGCAATGAACGATCTCAGGGCACCGTTAACTCAGTGCATGAGTAGCACAGCTAGTAGTAGTCGCTAGTAGTCACGAGTGCTGAAAGAAGTTGTGACGATTGATAACAAACTTTTAATCTGAAATGTATGTCTAAAATTAATGAACAATGAGTAATGGTCTATTTTGTGACAAAAAAATATATAATTTACATGAGCCGTCAAAAATGGCCGGCGAGTCTGTTGTAAACAGTGCTGTCCGGGAAGATTGTTTCAATGACAGTGGGACCTCTTTCTGGTCCCTCTGAACCCGTTCTGGATCACCACTCCTCGGTGGTGGTAATAGGTTTGCATTTGAGAATACAAACATTATGCACCTTTACAATATGAATTAACAAAACTATTATTTTGTGCTGACAAACTAGGCTATATAGTGTATTTAGTGACTTTTCCTGTCATAATCACCACTGTGACATAGCCTACAGCAGCCTACTGTAGCAGCCTCTATATTTTATATGTAAAATGTCTTGGTATTTGCTACATTTATCGTGGAGTTGTGTGTTTGTTAAACATACATATACAATTTAGAGGTGACAGTGTGCGGTGTTATAGTTTGTTAAATGCACAGGTGAACATTTGACAGGAGGAGTTACTAAATCCACAATGGTTTTGGTTATTGGCTACATACTATAGGTGGATCATGTTTGTTTGTATTCTCATAATGCAGACCAATTCACATAATCACGATAGGCGAGTTGTGATCCAGTGCACAAAGACGGAGGTCCAGATTTCATTGCAGCAGCTTTACAGGCAACCAAGGTAAAGAGGGTTGATTTATTTGCATCGATTATGATTGTACACAGTCTATATACATTTTAGTCACAAAATAGATAACATAGTTGCTCAATTTTGATTTCACACATACAACCACTGCATTAAAACTGCATCTAAATTTGCTACTTTCAATATCGCAGTCTACTTGTCAGATTTCAGTCAATCTTAAGTGTGACACAACCACTAAGCTCATCTGCAACAAGAGCACAGGCGTCAAACGTTGAGTGGAGTGGTAACTGTGACACTCGGTGCAAATGTACACGTTACACAACAAGTATTAACATTGGGGCATGAATCCTGGTATGGATTTTGTTATATTAGTCACAAAAGCAGCTCACATAGAATAGCCTAAATGTGTGTCTTTGGTTAAAGAGATAGCTCAGAGATAGTTGTTAGGAATATTGTACATGTTTTCCCAATCACCCAGTGTCAGAGCCTAATAAATGCCAAATGCCTTAGGGCAGACCTTTTCTATGTACTTGGTGTAGTCTGAAGTTATATGAAAGAGCATGGGCCTTCAACAGGAAGCTGCAAAATGTGCTGCCTGTGTTATAGGAACATTTATTAAGTATTGAGGGTTTAAGTGATTATATGTTTGATAATACACATTAACATGAAACAAACAATAGAAAAGATCATGTGTAAGCAAACAAACTTTACACAACACTGGTGATAGTGCTGTCAAACAGGTCTATGAACTCTATGAAAAAGTTGAATCTGCAATACAATTTTAGGCAGTATTTGGGTCCCTGGTTCATCTCTCTCAGCTAAGGGGTCCTTGGACTGAACAACATTGAAGACCCCTGTCAAAGAGCAATGAATATCTTGGCTCGATTGTAGAGTGTCAATGGGATCAAAACATATAATATATATTATATTTAATAATCATGATCCCATAAGCATCCTGGAATTGAGCACAACTATGCTAGTAATCTAAGGGACGATGAGTGGATATCTTTTTACATGCTTTGTCTGGTGGGAAGCCCTCAGTCTCAGAATTTGAATACCCCAGCTTATACATTTCAAAACAATGAGCTGCTTACCTTTGCATGAATTCCAGGGTAAGAGACATCTCCTTTGGATATTCAATGTTGCAGACATAAAACAAGCAGAAAGCATAGCTCAGGGCCACAATGGGGGAGGTGATGTGGTCATTCACAACTTCCTGATCAACAGCAATCTGGAATAGATGGTCACCTTAAACATAGATCACAAAAACAATATGTATTAGTAATTTAAAAAAATAATAACGTACACACGTGCCAAATCTTCCATACTCAGCCCAAACACAGGTTATGGTAAGAACAAGCAACAAATACTTTGAAAAGGTATTCTACATTTAGTTTGTCAGACTTTACATACAAGTGTACTTAAATTTAAAGATTTTGGCCCTAATCAACATAGTTCTGAGCACCATTTACAAAACAAAATCAACCAACTCTATACCTTTTCATCACAACAAATCGTCTCATCAGTAAACCTAAGAACAAATGGAGAACATATCTCCAAGCTTGCTGGGATGCAAAAATGATTCAACTACAAACCTCTGATTAGGATGCATGGGGTACAGGGGAGGCTGAGTTCAGCATCTGCGGAGTACTGTTTTCGAAAAATAAAACAACAAAGATACACATATGAATGTGTTGATTTTATGTTTCCAATGTACGCAAACACACAGTCAGGCAGGCAAATAGACCATCTGCCAGCGTCTGTATCAGAGGCAACCATAGACAATAATGTTAATAGTAGTTATAAAAAAATATTGTTTACACAAACATAATCGATTAATGTTAGGATCAGAATCCTTTTCGGTCAGGGGGGGAAAGTCTGTCCTTACAAGACCTTGTTCTATTAGGGGACAGCATTTGGTCCTCCAAGACAGAGGAGCTCTGCCGGGATGGAAGTGTATAATTATATGAGGGATTTTCTCCTGGTCGGGAAAATAAATCAAGGATTTTACTGATTTCCTTTTATCTTCGTTTCCAGGAGAGATGGTTTACCAATTTCGATATTATCAGCAGCGCAAAGTGGGGTTTAAAATCCATAAAATGTACCTCATTTTTGCAGAAAAGGTGATCAGGGTTTTCCTTGAAGTATCTCACAATGCCACAGATCAGCTGTACTGGACCTTCACCCATCTTCATCCCTTTGGTGTCAAGGAAGTTGTTGATGCCCGGTTCTTTTTTGGAAAGCTCCTGTGCCAGCTTGTTTTGTAACGAAAAGCCAAGGAGTCTAGATGCATGATCAAACAGGTGAGCAGCTTCAAAAAGAAATGGCCACGCTTCCTTTAGGACCTTTACATTGGTTCCGTCGTTGATGGTTTCACGCTGGATGGGATATGTTTCAGCCATCAGTTTTCGAAACAGATGACTCCTAAAGATATGAGGCAACAGTTAATCAAACTAATAAATTCAATCAATAATAAAACAAATGATCAATATAAATACAGATAAATCAATTTCGGGTGAAAATAGCTGATATACAAGCGCACAACGAGTCCCATTGTGAACTTGTAGATCAGTTATTTTTTGTTAGTTATACAAAACCAATTTGAATTGATATACCAAAAATAAATCAAACTCAAATATTAGCCTCTCAATTACTCAATCAAAAAGTAATCCATACATACACAAGAACATAATGGATGGTTGGAGCCCTACCTGAGGATCATGGGTTTTGAAGGCACTTTTCAATTCATTTCGTTTTGACAGCAGTTCTGCTCTACTCTCAGTTCCCTTTACAGCAACATCCCACTCCACACATCCATAACGATCGGAATTTCTTGACTTTTTCTTCCGCTGAACTTCACCCTCTCCACCCTCTGCTCGCCTCTTTCCTGGGGTTGATGTTCTCTTAATATTTTCAACTCTGTTTTCTAGCTGGGTAAAGAGAGGACCACAACCATCTTTTGCAAACGGCATATTTCCAAAGGGCTCTGTCTGTTTGAAAGACAGAGGATATTGTCCTACAATGTTCTTGGCGATTTCCATCAGCTTGGATCTACCAGGTCTTCCAGGGTGTTTATGGAGGTAATCATCAACAACGATCCGAACCATCTGTAGTCTTTCTTTCGACTTTACCCATTTATTTTCACCCAACACATCCATGAGCTTTGAGGGCATTTTGTGCCATGGTATGGAATATGGCTCACAGGATGGGGAGTGGGCAGATGGGGTATGGGCAGGTGGTGCTTCAGGTGGTGTTGGGGACAGATCATCACTCTGTGGCAGAGGTGTAGATGTAGGGCCAGGGCCAGGGCTTCTGAACTGTGGTGCAGCTTGTGAATCTATGGATGACATACCCCATAAATTAACCACATCACCGATGCTACTAATTAATTAATACACTGGTTTTCAATGTCCGTTGGAGACCACCAGGGGTACAAATGGACCCTTAAGGGTCTGTGAATTTGTACAGACAGTATACAGGGTTGGGCAATATATTGATATATCATATGAGATTATTGAATAGGATTTTGGGTATCATATTGTGATACCTGTTGTGTTTTCCTGATTTTAAAGAATGAACTGAACTTACCCAACTGTTAACATTACATAGTCATAAATACATAATGGTGATATTTGATTTTGTCGGTGTTGTCCACCCCTCAGTACTGTGCAGATTAGGGTTACAAATAAAAAAACTTACCTCCTTGGAAAGCCTTAACGAGTCTTCTGCACTGAATGAGTGGCAGAGTGTCCTGAATGTCCGGGGCATCCACAAGGATCAGGTCATCTTCACATTGAACTCCTAATTCCACCAGTCTAGCCATGAGTGCATCCATCTTATCACTACTGAGCGATGGTATGGCTTTCTTAACCACATCTTTCACAAGCTCCATGTTGGCATGTGTTTAAGAGGAATGAGCAACCTCGCACCTCTCTGGTAAGAAGAAAGTGGATAATAATCATTAAGTTTGTCCAGATTTTGGCAGCTGTATTGACCGCAGTGTTTGGGGGGAAAACACTGTGCCAATGGAAGCTAACGGGAAGCTAACGTTAGCCCGCGTCCTTTTGCAATACTACTTTTAATCCAGATGTAACCACAACATAACACACACACCTTCAAATGTCAACGAAGCCTATCGAATATATATTAGTCGATATGATACTATTATAGCTGTATTGACCGCAGTGTTTGGGCGGAAAACACTGTACCAATGGAAGCTAACGGGAAGCTAACGTTAGCCCGCGGCCTTTTGCAATACTACTTTTAATCCAAATGTAACCACAACATAACACACACACACCTTCAAATGTCAACAAAGCCTATCGAATATATATTAGTCGATATGATACTATTATAGCTGTATTGACCGCAGTGTTTGGGGGGAAAACACTGTACCAATGGAAGCTAACGGGAAGCTAACGTTAGCCCGCGGCCTTTTGCAATACTACTTTTAATCCAAATGTAACCACAACATAACACACACACCTTCAAATGTCAACGAAGCCTATCGAATATATATTAGTCGATATGATACTATTATAGCTGTATTGACCGCAGTGTTTGGGGGGAAAACATTGTGCCAATGGAAGCTAACATTAGCCCGCTGCCTTTTACAATACTACTTTTAATCCAAATGTAACCACAACATAACACACACACCTTCAAATGTCAACAAAGCCTATCGAATATATATTAGTCGATATGATATTATTATAGCTGTATTGACCGCGGTGTTTGGGGGGAAAACACTGTGCCAATGGAAGCTAACGTTAGCCAGGTTGGAAAGATACTAATAAAACAACAACACACAAACCTGCGAAAATAAACTAACCATAAATACAAACTTTACCTATCAATTCAATGAACTGGCCAACTTTTGCACGGGGGGATACTGCTTAAGGACTATATTCTAACTGGGGCCAGTTAGAAGAGAGTTACCTGCCAGACGTACACGTAATAAAACAAATATTTAACATTAACACAAATGTTATGTTTACCATAAATGTCCTTTTTGATTAAGAAATGAGGTTCCATTCCCAAATTAAACACAATGAACCAACCTACCGAGCAGACTTTCAGGTTCACTTTCAGTGCGGGATTCCTGTAATGGCGGCCACAGATATTTTTTACCGTGCAAAAGCACCCACAATGCAATGCGCAACCAGTGTTGCCAGATTCTGTGAGGGACACAAACAAGCCACAAGGTCTAGAGAAAATAAGCCCAAAAGAAGTGAAGTGGGCCACATGAGCACTTTAAACCTATACAGCAACTATTAGAAAATAGCAGATCACAACGTGCCGCGACGCGACGCGTTGTGAGCTTGTAGACCTGCTATTTTCAAATAAAATCTTGGGGGAAACTTATAATAAGCAGACCTGGCAACGCTGTTTTCAACGGCAAAAGTAATGTAAAAGTCGATTACAGTACTTAAACAGTAAAATTTTACACCACATTGGCCATCATTTTACGGATTTTTCTTAGAGTGTACGGGTGCGTTCGTTAATATTATCTGTGCGTCCGGAGTCACTGTGGCATAGACTGGACCGCTGGTGAACAGCTGTTAGAACGGGCCGTTCAGGTGTTCAGAGCAGAGCTCCCTGTCGGAGCGGCAGAGTGAACTGAAAAGTTTTTCTGTGGCAATATTATTTCAGGAATCGTTGAGCTAGCTAGCTAGCATACATTGTCACTATCTGCTAACGTTAGCTTTAGCCTTCTATTTCTAATCGTTTTTTTCATAGGCTATAAACAGAGGTGGTATAAGTATACATATATTGTACTTGAGTAAAAGTAGAAGTACTCAGGTCTTGTACTTGAGTAAAAGTAGAAGCACACAGATCTTGTACTTGAGTAAAAGTAGAAGTACTCAGGTCTTGTAGTTGAGTAAAAGTAATAGTCCCAGAGTGTAGGAATACTCTGTTACAGTAAAAGTCCTGCATTCAAAAGGTTCCTCAAGTAAAAGTAGAAAAGTATTATCATCAAAATATTGTGAAAGTAGCGACAGTAAAAGTAGTCATTGTGCAGATTGGTCCATTTCAGAATAATAGATATGATATGTTTTATAATGATTGATCATGAAAGTGTTCTCAAAGCTGGTAAAGCTGCAGCTTGTTTGAATGACTTTGTATACTGCAGGGTAGCTTCTGGATTTACTCCAGGTGGAACTAAAGTCGGAATTAACACTTGATTATATTTCACATCATTCATTCACATCTGTAAAGTAACTAAAGGTATTACATACATGGAGTGGAGGAAACCATGTACCTCTGAACTGTAGTGGAGTAGAAGAACAAAGTAGCAAAACATTGAAATACTTAAATAAAGTATAAGTATCTCAAAATTGTGCCCAAGTATAGTACTTGTTGAGTTTATGAACTTAGTTACTTTACACCATGTGGCTATAAAGATAAAAAGACTTAAGCCTTGCACAGAGGCATGAAAATACATTTTCAAAATGCTCAACAGTGCTGCCAAAATTATAAACTGACTGCTACACAATTTAAAATAAATGCTTTTATATATTTCTATTAGATGTGACTCTTTGGCGTTTCTGTTATTATTAACACTGCTGCTTTAGTTGTTATGACTGCTAAAATCCTCTGTTATTCCGTGGGGTGGGGGAGCCGGGGGCTCGGATCCTTGTCACCTTTTTCATACCTGATGAGTTTGCATCCCTGTATGTTAAAAAGCCTCAGTCACCTTAATTCATGTAATAAAAACATCTCAGGTCAGTAACACTCAAAGCTAAATGTACAATACCATGTTCAGCTATGTTACTATTTATAATGTTATTGTTGTTACATCAGAAGATGTACATATTGGAATGATTTCTTAACTTACAGTAGGCTATTTTTTACAATGTGTGTTGGAAGGATTTATTAAATTACAATGAATATTGTCATTGTTGAAGGCTTTTAGAGAAGGGTGAACTATAAGCCTGAATTACATAACATTTTATACCTAAAAACATAAAAGCCACAATAAATAAATCACAATTATTCTAGTTATTTTTACCTCCCGTATTGCTTTCAACCCACCAGCTTTTATGGTGTTGTTACGTCACTAACTGTAAGCTTGTCACATACAGTCTATGGTCACTCAGAGTAACCTACTGTTAATTTAGCTGCTGGAGAAGAAAGATCAGGGGGGAGGGGGGGAGAGAGCTGTTGTTGATGGGCCATTAGTTGTGTAAATACACAGCTGAGAGCTGCCGTTTCATTCAGACTGTTTAAAAAACGGTAACAACGGACTATTTTTCTTAGCGGATGCATGTCAATTTAAATCAATACATACAACTATTTTTTAAATCAATAAAAACATTTTCTAAATCCATAAAAGCATTTCAATTAATATTGGGAGTCATGTCGTTACTTTGTTGAGAATGTGGCCATGTAATAAGCGGGATAATTTGCAGCGACTTGTTCCTTATGGGAAAAATAACACCCTCAGGATCGATCAGGATCCCAAAGCGTAGCGGAGGGATCCTGATCGACCGACGAAGCTCCATTAAAATATACATATTTTTGGTGAATTACTGAGTTTAGGCACGTTAATAACGTTTTAATGAAGTTGAATACAGTATATTCATATCTGTCAGTGATTTCATGTCAATTCGGCGAACATAAACATAAATGATCGTGGTGAAGATGATGATTAAAATTTGAGAGCCGGGCTGCATTTCCTCCCGTTCGTTTTTTTCGAATAACAAAATTATTTTGTTAAATAACAACATGGTGATGTTTTGTAAATGGTTACATGTCTATTATTTAGCACAGTAGTATGATATCCGTGACATATGGATGTTAACAAAGTTCCGCTGTACATCCAGCGTACTGTATCTGACTTTATTTCACATGAGCTCCAGTGTGGAACCACACTGCACCCCCTGGTGGATCAATGATCCATTGCCGCTGGCTTCATTATAATTACATTTATCTATCACGGGGGCGGTCTCAAGTCAAGCTGGAGGTTTTCCCTTGAGCGAGGGCAGATCACGTACCAATCACGGCCCTCGCATTTCAAACTGTCTGAAATGAATCGCTACATCTGTAGAGGATATATTTTTTTATTCACTTTGAACTCGGCCAAATGGAGTTTAATGCTTTGGGATTTAAGTAAGGCCACATAGTACGTGCATGAGTTGGAAAGTATAACGTGCTAGCCTTCTGTAATACATTGTATAGTCAGGCACACATTTATGAGATTTAACATTGGCCAATTATATTTCTTAAATAATATGTAGCCTATTCCCAGAGCATAATTCATGGGGCAACAAGGTGAGGTGTAAAATGTGTTTTAATATCATACATTTTACGCCAGCAAACTTCTTGTACGGACTTCGGCAGTAGTGAAGACTCACTACGAACGTGCAAATCACCAGAAGTCGAAGGGATTCGTAATGCCCATCACTAATTTCCACAGACCCACCGAAAATATTTTCCACCAGCCGCCACTGACAACATGTATTGATTGATTGATTGAATCCTAACTAATTGTACAGATGGTCATATCTTGTATGAAGTATGCTTTTAGTTATGTGATATTATATATTATATATAATATATATATTTTTTTCATTGTATATGTGAATAAAAACTCAAAGTAGAAATTCCATTCTTCCTCACCGTCAAGGCCCTCAAGCTCACCTTCCTCACTTCCATCACATCTGAACGGCTCTGAAGTGGTCTCCTGCTACCTCACCAACCGGAAGTACCACTTGTCTCTGGGGGGTTCCAGGTCTGACGACACCGCAGTGACATGCGGGGTCCCACAGGGCTCAGTGCTGGGGCCGGTCCTATTTTTAATCTATCTATTATCTCTGGGTCATATCATCAGACAACAGAACATCAACTTCCACTGCTATGCTGACGACACCCAGGTCTATATCAAAACATAACCCAATACCACCAATACTATCCAAACACTAAACACCTGTCTGGAAGACATCCGCTCCTGGATGACCACCAACTACCTCCAGCTCAACAGCAGCAAGACCGAGGCAATCCTGATGGGCACCACCGACCAGCTTGCCAAGGCCGCCAACATCAGCCCCTCCCTTGATGGTCAGCTCATTTCTCTCTCCTCCGTTGTCACCAACCTCGGTGTAAGGTTTGTCCCCACTCTGTCTAAGCCCACATCAAACATATCACCAAGACCTCCTTCTTTCACCTGAAAAACATTTCCCGACTGAAGCCCTCACTCTCAACTGATGACATAAAAAAACTGGTTCATGCACTCGTCTTCTCAAGACTAGATTATTGCAATGCACTCCTCTCCGGTCTCCCAGACAAATCCATCAACCGCCTGCAACTTGTCCAGAACAGTACAGCCAGAGTTCACACTGGTACAAAAAGGTCTGCACACATAACCCCCATACTTGCACAACTACACTGGCTCCCAGGGGTGGACTGGGACAAAAATTCAGCCCTGGCATTTTCTGTCCAGACCAGCCCACTACATTATCAGCGGACACTACATAGAAGTCCACTAATCTTGCGGCATCTTCTCTCATGCATACTACAAAGGAGAGTCATATTCCTTGATAACAGTTAACAAATAAAGCACTTAACTATGAACTCAAGGACTAAAATTGACAGCTATATCAATCACTATTCATTATAGTGTCAAATCACAACAGAAGTTATGTCATGACTAGGGGTGGGACGAGACTAACGGGAAGAACCCTTTTGCTACCCTTTCAGTTTTTAGTCTGTGACTGTGACAATCTTTTGGTGTAAGCCCAGTATTAGTTCAAACCAGACTCGGACAATAATAACAAAAAAATATCCTGACAAATAATCTAAATAGAAACATATTACAGACAGTAGCAGCATTAGAGCTGAAACTCACTAACTCATTATTAAACCATAAATAGAGAATTGGAAAAAAATATATAAATATATAGCTGTGTGAAAAGTCTAAGACATGGATTACAGGTCTGAATAGATATGCATTCTCATATACGTGTATGTGCAGAAGTATGTATTGCTCTATACTTCCTCGTCCGCAGCCAGCCAGCTCCACTCCTCACCAAATTCGTGACCTGCAAGAAACAGCAAACAGAACTTGTACTCAGTATCTGTTTACTGACAAATATATGTAGCCATGTAGCCTTTTGTGACGTAGTGACACTTAGTGAACAAATGTATCTACCATGAAGGATGACTTAAGTCTCAAAAGAGCCCTAAGGCCTACCTGCATAACTGTTAATTGAACTTAAAAAGATATGCAGATGTTTGAAATTAAAACCATCAATATGAAAATCTTCAGCCAGGAAATAATCATAATCAAACCTTTTGTTTCAATCTGAGACAAAACAAGTTGCATAATAAACTCACAAAGTCAAGACGAAGCTCTCAGATATGATGGATGACTCAAGCATCATAGAAGAACTTCTAGCAGGTCAAGAAAACCTTTTTGACAGGAGATAATGGTAGCAGAGAATATAAAGAGACATTTATGAATGTCATTTTATCACACATATAGTATGTTTCTTCACATAAACCTTTACACATACACATATTGCATTCCTCTCACCACATGAAATAAGCTCAGGAACCCAAAAGTGGCCCAGTGAATGATGGAGGAGACAAAGCAGGTCCTCAAAAGGGGACAGAGGGAAAACAACTCCTTAGGCTCTCATATATAGGGTGGTCAACCTAAAAGAGACACATGGAAACATTATTAAGTCTTTCATCATCACAAATCAAGTATGAATTCATATAACATTATAAGACACATGACATACTCAACAAATCATAGACTTCTCAGTAGCCAAAAAGTGGTGAAGTGGAGGCAGTAAGGGAGCAAATCCTTGAAAATGGACGGAGGGGGAACAACTCCTCAAGCTCTCACATGTCAAGTGGTCAACCTGAGAAGGAATTGGATACATTATTAAGTCTCTAATCATCACAAATTAAGTATGATTTCATAAAACATAAAAAATGATAAACTCACCATACTAGAGGAGACTCAACAGCCAAACGTTGGTGCAGTGAAGGTAGAGAGTGGAGGCAGAGAGAGAGCAACTCCTCGAACATGGACGGAGGGGGAACAACTCCTCAAGCTCTCACATGTCAAGTGGTGAACCTGAGAGGGAATTGGATACATTATTAAGTCTAAAATAAATAAAATGTTTTCCTCTGTCCTGCACCTAGAGTTGAAAACTTTTGGGATGTGCGTTTCTTTCCAAACTTGTTTTAAATTATGAAGTATGAATTTATACAACATTAAAAAATACATGATAAACTTACCAAATTCTAACAGTGGTCCCAAATGAGAGAACAAGTCCACATATAGAACAGAGGGAGAACGACTCCTCAAATATATCAGAACAACCTGTAATGGAGAATAATTGACAATTTAGTGTACATGATCACACCATTAAGGATCAACACATAAGCACAATACAACTTCTGAAAAGCATCATCAAAATGACAAATAATGAATTACTACATCCATAATGTGTGATGTGTGATAATAACAATAATATTAAATATTTCTCGCATTATCAGTGGAGCAGCTTTTTAAGCAGCTCACTCTTCTCTGCAAGTCTGTCTATCACAGAGTCAGAGTCCAAGGACATGAGGATGTCTTTCTCTGTGGCCATCAACATAAATACCTCCAATTTATCAGATGAGAGGGTGCTTCTGAGTCTGTTTTTAATAAACTTCAAAATTGAAAATGTGCGCTCACAAGCCACCTGTGTGAGGGATAATGTAAGCAGGTATTTATAAGCAAGGCCTAGGAGAGGGTATGCATCTGTTAGCATGTTGAAACGGCGAAGTATCTGGTAGCAGCACAGAGGGCATTCTTTGCAGGAGCAACAGCTTATGGGAGTTATCTCAACCTCTTCTGTGTTGTCCTCCTCACCACCTGATCCATCTTCTACTGATCTTGGTTTGTACTCTGCCAATGGGGATGCCTTCAGCCTGTTCCACTGGAGTGCAAAGCTTTTCAACTCGGCCTGCATATTTTCCTTGGTTGCCCTGCTGTCAAATCCTTGCAGGCACTTGCTTAAGTCTTGAAGGGCAGACTGGGGAAGAGCACTGGTGCAGAGCTGAGGGAAGTTTCTGGGATCCAGACATGCCAAGTCAGCATATAGATTGCCGTGTGTTAAAAAGCGCCTATGAATGGCTTAAATTGCTGTGTCCATGATCCGGTTATGCACATTCACCTCATAGGATTTTTCTGCATCATCCAGGGTCTCATCCTGAGCCATCTCTCCAGGCAAGACTTTCTTCATCCTCCTCCTCTTTTGTGGCAGTGTGGCCTCCACTTCAATGTCCGTGTCATCTCTCTCTTTGATTTCTGTGTTTGTCCAGTTGACAAATGTGTCTGCTGCTTTTTTTACAGATTCAAAATCTCTTCCCAAGCTTTTCAGCGTATCCTGTGTCGATGCCACCATTCTGTGAGCAGAGAGGATGTCCAATCCTGCCGTCTGAAGGTATTTAGACAATGGAGAGGTATGTTAAAATATGCGGAGGAAGATTTGAGCCGTCAAGATCGTCTCATCTTGAGCAATGACTCTGCATATCCTCTGGCCATTACACGGATACATGGTTTCACTGTTGCCTGTTTCTGTATAGCTGATAATGTCAACAGCACATGAACGTACAGACCATCTTCCGGTTTTCCAAAGGAGCCAAACACCTTCTTCAGGGCCTCATGCTTGGCCCACCAGCGTGTCTCGCCAATAGGAGCAAGGCGTCTACGTCTCTTGTTTCGGCCTGACTCTTCCCACACATTCATCCTTTTATATGACTCTTTGATGAATACCGCAATGCCATTGAGAAGCGCAAACAGGGACCCACTCTCAATAACAATCTGGGTTGTGTTTGCAAGCACCAGATTTAGTACATGTGCTTAGCACCATACATGCACCTGGTTTGGAGATTGTGCAGACAATAGTGAGGAGAATCCTTTGTATTGGCCTTGCATGTTTGATGCCCCATCAGTCGCATTTCCAATGCACGTGCTCTTGCTGAGGCCCATTTTGTCCAGAACTTCTGACAGCATGTTGACAAACACCTGTCCAGTGGATGAACTGCACTTCAGCACTGCAACAAGCCTCTCATGAACAACATCAGTAACATACCTCATAATTATAGAGCATTGACCTGCACTATAGAGCACCTCTCATTGATTGAGAGGTGATGTCCTGTGTTGTGTCCAGCTGCACTGAAAACATTCCTGCTTTCTTGATATCACTGGAGATGTTTTCTTGAATCAGATGGTGAATTGCATCTATCACTGAGTTGACTGTGGTTTTGGAGAGTAAAGTTACAAGGGAGCCTCTGCCTCTCGTGCCACCAGACAAATGCAACTTTTTGCTGTTCTCAATGCAGCTGTCCAGTTGCTCTTTTAAACAGAAATCAAACTTCCCCAGTAGAAGTATGAGTTCCAAGAAATTACCATGATCAACTGTGTGGTCTTCCAGAGTATATGCTGCCTCATTTTCTGACCTCCTGTATCGAAGCCCCCTCTTCCCAAGAACCTTGATGACATCTATGATGCGCTCCAAAACCTACCGTCTCTTTCTGACCTGCTTTCTGTGGGCCAACATCTGACTGCCACCAAACACACTGCTGATATCAGCACCGGTGGATTTCAAGAGGTAAGCTTCAGCACAGTTTCTGTGTCCACTGCTTCTCTCATGCTCCTCTGTGCGCTGGTGTATATGCCTCCAATCTGACATTCCACTGATGAACAGACTGCTATCAGTTCTCTTACCGAATGCCATGCAGATGAAACAATACAGCATGTGACGCTCTGGACAGTACGTCAGCCACCTTCTACTGGTGCCGTCTCTGCTACAGAACACTTTCTACACCACTGGATTGCTACTTTTTTGCTGAGGATGGTAATTTAAAAATGACTGGAGATTTCTCTGATCAGGTTGTGAAAAAAAATCAGTTATTTGAGTGGCTAACTCATAGCTCTCAACAGCTGTTTCCCTCTCAGGTGATCCTGTCTTTTGGCTGACATACTCCTCACTCTCTACAGCCTTTTCCCTCTCAGGTGGTGCAGTCTTTGGGCTGCCTGAATTGGTCTGGCTCTCTCCCTGAACTGACCAGCTGGACTTGCCCTGAACCTGTCTGGGCTGAACATAGGGAAAGCATTTATCATTGGATGGGGAAATAACTCAAAACCACAGAATAATGTACAAGATAAAAGATTAGTTCATATTGAACGAAACGTTCGCGAGCGTAACAACACCAGTGGCTTTGCCATGTTTTCATTATGACACTTAGTGTTTTCCAATGCAAAAAAGTCAGATCTTTGTGACAATACCTGAAAATGCTCAAGACAGCACTATACACAGCCATTTGAAAACTGCAGTAAAAGTAACACATTTACATTTACACAGAAATTAAAGTTACACACAAATTATGAAATAGTTATCACCTCAGTAAACAATAAATGAATTGAAAGATTACAATAAATTCAATGGAAAATATTGCAAATTAATCTAATTATTTCTGATAGGTTTACTTGTATTTTGTGCTAACATTCAAAGTATCTCATCTGTATTTACAATACAGCTTGATTCTGCAGCTTCATCTCTACTTACAGCTCGTTGGTCCATGTGAACGTTTACTGTTGCTATGGCAACAAGAAACCGCTGACGTTAGCAGCTCTTAGCTAGCCTAGCTAAATCATCTGAACAATAATAACCCATAATATCACAATTCGGCATATTTAAACAAAATCAACCACAACTGCCAACATTCACAGCCCTTCAACTCTGGGCTAATATGTTGTCACAAGTAGGACTATGCAGTTAATTAGGTCACATCACATTCAATGTAAAAACGTTTTCTACTTTTTTTTTGGACATGTCTCAAAAATGTAGCCTAGCCAGCCCCAGGCTAACGTTACTTACCATGTATGCCTCCACTCGCTCGTCTCCCGGCGCAGCAGCACCTGCTAGGGCGGTGACCCCGGCACGAAATAGGTCCGTTAATTTAGAATATTTAGCAGCCTCCACCTCCAGAGACATCAGCTTTTTAAGTCGCAGTTTTTCAGCGCCACCCGGGCGTTTCTTCTGCTTATCCATTTTCAGCTCAGCAGCAGCCCGTCCCGCGACTCCCGCCCATGCCATGAGGTCCCGCCCCACCCTGGTTTGTGTTGTGATTGACAGCACTGTCAGGGCTCTCTGAGCCTGTCAGCCCATGATTGATTGACAATGACAAACAATAGACCAATACTATGTGTCGATGCTGGCAACACACTGCTAGCCCTCTGTAGCCAATTGGCCGGCCCAATTGGAGGGAATTTAGAGAAAAAAAAAGAAAAGAAAAAAAGAACCATAGCGGACCGGCCCACATTGGGTCAACGGCCCACCGGGACGATGCCCGGTATGCCAGATGGCCAGTCCACCCCTGGCTCCCAGTCCACTAGAGCAGGGGTTTTCAAAGTGTGGGTAGGTGAGCCTCCCCTCAGAGAACATAAGAACAGCCGCGCCCCCCCTCCCAATTATTATTGCTGTTATTATTATTATTATTATTATTATTATTATTATTATTATTATTATTATTATTATTATTATTGTTGTTGTTGCTATAATGCAGGGGTATTCAATTGCATTTCAAAGAGGTCCAGTAAGAGAAAATGTAATTAAATGCTCTGTTTTCGCTGTCGACCTTCCGCCATTTGAAATTACTCCGACTGTTTCTCTCCTCTTGTCTCGTCTCTGTGTGTGTGTGTTTAAATCTATCGTGCTAACTGCACCGATTTGATTGGCTGAGTAGCGTCACCTCCTTAAAACATTAAACAATAACTTTTTTAAACCTTTTTATTTTTGTTTTAAACATATTGTATAAAACTCCCCCACTACTTGGACTATTCCTTTCACCCCTCTAGAATAAGCCCGATTGGTCTCAACCATATTGCATCAGTAACGTGCAATTGTTATTATAACAACATCGCAAGGACACTGGTAGCGATCGGAAAATTGAGTTTTGTTCAGTTTGTGTGTTGTGGAACATGCGTGTCCGTGCATGAAAATATACCACACACCCAATTACAATTGCATGTTCAACTACCCTGGAAGTTAATACAGTTGTTAAAGTTGGAACAGCCTGTGGACAGCCGTTCTTCCTTGCATGTCAGTCGCCGACACCTTCTTACAGAGGACAGGCACATCTAGCTGCAGCACGACCCGCATATTTCCGCACGCCGTGTTGTCAAGACATATTTTTTTTAACATTTTCAACATGGTGGATAAATCCTTATATGCTCCCGGCAACACACTGAACGTCAACTTTGCCTCCTTATTACACTCACCCCTACTTTAGTGGGAACAATGAGTCTGCGTCTTTGATGCACACAGGAATACACGCAGATCATCCTCTGGCTGCAGCCTTTACCGGTACTTGCTTTTGATCAAAGTCAATGCGGAAAACCTGCACTCACACAGGTAGGTGGAGGTGAAGGGAATGAGCACTTTTACAGCCTTTTTGGCGAGGTGGGGGAACTCGGTCTCCACAGACAGCCACAAGTGGGCAAGTGTCACTTTACTCGTCTTTTTCTCGTTCTTTTGTGTCTCACGCTGCGCCTCCCCTGAAGCTCTCTGGCGCCCCCCAGGGGAGGCGTGCCTCACACTTTGAAAACCGCTGCACTAGAGGATCCAGTTTAAGGTTCTGCTCCTCACTTACAAAGCCCTGAATAGCCAAAGCCCAAAACACCTCTGTGACCTCATCCGTACCCAGACACCTACCCGCTCTCTCCGCTCCAGCCACGCTCCTCTTCTTTACATCCCCCGCACACGTCTCCGAACAATGGGAGACCGAGCCTTCTGCTCATTCGCCCCGCGGCCTCTGGAACTCCCTCCCAGATCAGCTGAGATCTTCTCCTTCCACGAGGTCTTCAAAAACAGCCTTAAGATCCGCTTCTTTCGACAGGCCTTCCAATAAACTTTGAGCATGGTACACCTGGAGTACTGCCAATTATATCGCTATCTGCGACTTTCATTTAATTTTTAATTTTATTTATTTATTTTTATTTTTAATTATTATTACTATTATTTGTTTAATCACTCAAATGTTATCAGTTTCCTTTGTTGTGAAGCGCTTCAAGATTTGTCTAGGCAGATGAGAAGCGCTATATAAATTAAATGTATTATGTATTTATTATCTCCCTTACTGCTATTGAGTATTGGTGGTTGTATAAACACAATAATTCGTCGGGTTCCTCATATAACATCATAGTGCATCTACATCACTACAGCAGAATGTGACCTTCAGGACCGTTTCTTACAAGTTGCCTTTATCTGAAGGTTTTTTAATAGTGACGTTCATTTGACCTTCTTGGTTCAAGATGTTTATATACTGCATGCTTTCCCCATTAAATGCAAAAAATGATTGACCAAATCACACCTTATCGTGAAAACCTTATGTAACTGCACCCGTTCGCGCTGTGTGCCCAACCCTGCAGCCTGGGAAGCAGCATCATGAGTGTGTTCTTTCCCAGTATTCCAAATAACAATTAATTGATGGTCATTGGACAACAAGATAGAAAAAGCCTTATCATGGTTCAGGTCCCTAAAATGTGACACCATATTTATGTAAAGGGAATTTGGCAACACTACAAGTGTATAATCATGGGATCACACATATCCTCCATTGTAGCTAACTCTTACGTGAAATATTTAGAACAGATTTCATTGACTTGACATCTGGTCCAGGTATTCACTTGCTGTATTTAATGCATGACTTCTGTATCAACAGCTTTATCAATATCCTCAAGCTACATGTCAATTGAACTTGTGAGCAGGAGGATGGTTAGCAGGTGTTCCTCACTAACTTGTCAGTGGTGAGGAAGAATAAAGATGTTAGCAATCCCAATTTGGAACAGAAAGGGCTTCAATCTCCCCAAATATACAGCCACATGTTCCACTGATCAAGTTCCATTCTTATGATCCGAACCATAAAGGAAAACTGTCTGGCGAAGAACAGAAAGGGACATTTGAGACGTGGTGGATCGGGAATGGTTAACATTAGGGGGTTTCCTGTTGCTACTGTGACTTGAATCTGTAAAAGGATTACAAAATAAATGGATGACTGGTTCTTTGATTGAGTTTTATTTTTTGATTGGGCAAGGTACATTACATTCTGTCATGAGTCAATGATACGTGTCCTCTGTGGAACCTTGCTATATCTCTCAGTCTGAATCGTTATCAAAAATCTTCTTTTAAAGATCCCAAAACCAATATTCTAATAGCTTCCACATGAAGAAACATTTACCTGGTTTATGGTTAGAAAATGTTCAGGTCACGTTCCATTTTGTATCAATCAGAATAAAGCAAGGTTTGAATCCAAATCGAATGCTTCTGTTGCTTGGCCACAGTCAGCTGCGATCCAACCACAGATTAGCTGGACGTCGATTTTGCAAATGTTATCGTTATTAAGTAATGTTGTAGAGAAAAACTGAAGATTTCAAAACAAGTTTTCAAAGGCTTTAGAGATGCCTTATTTTCTCTCCTGTTGGGTTATTATTTATTATTGGATTTATCCAAGGACTACAGTTTACTTTCAGAGAAAACTTGTTGTTTTAATTGTTATCAAACTGATAAAAAAAAGGGTGAAAAACTTAATTAAAACACAAAAACTGTTAATTTCAGGCAAAATAAGACTGCACCTCCACATCATTTAATGGACATGTTTTGTCATTTGTCATTCATGGGCAAAGTGGACAGCAAAATATATATTTTACTCATGATAAAATGGTGACCAGTCCAATACTTTAGGTCTTCATTTCCAGACTCCATCCACTATAGCCTCTTTATCTTTCTGGATTTGTCATAACTCTATCTTTATTCGCTTTTAAAAATAAATATCACTAGTGTAACCCATAATAAGAGAGCCATAATACAGAAGAAAGGGCACCTTGTATTTGTTGGACAACTGCAAGTAGTTAAATATTCATGCAACTTTAGAAACATCTCTGGTTAGATCTCTAGGCTAACAATACACTTTATTCTTTATGAAATATCAATATGATTCTTCACATTCAGATTAAAGTTTTTTCTTCATGTAAATTAACAGTTAATAGATTCTGTCATGAAATACGGTGATAAATCATATCTTCAGTCTGTACAATAGAGGTACTAAAAATTACAACTGTCATGGTATATGTACAATTTCCTACCTACAAAGTACAACAGCTAGCATGTAATAAAATATGTAAACAAATGTCTTGTTTTTTGACATAGTTGACTGTGACAGTAGATAGAAGTCACACTTTCAACATTAGATTTATTTCTGTATACACATTTGTTAACAGTTTGTAGTACTGCATTTGTCTTCCACCTGACACCTTCATAGAAAAAGAGAACGACAGGCAATTAATCAACATACAGTTTTGCAAAAAGATAAAACCACGACTGGCTGTGCATTGATAGACCTTTTTTAAATAGATATTTTTTTCATTGGTTAACACTTTTCAGGGGTTTAATAGTAGGAAGGGGTTGAGTTCTGATCTTATCATGAAGAACTGTTTGGCATTAAGTCAAGAACATGGTCCCAGTTGAAAACTATACGGGACTGGAAAGTCTGGACTGGACTTTACTGTCGATTTAGGATGGCATGCATTTTACAATCTGTTGCTTTTTACCAAAAGAACTGGCCGGGGGAATAGTCTGTCAAACACTAAGAATAATTGTTGTGAATCAGAGTAGAGTATGAGATCTGCCCATGGCCATTTGCTCACTTAGTATCATTTTATACACAGACAGTTTTCTTTTCTTTTCTTGCTGTTCTTTTTGTCATTTTTTTCCTTTTGCTCAAAGCAAAAAAAAAATAGACGCCACACTTGTATTATGTATAAACCATAGAAAAGTCATCCTTTGATACAACAGGAGTCCTCTTTTACGTTCACACTGATGGTGTGCCTGACCCCCTGTTGTTAAGCACTACGTGTTGCTTACATGCTGAAAATGTATAAGATTATGAGCCTTTTGAAGTTGACAATTTTACAAAAAGGTTTTTTCTTTAATGCCAGAGATCACATAGCTCTAAAAGTCACTTAGGAGAATGATGTAGCTTTGAAATATTTCTCTACTGATAACGTCTCTGACCAGATAGAACGTCTAAAGTTGCTATTTAGCCTTGTTGTTATGCTTACAATAGTAAGTGTGCTTTATATTACAGTACATATCATCAGTTTAACTACTCAGCACAGTATAAGATTATTCAAGTTCCATGTTATACCATCATTTGTCATAGCTCCTCGCAAGGAAACTGATAAGGAAATGTTTTTTTAGTGCTTTCTTTCTTCTCTCGCTCTCATATGAACGATAGTCTCACAGTCACACATAATACTCCTTATCCTTGTTTTTCTGTTTCTTGTTGCTGCCTTTCAAGCTCTGCTGTTTGTCCTTCATGACAGCGCCATTGCTCTGCACAGCTGAGTTGGTTATGTAGTTCCTGCTCTCGTCCACCTGGTAGGAGCCCTCATCCCTGTTCCTGTACTTATACATGGCATACAGAAGGATGAGGATGCACAGGGCAGCGGCCGCCACTATTCCGATGACCATCCCGGTGGTGCTGCTAGATTCACGGACCACTTCCGAGGGTCCTGGAACTCGCCTGACGCCCGGCTCTGTGGGGAGTGCTGTGGGTATTATGGAACATTGGGGAGGTTATTAATGGGCCCCTCAGCTTGGTGCTGTCTACCTCAAAGGATGTGGGCAATGGAAGCAACACTAGGTCGGGCTGGGGTTTTAGCTCGCGGTTATTCATTTTGCCAGACGGCTGTTTGGCCGGAGCATTGTGGAGGGTTGCGGTGGAGGCAGAGGTGGCGGTGGTGCGGCTCTGGTCGGCGGTTAGTAGTTAGTAGATAGTGGTAGTCCTACCGCGTCTGGAGATTGAAGGTTTATTAGGTCTAAAAGTCTTGGGTGCGTGAGATTTGTAGTCACCTTCAAAGCCTGACGTGGATAAGGTCTGATATGTTACCAAGGAGAAGGTCGTGTAAAAATCTTCGTCATCAGTAGGGGGCAGGTTAGACTTGAACGCTTCCCCAGAGCCATACCCCGATATCACCAAGCCATCATCATCACAATCATCGCTGCCTTGGTCCGACAAGCAAGGTACCCCCGCCTCAGTGGCCTCGGACAGGGACTCTTTGGTGGTCTCAATAATGGTGAGGAGTGGGTGGTGGGTTGAGGGGGAGGGAATGAAGGGTGCACGAGGAGCTACAGAGGGGGATGCTAATGGATCCTGAAGTACTGGGATGACTAACTCAGCTCCTGGAGTTGGACAGAGACAGGTAGGCAAGTCAGATGGCAGCATGTGTGTTTCAGGAAATATTCTTTAAGCACTAAACAGTCAACAAATCAACCCAAATCCATTGCAAACAAACTTAGCATATCAATTGCAGACTGCTATATCAAGACAAAATGAAGTCAGCATATCTTATTTATTTAAATAGGGTTAAGAGGTGAGCAAGGATGAGCCAGAAAAATCAAGTTTGCTTTTTGAATGTGCACATCATAGTTAGTTATTCTGGGTTCAATCTGATTTAATACACTATTTTAATTAAGTGGTAACAGTTAAAATACGAATAAAAAAAACTTCATTTCATAGCAAATGCATTCAAATGAATACAGATTTGTTTAAAGTATAACCCAAACCAAAATTTGCTTTCATAATAGAATCAATTTAGTTAGAGCAGTTTCACTGATCAATGGATCTCCGTTCATCTCACACCTGTTACTTATTCTGGTAAAACAGACGGTAGTTACAGTTCTACAAACACTTCTCAGATGCAGAGCCGCTCTGAATGTGAATTGATTGAGAGTTGGGGCTATTAGTAGCCATGTTGAAAAGGTAGGATGGAACTGTTTGGAGAAATCCCAATAAGAGACAATTACTGTAAGATAAATCCTCCATCAATGCATCGGATCCAATGATGATGTCTTTATAGTGAAGAGCACAGTTCAGGACTGATTTTGAAATGGATGCGCAGTGCAGGCATTAGTCATGAGAAATGACGAAAAAAGTTGTATATAAAGTCAACAGTCCTTGTTGCCAGGCAGAAACCATTTTAGGGAAACTGAATAACAGAAGACATTTACGGAAATTATTTGTATCAGTTTATTTTGTTGAAACCTTTCCATTTGATAATTTGTATATATATATATATATATATATATAAGTATTTGTCGATATATGTTCATATATATCGACAAATACTTTCATTCAGTGAATGCTCAACAGCTTCATGTCACAGACTCGGAGCTGCAGTGTGATGAACTGGTTTCGGTCAGTTGATTGTTTAATTCACGTATATTACATAACTGTAACATGTGTGGTTACTTCAGGAATAGTTTGATGACCATTGGCCGCAATACATGTGCCTTGCTGTGGAATTTAGCTGTTATACTCACTGCTCACTATTAATGATTATTGGGTGTCACACATTTGCTGCTTTAGAGTTAAAATGAAACTTTCCCAACACTAAAATTCAAGAACAACTGAAGGCTTCTGCAGGCAACATCCCAACATTGCAATAACACTGCTCTGTGTGTTCCCGCTTTACAAGCTTCAGATGTACATCTTACTATAAGTCTTTCTAGATTGTTGGAACTACTTCAGTTATAAAATATGAATAGCTATTTTTCTGTGTCATCCTTTAACGCTCAACAGCCCATTTTAGCAAACAAAAGAAGAAGTAGATATCCCGGTTACAGGGCGCACTTGTTTTTTTTAAGGTTTTTTTTTTTTATTTAATTATCATGGCGATGTCATCTAAGGCAAGTATAATTGGAGTGAACATTGATTAGAAAAGTAACCATGCGCATAATGAATCTCTGCATATTGTATATCTATGAAGCAAACATACTCACAAACTATCACCAACACGCACATTCACAAGCACAACTCTGTAGCTCCAGGCACTTTAATCTACAACCTTCAACAATCAAACACTTATAAACCTCATTCAGTTTTCAATGTCCACAGCTTAATCCAAGATGCAGTTTGTAAAATGTAATACTATCTACTTCAAACTGATGTTTGTAGTAGGTATTACATGTAATGTACATGTGTTCATTCAGAGTATTACTCATTCACACAATAATTTCTATATATTTAATAATGAAGTTATGTGAAATTGCTAAAAATGCTACATATAGCACCTACCATGAGCATTACTCAGTTGCTCTGATTTTAAAATGACCAAGTATATATATTTAGGATCATCGCATTTTACAAACTGCACCTTTAAAAAACATTTCAAAAGGTAGATTGAAGAAAAAAAGTGTAAATTGTCAACTTACATCAACAAATTGCCCGCATGATATAGGCATGAAAAAGAATTTACAAAGGAAAAGTTGTGTAAGAATGTTGGATAGCCGCTTGGTACCGTTAAAGATCATTTTTATCCATTGTAGATTGTGTTCAATCTTAAAACACGACGGTACAGGAGGCAACAACACATACATCCACAACACATAACATAAAAAATAAACACCATAATTCTGTTTTTTTTCTGGTAAATAATTTGTCTTTTCAAAAAATGTGTATTTACATTTTTTTTCATTGTAATAGACTTCAACAGTAACTCAAATATATTCATGTTACAGTTTTTGCTTGGATTGTAATTTGATCTTTAGTGTAGAATGGATGGATGACATTATACTTTAATATCTCTAAAGACAAGGGAGAAGGTGAAGAAGGGGGGGGGGCTCTGAACATACTACATAGGAGATGAGGGTGATGAGGGTGACAGTGTAAGTCAGTTGCCATGTCCATGTAAAGGCAGTACGAAGCGGTCGGGCGGCATTAGAGCTTTTGGCTGTAAGGAAGGGATGGGGATATACAAACAATGAGCAATATACATGCCCATCTACAGAAAAGAACAGAAGAACTCTAACACTGACAAGTCTGACAAACCCTAAACTGCAACTTCTTCACCATGCAATTCATTTGTTTTTTGTCTGACACTCAAAATATTATTCAGCAAAGATTCATTTGTTTTGTCAGAATAGATTTAAAATAAAAAACAATTAAAAAAAATGGAAGATAAGTGAGAAGTGGATCCGGAACTGCTTCACCTTCTAATGTGTGGGTTTTTGCATATTGACGAGCAATCTCTGTCCCTGTTGTTGTTTTGAATGTTTTTGTTTTATACTCAACATTTAACTTCAGGAAATAATACAGTCGGAAACAAAAAACCCACAAGTTAGTCATTGAAGTAGTTCCAAACCTCCCAAAAAATATAAATATATCAAAAAATATGTTTCACACTGTTATTCAAATATTATCTGATTGACAAAAAAAAAAACTAAACATACTTAATAAGCCAGAAACCATAATCAGAATCAAAATGCCAGTGATTAATTGGATAAATACAAAAAAATATGACCCGTTTAAACTATCAAATGAAAAATATTAGGATGAAATAACAAAGCCAAAATTTAGCACACACTACAACCAGATGCACACAATATAAAACAGAGGGTGGTGAGAGAGGTGCTCGGCCGGCGGGCTCCTCTCTCATGTGAAACTCCATCTATAATGTTAGTCTTTAAACATGACGGCCGTGCAGTCTGGGTGTACATCAGAGAGAGACGGTACTGGCTGACAATGGGATATAGTTATTATTTTGGTTTTGTTTTAGTAGTACTGCTGGATGTTGATGCATGCTTAGAGTAAGTTGCATTTAGGGAAAGTAGAAAATAAACAACACAGCAAACTGGGAGAAGGTAAGACTGACTAATGTTAGAACAATATGAAATGGACACTGTGTCCCAATCCCTTACTATACATAGTGAGTTAAGTGAGTGTAAGAAACAACATGTGACACTCTTGATAAATATGTGTGCAGACAGAAGTCAGTGAAGTAGAACTGTGTAAAGATGCAGCCTCCTCTGTTTCTGTCGGCATCGCATTACAATGTGCAGCAGCACACTAAACATTCACTGAATTCTGTTTGCGAACTGACATGTACAAAGCAGTTTGCCAATGTTAACACATAACCTCCCCGACCCAAAGAACTAAGCAATAAAACCCCGGTTATTATTGTGCAGTATGCGATTGGGACACAGCTCAAGTTAAACTAAGCAGTAGAGGGACACAATCATAACATAAAACATGTGTTAATAATATATAGTCACATGCTATATGTTTAATGCAATTTACTGAGGATTCAAGTATGATAAAGAGTCAAAAGACAAGCAGAAAGCTGATATCCATAACATTGTTCATGGTTGAAGATGGAGTGGTGGTTTGTGTAAAAACCTGCCAGAGTAAACTAATGACAATCAATACTGATGCACTAAAGCTGTTAAATTTGATGCATGAAAATACAAACACGTTATAAAGAACATGAACCCCAATGTTGGCACTGTCAAACC
Source organism: Notothenia rossii (assembly GCF_949606895.1). NCBI lineage: Eukaryota > Metazoa > Chordata > Actinopteri > Perciformes > Nototheniidae > Notothenia > Notothenia rossii. The sequence continues at coordinate 47,635,647 of NC_136905.1, read as the reverse complement.
ATGACAGGTGGCAATACATGTGATTTATTGTACTTATTGTAAGTCACTTTGGATAAAAGCGTCAGCTAAATGCTATGTATTGTATGTGCCTTGTTATACAGTCGACAGACTAACAAACCCCCCAGTGTCAGTGAACTTCTATCCACCAGGGCGTGCAATGAATTTGCCTCCTTCACTGACAACATTCTGAAAATATGACAAGCAGTCAGTGCTTCTGTATCAGGTACAGCAGATGTGTTGTCCCTGTGTCCACTTAAAATCAATTTAAACACCATGACACAATTCCATCAGATTAATGATAAAAACCTAGAGGACATTATTCAACTTCTGAAATCCTCCTCCTGCTGCCTTGATATTATTCCAACAGAATTTTTCAAAGATGTTTTGCCTTGCATGGCCTCAGATCTACTTCATATAGTAAACAAGTCTCTTCACTCAGGTGTCTTTCCACAGGCCCTGAAAACTGCAGTCATTAAACCACTCTTAAAAAAGAATAATCTAGATGCTTCAGTAATTAACAATTAGAGGCCCATATCAAACCTCCAATTTCTAGGTAAAATTATTGTTTTTCAACAGCTGAGTCATTTCTTGAATTTAAATAACAGTTTTGATGTGTTCCAGTCAGGCTTTCGTCAAAACCACAGCACTGAGACTGCTCTTGCAAAGGTCTTCAATGACATCCACTTAAACACAGACAGTGGCAGAACTTCAGCTGCGTTTGAAACTGTTGACCACAACATATTACTAGACTGGAAAACTGGGTGGGACTTTCGGCAACTAAATTGGTTTGAATCCTACTTAAAGGACAGAAAAAACGTTGTTTCTATAGGTAAATACACATCTGAGTTGACAGATATGACATGTGGGGTACCTCAAGGCTCCATCTTGGGGTCTCTTCTCATCTACATGCTACCACTGGCTCAGATAATGAAAAACTACAAAATAAGTTACCATAGATATGCTGATGACACCCACATTTACATAACCATTTCACCAGGAGACTATGGTCCAATTCGAACACTGAGTAAGTGCATTGAACAAATCAATGACTGGATGTGTCAGAACTTTCTTCAAATAAAAAAATAAAAAACTGAGGTAATTGTTCTTGGAGCCAAGGAGGAAAAAATAAAAGTCAGCGCTGAGCTTCAGCCTTCACTTTAGGAATATATCTAGGATTAAAAGATGTCACAGCAGGAATTGGAAAATGTTGTCCATGCTTTTATCTTCAGTAGACTGGACTACTGTAATGGTGTTTTTACAGGTCTCACTAAAAAATCTATTAGAAAGCTGCAGCTGATTCAGAACACTGCTGTCCAGTCCTCACTAACACTAAGAAAGTGGATCACATCACTCCAGTTCTGAAGTCTTTACACTGGCTTCCTGTGTGTCAAATAACTGATTTCAAAATACTGCAGCTGGTTTATAAAGCATTCAATGGTTTAGGCTCAAAATACATTTCTGATCTACTGCTAAATGATGAACCATCAAGAACCATCCAGAACTCTCAGGTCTTCAGGGACTGGTCAGCTTTCTATCCCCAGAGTCAGAACTAAACATGGAAAAGCAGTGTTCAGTTATTATGCTCCAAATATCTGGAACAAAGTACCAGAGACCTGCCGGTCCGCTGCAGCTCTTACTACTTTTAAATCAAGGCTGAAGACTTATCTTTTTGTCAATCATATCTCACACTGCACTGTAACTTTTATTCATGTATTTTGTATGTTTATTTTATTATAGTTGCTTTTTAATGACTGTGTTTAAATGCCATTTTATAATCTGTTTCCGCTGCACTATTTATGAATGTTCTTAATGTCTTATATTTTTGTAAAGCACTTTGAATTGCCTTGTGTTGGGAAAATACTGAATAAATAATACATGTATCCTGATATTGAAGCTTAAGCTGGTGACAAGTGATATTTTTCGAACACCTTGTGTTGAAAGGTACTAAATAAATAAACTTGCCTTGCCTTGCCCAATGTAATGTTTGGGATCTCAGCAATAACCCCATAGCTGTGAAGTTGAATGGATGAATGGTTGTCAGAAAAATCAAAGGAAAAAGACTTCTGCCATTTATTTCGAGGTTGGGGTGGGTTGCGCAAGTATACTTGTATACTTTTGCCAAAATAAACACCATTGTTGTTTTGTAGCAATGATAGTTAATACTGTATGGGCACTTTCAGGAAAAGAATAAAATGTCCTATCAGCGCAACAGTTAACCATGTGATGGGGGGGATCGGATTGTGGAAGCATGTCACTAAGCATTATTATGGATACCAGCTTTAACACCACAGAATCTTTTGACATATGATTCAATAATTTGCCTTGTGCAAATTCCATAAGATGGCACATGACTGATTAGTCTATCAAGGAATAATGAACAGAGACCAATGGTTGCCTTGAGTGATAAGTATATAAAAACATAATTATTCTCATTTATGATTCATTTCAGTCCTTCAACATAAGCGTATAAAGAGCATTACACTTTTAAGGACATTTTGTAGTCATATCTACGTATTCTTGGATCTTCGCTTCTATTTTAACTCCACATTCCCAACTTGTCACTTTAAACTTTAAGGTGGTTCATGTTGTGAATTTAAACAAAAACTACAATAAACAAAACCACTTGGTTGGGTTAACGCCACACTTGAATATGTTGGGAAGTATTATACTTTAAGGTCAAAAGTGTAGGTTTGTAAATTATGTGAAGTAAATCAATTAAATTGTCCAAATCAGTTCATGGTTGACTTTTGGTTTCACACAGAAGACAAACAGTGGCCTCCTGGGAGAAAGTCATGTGACGCCTGCATCCTCTCAACTTTACAACCCCACTTCAAAACATCCAAACCATCCCTTTTAGAGATTAACTTTGGCAGAGAGATAATATTGTATTATTAATTATTGGTCATGGGATGGTTCTTTACTGTTGTCATATTGTTCACAGTATTAGCTATTCAGGAATCTTGCCATCTTATGAAATTAATCTAAAGGAAAGGAGAACACTACAGATTACCAACAGAGAACAGAATCACTCGAGAACTTCTCCAACAAACCAGACTGCATAGACAACATTCAATGGAGCTGCGATCGCAAAAATGATTTCCAACTTAAACTTGAATGCAGACAAAGCAACCAATTTAGTCTGAATATGGGGGAATGGATTTAAGGATCATTTATGGATCAATCAAAAAACATGCAAGAACATGATCAGATGTCACCCAGAAAATAATGATTTCAATAGTTTGCTAAACAATGGTTGATAAAAAATGATGAATAAAAGAAAATAAATAACTAGAAATGTTGGCAAAAAAAACATTACTTTCCCATCTTCACTGAAAAATATTTAAACGCAGTAAAGCGTTAGGAGGAAGATGACAGGGGAAGGAAAGGGACTGGAAGACTAAAGACTAGCTGAAAATTAGGAGAGGACAACACGAATTTGATGGTGAGAAAATATTGTTTTTGCCTTTATATTTGCTCTGAAAACCTTCAAACTGGAGGTACATGTAGAGCTGCATGGTGCAAAGCCGCATGGTACCCGACTATAAGAATACAAAATGATCACCCACCAAAACGTCATGCCACACATGATGAAGGCAAAATACAACAGTGTCTCGATCTAATTGGACAAACTCCCAAAATCATGCAAAAAAGCAGATTTGAAATAAAAGCATGCAGCTTTCAACGCGATGTTAGGGTTAGAGTGGTGTGAATTTCTGTGTAAACACACGATTGGATGACTGGGGCCCTGTCTTTTTCTTTCTTAACAAATCCCCATGAATCTCAGGCTACACAGCACAGCTTTAACCCCATTTAAACCACAACCTTTCAAATACCCTGAACAACAAGGGAATGATCTTCAAAACGAAGGACATTTCGCTGGTCAGCAAAAATCCTCAGAAATCAAGCTTCTGACACACTGAACAAACTGAAAAATTAGCTGTTTCTCAAAGTCGAGGACGCTTCCTTGGTAGGACATGTTCTTCCGAGTCAGGTCCTTCAGAGGCCAGGCAAGAATCCTTACTAGCATTCGGAGAACGAATAATGGAACAGGCTAGCAAGTGTGCAGGTGTGCGTCCGCCGTCATATGCAAGGCTCTGCCTTATTGAGCGTGATTTGTTTGAAGACTCATAACTGATTTGCTAAGATCGAAGATGGACACGTTTTTTTGGTGTCTTTTATCCATTCATTGTTTTAGATGGAGGAAGAGATAGAGCAGGAGTATCGTCGGCGTCTGTCTGCTCGGGGGAGGAGGATGTTCTAGTTAAATAAGTCTTCCTGCTTGCCTTCCGTACAAGTTTTATTCTCTAATGTAAATCAAGTAAATTAAGCATACATAATTACTCCATAGTTAGTTTGTGAGTTGTCATGATGGTTTAAATCACCCTTGGTAGACACCCCTTATTCCCTCTATTTAATTCTTCCCGCACAATAAGCAAGCAACACTTTTCTCCCGTGTCAATTTTGCATATTTAGTTTGCGCATGTTTGTAGTGGTTCTAACACTTATCGATGCGGAGAACATGTGTAATCACATTTAAATTGTACTTTAATAATGTAAACACACACAAGTAAATTGCAGATGTGAAAAAATAACCGTTTACAATTAACAAATGTCAAGTAAACAGAAACTGCCCTCTATTCTTTATGTTGTGTAGGCCCATCATTACTGCATTATAATTGCCACTGTGCCAATCCGTGGAGATTGGTCCGGGCGCATTGTGGGTCATTTAAGGCCGCCGAGGATACACATGAGCAGTCTTTTTAATTTCCTGCAATGAAGGATTCTGTCCTCGGTAGAATTCCAAGGATCCTGTACATTGGACGTCTTTCGGCGGGATTCGATGAAGTAGCATCCTTGAAATAGAGGCTCTGAAGGATCTTTCCTTGACATTGAGAAGCAGCCAGCCAATTTACTTAATTAAATATATTATGCCACAAATTTCACGAGTGTACAAGGTTAGCTGAAAGAAATAATATTAAGTTGAACCTAATATTTTAATTTACAGTTATGTGAAATCTGCTGAAGTAATACATTTGATTAAAGTCAACAGCCTCAGTGTGTTCAGTGCAGTCACCGTCTGGCATTCAACTTTAAATATGTCACAGTCTAAAGTAAAATGTGTATTTTCTCATGAGATGTCATAGGGCACAACTCACCCACATTCAGTTCACCCATCTTTTTATTTGCAGAATAGCTCACCATAGTTTTAAATGCAAATGTTATTTAGCTAAAAGCCTTGTTTTATAAGGCCTTCAAAGAAATTCCTAGCAATAATAAATTCCTGATAATGCTAAGCATGTTTGCCAATTGGAATCCATTGCAACTTTAGTAATAATTTGTATAATGACACTTAGTGTTTCATATGAGCTGCAGGTGAAAGGAGTGTGTGGATTTACTGCAGCAGTTTGTTTTGGTCCGCAACATGAACTAAATACTGAAGCTGACATTTCGTCTGGACATCCAAATACATGTATATTTGAAAGGTTATGTTGCATTATTTTAAATGGGTTAAAGGATGTTCAAACTAAAAAAAACCTTTAGAAAAATAATCTAACTGCCATGCACATCAGAAAGCTGTGTGACAGTTTGATTATTTAGAATGGAAGTGAAAACATGGCTGTTTGCTGTGTCCTATAATTTTATGTTGTTAAATATGGACATTTCCAAATGATTAATTTGCTTCTCTAAGTTATCACAAAGCTTGCATATTTTATAATGTAAGCCTTTAGATACAAAAAAGACAGAATAACAAGTACACCTAAAAGCAAGAATATGACCCAAAAAAAGAAAAAAAACTTGTACACAGAAATTCAATGATATCTGTTCTCTATCACATGTACTTGTTATACACATAAGTGAGTGTGGAAAAACACAAATGAAGACAAAACATCACCCTAGTCTTTACAACATTCTGCATTAAGCTAAACAAATACAAATAAAATAAGACTTTTAAAAGTGTATTGTTTTAAAATGAAGGTCATTGGAGCAGTGAATGGCAGCAGCAGTGGACTCAAACACCATGTACATGTAACAGCATCAGTGCAGATAACATGGTTCACCCTCATACAAATTCTGCCCACTTGTACAAACCCTTATTATTCCGTTCTGCAGACATAATTTGTATTTATATTGGTGACCATGTTAACCACTTTGGAAGACCCCATGTGCAAGTGTAGCACATGATATCAATGGCTTTCTGGGCTACTGAAATAATTTGTTGTATGCCTGATTCACAAGTTTAACTATTTTCAATGTAGCTTCAATTGAACTGTGCATTTCTTAAACCAGCTTTCCTTGTATTGGTTAATGTTATTTGCAGCTATGTTTAATGTGACTACATTGGCTGTTATATGAAGTTACACTTTGTTTAACCATGGGGTTGTGATGCTTTGAGGAAGCATCAATCCTCTGGTGCAGATGAGTGAAAGCACAAAAAAGCAAGCAAATGCAAACTAACCTAGCCCACCTGCATGGCTAGTTTCACACTCCTCCAGGTCCTCGTCATCACTGGAACACTCTGCAGAGGACACAATGTCATCTGCCGTATGCTTCATGTGCAGAACATTGGTCATTAGAGGTCATAGCCACAGCAGAGATACCCGCGAAGAGCCAACAAACACAAAAAACAGACAAGGGAAATTATACAAAAGGAGTTAGAAGGTAAGCATGAATTTTCATTCAATCTATCCCGACAGGTAAGGCCTTCAGGATTCAGCATTGCATCATGACAATGCTGAGGTCATTTCCGATCTTCAATCAATACAAATGTTGTCCAAGTCATCATAGTCCTCATGGATTTGTGATTTTTTAAGCTTATGCAGTTTTGTCTAATCTCATTCTTGAATAGCATTCTGGGGTTTCCTGGGGACCATTAGGAATATCACTGTGTACGTAAATCTGTTCAAAAGCGTTTTTTGGTCCGAGGAGTGGAATATAAATGTATATATATATATATATATATATATAATATATAAATGTAAAATGTATTTAAAAAAACATATACCATTTACAAGGATCTCCCTGTCAGCAGAGTTGTTGTTAGGATCTACCAGCAGAGAGGTCGATGCTTTGAATTGTATGTGGTAAGTGGAATTTTTGTCAGGTTTATGTAGGAATTTTGGATAGGTTCTTTCCAGTCAGGGAGTTCCACCTTTATTCAGCAGTGTCCAACGTTAGCCCTATTCTGGGATACTTCTGACAAGATTCTGCATTGTGATCTGTGTCGTAGAGTCCTCGTCAATGATATTGTATATTGCACGTGGTGTTTAAGTTAAATCTCAGAGATCCATATTATATTTATGGTAACATGGTATTTTAACTGTGGTCTCTATGTGTCTTTAAGAGCATGGTTGAAAGATTGAGAAAGTAAAATGCTCTGGTTTGCAGAAACGTACAATGGCAACATGTTTATCTGTTAAGGCGGCTGGTGTGTATAATCTAGATTTAAACTGACCATCAATCATCATGTGAAATATATCTATCATGTCTTTCAATCATTACCTGAACAGTTGAAGAGGATCTGTGTTTCCGTGTAGTAGTGGTGGACATCATGGTCGTGGTCTCGATGAAGGTGGTGGACATCTCTGGAGACATGGCGGTGCTCCTGGCTGAGCCCGGCCCACTGGGCACGTCCCCTACCAACCTCACACTCCCATTGATCTTGATGTTGGCGTTGCCTTCAGAAGCCATGTTCAACACTTTGAGGCCATTGTAATAAAAGCCAGACAGTTGGCCCTGAAAAGGCCGGCTGTGATCACTACCACCAATAGAGACTGTTGCTTGGGTGTTGAAAATGGTTAGCTGCCGTCCTAGAGGAGACATCCAGATGTGTGAATGTTTGACAGGGAACAGCACCTTTAAAAACACTTATAAAGCAGCACTATTAATATAAATAATGAATAATTACTGTCGGGCAGAACGACCAGCGCAAGCAGAACCGTGTTTGTATTTTCCTGACATAAAAAATGGGTTGTCCATCTGGGAGGTATGTTGCGACCGGGGTAGGGTGGGAAGATTGTATTGTATAAGAATGTTACAGTTAAATATGTCTTCACTCTGACATTGAAAAGCAGTCGGGTTGAGATGCATCAGATCAGTGGAGCTGCTGCATCGTCCAATCAGTGATGGAAACACAGTAAGGGGGCGTGTCGTCCGGCAGCATCCAATCAGTGACGGAAACACAGTAAGGGGGCTGTTAAATATGTTCTTTATTCTCGCGTCCAGGAGAGAAGCTTTAAAATGAGACTAAATGGAGTCTCTGAAAAGATTCAAATGGGATACTTTAATTAAAAAAGGCGCGGTAGTGTTACAGACAGAATATTGTTCCGTCAGACAAACAGCTGTGATCCGGTTCTCCTGAGCAAGAAGAAGACAGCGGATCTCTCCTCCGGCGCTGCTATATATATCCTCTGCTGGCTCCTCCCCGCCAGCCGGCTCACCTCGTCTCCAATGTCCGTTATTGCATTTAAACAGAGGATAGGTTCTTTTCACATTCAATATATGCTTAACACGCCGTTTCTCCTCATATTCTCTTTCATCACTTTTCATTTAACACATTCTAAACGCTGTAATCAATACTCTAAACAATACTTCTCGGCTCGTTTGGTTGCCGGTCATTCCGGATGTTGTCACATGCTACTCTCGTCTGTAAACAATAATGTATTCAAATAAACTGTACTTTCATTTAATATTCAACATGGTAGTATCTCGACATCTATCGTTGTAGTGTTAAATCAGTAGGTTTCGGTTTTCACCACACCAAGTCATTTCGCTCCTCAGTTCACCTCTTTAGGAAATCGTATATTAGCCACATGCTACATGCTAACCGTAGATGAAGGATTTTCAGAATAAAAGCTTAACTGCTTGTGCACAAGAATTTCTGGTTTTTCAGTATAAAAGAGCGTTTGAACTGACGGTATGTTTAAGCTACATTATACCATCAAAACATTGATTTTAATTTCTAACAGGGCGTGACGTCTGGCAGCATCCAATCAGTGACGGATACACAGTAAGGGGAAGTGTTGTCCGGCAGCGTCGTATCAGTGACGGATACACAGTAAGGGGACGTGTCTTCCGGCTGAGGATTTCCCTGAAGGATGGTGTGGTGGTTCCTCGACTATCTCCCTTAAGAGATCGCTCCTCGCTTCTCGAATAAGAGACTTGCATGCACCCCGTATGATTTCCTACAAGCATCTTTCCATTTGTTGAGTACTTTTTGGCATATTACACTGTGATTGGCTCAGCTGTTTTAGACCTCACCCAGACTTTGGTACATTGAACTACTGGACATACAGTACATGGACCATAATAGCAGGAATGCTTAAAGATGGCAACATACTTGCGCTGGTCGTTGCACTTGCAAATTAAAATTGTTTGATTATTTAGTTCCTAAGGTAGTTATGTATTTATATTTTTTCTTTAGTACACATGATGCTCCTGAAGTTGCATGCGAGGATTTACATTTATGTTTGTTCTAGTGCATAAGTTTAATGGTGGTGTTATGAATAAGATCACACATATCTGCATTAACATGGAATATCACAGAAACATATTAAGTGAAATCTCGCTGTTCACACTTGATCACAGTTCATTTAAGTCTGAAATAAAGTATGTATTCTTCTCATTATAGTCCAGAGGAGGTTTCTACCCATCAGTATCGTGAGCAAAAATAGGCAGAAGCATGTTAGTTTGAAATTACCTTTCTCTTGTAGCCACTCTTCTACTGGTCTGGCGTATTTGAAAGGAATTTTCTTATTGGCCATTTGATAGCGTTCAATGTCACTGTTCCCTTTAAAGTTTAAGAAAACATTTAGAAATACATTTAGTGATCATCAGCATCATGTCACCAGGGATATGTTCAATTTCCCTAGAAGATTAACAATATGTTTAAATGATTTTAGCTGAAGATTACATCTGTATTAAACTTGTTTAGGATAATTAAGGTCCCTAACAAAATGACAAAAATGCATACATACATGATACTGTAACAATAACAAACACATGATACGGAAAACAAAACGTTTAATTTATCCAGACAACACATGGTTTTCGAGCCTCCCTATTCATTTCAGTCAAAGCACTGGGTTGACACAGCGGGTTGTTCAGAGATCTGGTGGACCTGACCCCTGTATTCCAACACCATAGTCAGCAAAGGATTCTAAGTTATTGTTTGTGTGCAAGTTAAATGTATCTTCATATGTTTAACTTATCTTTACATTTAAATGTGCTTGAGAAGCTGTAAATCTATATATCCCTTATGTATTTCTAAAAAAATATTTCTGGTCACAAGATGGCTAGGGACAAAACTACTTGCAAGAAACTCCTGCTGAAAGGCTGGTTTCTGTCAGGACATGGACCACTCTGTCTCTCACCGTGCAGAGACACAATGCCTCCACAGAGAGGGTTCACTGCTCACTCACTCGCTTGGTTGAAGCAACAGCCAAATTAAAGGCTGTTTTCAAATGGAGAAGCCGCGGGCCAAGACTGGACGGAAGCTAAAAAGGGGGCAGACAAAGAGCCCAGTGAACAACTTGAACATCCCAGGTGGGCAGCTCTGTGATCTGCTTCAAACATGCGATGCCAGGGGTGCTATGGGCAACGAAATCATTGAAAGGTAGCCTCATATGGTAGATTCCACCAGTCCTAGCGCAAAAAATGTAATGGAGAAACAACACAATTACAGAGATAAAAGGTTGAAGGGCCCCCCCTGCTTAATCCATGCCAAGTGTTGCGCTGACTCCGCCAAGTACTGAGGCGAGTGAAAGCCCTGGCATCGGGCTGAGCATCGTCAGGTGTATGGCAGATGAACTGGCCTGCTCCCAACAACCAGGTCAATAGTGCAGCCAGGCGTCTGCTGGGGGAACACCATGTCTCAGGTTCACAGAGCTGCAGGAGGGCCCTGTTCCATGAATCAGGAGGTCTGAAGGCTGTGTGCACCCTGACCTCCAAGATGGTGGCACAATCTGCATCTGCCACTCAAAACTGGCTCAACTAAATATGCCTCCGAGCCATTGTCAGTGCTGTGAAAGGCCATGTCCCAGGACTTTATCAAAGCACTACCACAATTGATTAGCGTGAACAATACACCTTGACATTTGCAACAGGAGCTCTTGGACACCAGCCAGCCTTGAGAATATGCCTGACGAGAAAAGATGCTTCACTAACAGCCCATTCATGTCACTGAGCTTTGTTCAGGTGATGGGAAGCTCTACTTCCTGTCTCTGTAACCTCTGCCAACAGGACAAAGGTTGAACCCAGCTTTGTTGTGTTTCAACAGACCCATGCTCTGCAGCATCCAGGACACTGAGTGCCAGGCGAGGAGCAGTTGCATCTTTGGGTTTAGCCAAATACCCCTATAGGGCTTGAGGAGAAACCCCATCAGCTGCCAGCCTGCCGCTTCCTTTCTTGCAAAGCTGCAGCAGATATTTGAGGGCATGGGGAGCTGACTAGGAAACTTTCAGTCTTCTTTTTTTTCTGACTTTGAGAATGTCACTCAAAACTGAGCATTTCTCTAAAACATACCAGGCTGGGACAGTCAGAATACATACTGGTTTTCAAGTATTGCTATAAGCATCAAAGCACACCATTGTGACAAATATGCAGTTTAACAAGTTGGAAAGTAAAGTGTCACTATAAAGAGGACACACCATTGGAAACAAACAGGTTGATGCACGCAGCCATTTCCCTGAGCTGGATTTTTGCAATTGACCTTAATCATTGAATATTGTTGTGTTGGGGACACAGGTCCCTAGTATCAATCCCAGGAATTTAACCCCGAAACTACAAGTGTCTTGTAATACAAAGCAGGATTTGGGGTTAGGGAAGTAGATCTCTAAATGAACTTTGTGAACACCTTCTCTGGAAGCAGGATATGTTGTAGATAAGAGATCAACTTGTAGAAAAGCACTGTCTACTGACAAATCAGAGCTCGATACACGTGTTATAAAATAAAATATGAAAATATGAAGACGTTTAAAGCTATCATCCATGTTAATGGAAACACAGTTTAAACTTCTAAATGCAGGACGTCTGGCAATAAATCACTTAATATGTGAATGTGTAAATTATTACAATGTCACTGTGTTATCTTATTTATTTTGGTATTTGTTTAAAAAGTGTCATGCAACATGCAAAACTCATGATATCACTGTCTTGAGGGGCCTCTGCAGAAGTCAAGATACTAAAGGAGAATGTTCACTGCAGTGACAGTGTTATAGCAGATCCCTTATCAACGTATGTTTCGTTATTCATTAAGGTCACACAGGACAAAGGTGGCCTAGGTTTGGATTAAACTATGTGTATACATTTAGTCCAGACAGTTGTATACATTAGCATGTGTGGTAGTTGCTAAATAAGGTCATGGAATCTGGGATGATGTAACTCAGAGGAGACGGAGACATCTCTGCCATGTATATTCAAGTGTGTGTTTTACACACACAATCTTTCTGGTCTATGGGGCATTGGGCGTTTGGTTGCTGTTGAAGCTAGGTGATGCACTCCATTGTTATTGTTGTTGCGCAACAAAGTAATAATTCATCTCAATCGTATCTGTGTTAGTGTTTTATTGATCTCTCTCTCTGTGTGTTATTCTTTAAAGATGGTGAGCTATTAATTGCACCAACATTTGGATGATTGTAAATGCTGTGATTTGTCTCAACTCTCTTGGCCAGACAGCTACATAGAAAGCTGTGGGAAACTCAAAGAATTGAGGAACCAGACTTGAGCTTCCGCTAAAAAAACAACTAACAGTCAGCAAAAAACGTACTTGGGAATTGTAGTGAATTAATTGGCTTTTGAAGTTGAATTGGTTACTTTTCAGATTTCTAAAAACAAAAGAGAGTGGATTTGAGACATGCACAGTTGTGGTTGAAATGTTTTATGTTGTTTGTTTTTTGTCCTTGTTGATTGTAAAGGTTTGTCTATTGTTAAACGTTTATGCTGGAGAAATCATGTTTATTTGCCTCGTAGTCCTGAGTTTCTGCCTAATGACTAGTATTAAGGTTCAGAGATGTGTGTGTGTGTGTGTTAGGCTTGGGCGGTATGACGGTATTACGGTATAACAGGGTATTTCGAAATCCCGTCGGTATGATTTTCAATACCGTGACGTCACAGACTGTGCGCCAAATCACAGATGCGTTTCATTCTATTACACTGACACGGAGTTTTGACAGGGACGACATTGGTTGTAATGCACAGCACGCGCCAGCAGAGGGCAGGGGAGGGCAGTCCGTATTTCCCGCTCTCAGAGCTCAGCACAGAGCTGAGCTGAGCAAGATGGCGGCAGCATTTGCCGGCCCCGAACTCGGACAACTAGTAAAAAAGAAAAATGCCTCTGCGCCTGTTTGGGACTATTTTGGGTTTACTCGTCGCCAGTGACTTCATCCAGCACAACGAGAGACAGAGGCACTTCTTTGGGAATGTTTAAGACGGGGTGAGTGAGTGTTGACATTTTTTAATCCTATGCAACTGGTTGATGGTTTTGTAGTCGAGGTCGGACGGTTTTAAAAACGAAAGCATTTACGTGCTAAACATTCACGCGAGTAATCCAATGAATCAAATGGAAATAAGGTTTTTAACACATGCACGGAATAATATTGCCAAACTAGTTAGTGAATATAGCAAACTTTATTCAATAAGTCAAGTATTTACTCCCGGAAAATGTTTATGTATGATGATATATTGTTAACTTAGCTCACTATGGAAACAACGTCGGACATCTACAAACGCGTCCTGTATCCGATCTCAAAATGTGCCATTTGCACAATGTGTCATGTATGCAGCCCTTGTCTTGCACTTGCGCGCACGTTGCGGCACTTTGCGAGCGTTTACCGGCTCGGGCTGCATTTTACACCGAACATATAATATACCGTTCGAAACATCTATTTGCCGCCGAACGCCACCTCACTCAAGTCGACCCAAGTCATACCGTGAGTGGCGGCTGGTGGAAAATATTTTTGGTGGGGCTGTTGATATAGTGAGTAAAACAAATTTTTGGGGGAAAAATTACCCCTTAAATTGGGACTGATACCGTCATATACCGTATACCACGGTATGATGTCAGCAAGGTATGACGGTATGAAAAAAATGATACCACCCATGCCTAGTGTGTGTGTCTGTGGGAATATTGATTTGCTTTGCTTCTAAGTATTAATAAATCCGATCTGAGTTGAGGGAGTTAAAAATATAAAACTTGCCTCGCGACCCTATCAGTGCACTAACAAAAAGTGGACTGGTTTCCATGTTTTTGTAGGATCCTCTGTGAGATAGAATCTCAGTATAAAACGCTAAATGTTTTGGTTTACCATAGTTTTTGTTGATCAAAGAAGCTGCAGCCTGATGTTTTTTTTCTTTCTCAGTGAGAGTCTGTGAAAATATGCCCCCCGCCCCCCCCCACCTGATTTTTGTCAGTGGAGACGTTGTTTATTCAAGGGCTGAGAGCTCCAGCCCGGGGTGTGTGTGTCTTTGTCTGGGAAAAGTCATTTTCACTCCTTTTTCCTCCTTTAAACCATAAAGAGGGTTATTTTTCTATGTTTAGTTTTGTGTTTCTCTGTTTAAAATAAGGAGTTTTTGGAAGATCAGATGAGTGAAGTCGGAATGAATACATTTAAAATCAATGTGTGATTTGAAGTAGTAGATATATTGAAATGAATAAGAAACAATCATTTGTTGTTGTTTACATAGTCTTTGGTTGGATACACTTGCGTCAATGTTTTTCACATTGTGAATTTCATGGTATTTGTCATTGACTAAGAAATGTACTTAACTATATTTTAAAGGGGTCCAGGGTTGTTAAGGGGCAACTTATATTAAATACAGGAACGTTAAGGGAAAGAAAAAAAACGTTTACTGAGTATATGGAGTACATATAGAAAGGTTAAGGTTGTATTCAAATTAAATATAATAGTGGATTTTTCCACCTAGACATAGAAAGAGCAGAAATTGTTAAACATTAAATAACAAACTCACTGTAAGAAATATATATTGTAATGTTATTTAGGAGTTGTATTTATCATACTCTCATTTGGGGGTTGTTTAAAGTAGATAGGAAACTGAAAACACAAACTATTCACCACAATTGTATTTTTAAGTTTATGAAGAAAACAAAAAGTAGTAACTTAGTATTTAAGCATGACAGAGGTGCTGTACGATGTTTTCTTAAAGGTCCCATGTCATGGCCATTTCCACTGATCATAATTTCATTGTTGAGGTCTACTAGAATAGATTTATACTGTGCAATTTTCCAAACTCACATTGGTTTCTCATACAGCATCTCTGTATGGTATGAGTATTCACTCTCTGTCCTACACGGTAGGGGTGGGCGATATTGAAAAATATATTATCACGATATTTTTCAAGCAGTATCACGATAGACAATATATATCACGATATTTTTTCATGTCGGTTATTATGGTTATTTTTCAAGTTACTTAACAGTACAACCACCTACAAGGTAACAGAAACTAAAACAAAAAGGAGTAACAGACCAAAATAGAATTTCAAGCTGGTTTTATTTCTGAAATGAATCCCTGAATGAACAATTCAACATTTTGATATGGCTTCAAGGCACAGTTTCTCAGTATAAAAATGAACTTTCTGAGGTAGCACTAGCAGTGAACATCAATAAACATGAAAAGGAGGGTAAAACATAACTAAGTAAAACATAAAACATCAATGAGGAAAAGTCAGTGCCAAACAATTAAAATGTAAACTTTAGACTTGAAGTGCAATAAAAGACTTTAGCATAAATGAAGGGAAAAACTATATAAATACCTTATTGATAAAATAAAATATAAGCCAACAGAATCAAACAAGACAATAAATAAAGTGCAATACTGTCTGAATCCTGACTAGACAGCTTTAGAGCATGTCTTTCACATCAGTTTTGTTTTTTTATAGTTTTTTTTTCAAATTTTTTTTTTTCTTTATCACGATAGATACGATATCTCTGTAAAAGCATATCGTGGAGACCTAATATCGTCAAGACGATATATATATCGTCATATCGCCCACCCCTACTACACGGCTTGTTCGAGCTCGAGATACCTTGTTTGTTTTAAACATCATAAAAACCTTCATAACACACAAGGAGACGGGTAATAACTTGAAAAGCATGACATAGGTCCTTCTAGCCCTCGCACACTGTTTGGATAATACAAGAGGTCAAGTTGTGTGATTGATGAGAGAAGCTTGTGGAAAGGAGCAGCTGCACAGCACAGTGAGGAAAGAGAGAGACAAAGATAGAAGTAAGATGTTTGAAGAGTTTGGTCACGTTTATAGAGAGAGTAAATGTTATTATTAGGGCCGGGACTCGATTAAAAAAAATAATCTAATTAATTAGAGGCTTTGTAATTAATTAATCGAAATTAATCGCATTTTTAATCACATATAAATATTTGACCTGAGAACAGTGAGAAGCAATTTTTTTCACATGGATTTTAGTATACAATGTACCATTGAATAATGACTGAATACATAAGCTTAAGCAACAAAACATTTTTTTTTTTTAAGGTGGTACTTAACCAAGACCAACAGAAAAGTGCAATTTTTGCCATAAAGTGTAGCGATAGCATATTTAGGAATATAGTACATTTCAGAGATTCAGGTGGCCTATAGGTAGGTAGACCTTCTGTAAACTATAACACTTTGTCTTTTAAGTAAAACACAATACTTTCAAGTACATTCAGAACATTGGAAACCCTGACTATTAGAAAACATCTCTCTGTTGCTTCAGAGGCCATAAAAGACTTTGTTGATTGTTGGCATAAAGTGCCAGTTGCACCAACAACATAATAAATAGTTCAACATAAAGTGTACCATTTAAAATAAAATAAAAAAGTGCCAGTGATTGACCTCAATCCCTCCTATTCTTCCAATATCCTGATGAAAAATAAAAACTCTCTGTTGCATAGGCCACTGTTTCATCAACATTTCAGTAACAAGCCCATTGGCCTCAGGATACCTCTAAGACTACTTATTCTGCTTCTTGTCTTTCAGCCAGTTGCTGAGACAAACAAGTACAAATAAACAAACGGTAGAAATGAACGGTTTGTAATAAACGGCCCTATTTCATGATGCAATCTGTAGTACCTTTTGCAGCCCCTTATCTTCTACCACTCCAAGTGGTCTACAGTCGAGTGCAATCCAGTGAGCCAGGGAGTTGGTTATTTTTTCAGACGTGGACTTAGTTATCCTGGCCCTGAAACCAGTCATCTGGTTGAGTGTGGGTTGGGTGTGGGTCCTTGTACTCGGAGTCGGGCTAACGTCCATGCTAGCTTCCACGCTAGCTGCTATTATGTTTTGCATTGAGGTGATACTTGAGGCTTGATGTGCTGCGGTGATATGCAAATTGCTTTTTGCATCATTTGCACACAACCGTGCTCTTATCGACGCTTCCATCCGTCCGTTTTTTAAAACAAAATTTCCCATCCACGGAGCCAACCAAAGCGGTCTCATCAGCTTCTTCGTTCATGTTTGACTATTGTTCACTGTGGTTTGTTGTCGTCTGAAGTCATGAATGTTAGTTGGTGCTCCAGTATAATCGGTACGCCTGAAACTCATCCAGTGAGAAACGTTCAGCGGTCCACAAATAAGTGCGAATAAAATGCGTAAATTTTTTTAACAAATTAAAGTCCCGGCCCTAGTTATTATAATAAGATTCCTAAATATAAAGTTAACTACTATTCTGGAAAATGTTCCTATGGTTTACTGTTTTATGAGTAACATAAAATAAAATATATATATATATATATTTAATAGATATAAGAACAACATGCTTATCTAGGTTAACAGAAAATTGCTATCAAACAGTTTTAGCTGCAACTATCCTACCTTTGTTCTAAAGAGAACATACGTTGAATGTTAATTAATATTAAGAAAATTCACAATTGATACCACTAAAGACCATTTTGGATCAACAGATTGTTCTTTACGGCCCAGAGATATTTATTTTTGGAATATATGGCGTCTCTGTCATAAACACTCGTGCTTAGATGGAATAAAGTGTTGAGATGTTCTCAAAGTGGGAGTTCTCACTGTGCTTTTTTGTTTACAACAAATCAGATTCCTCGTTTTTTCAAATATAGCGCGGGTTGAATACAGTTACTTGATTTTTTGTATTCTGATTACGTTATACCGTTACATGTATTCTGTTACAACCCAACCCTGCTTGTAACACACAACTTAGATAAACAATTTGAAAAGGAATAGGATAAGTAAGTAGATAAAAGATTAATCGATAGTGTTTAACGAGGGTTTCCTTGTTTTGCCTTAGAACTGAAGTAAACTGAAGTTTTATGAAAACTGTCATTACTCGTGTTTTTTAAAGATAAATCATCAGTTGTTATGGACTTTGATGCATCTCCACCATGCATCAAGACCTTTTTGTTTCAAATTTAAGAAGATTTTAAAGATGATGTTTATGCTCTTTTCCTGACTAGAATTTTAAAGCATTATTTAAAAAAAAATTTAATTTTAAAAATAAATGTTACAATGTAGTTTTACTACTTTTACTGAAGTAAAGAATCTAGGTACTTCGACCACTTTTGTTCTCACATTCACATGTTTCAGCATTCCTGACCATATAGACACTAAGCCATTTTATTATGACAACCCTTTAGGGCAGGGGTTCCCAAATTGGGGGTCGCGAGATGATTTCAGAATCCTCTTGATGATCCCTGAGGTGTTTTAAAAATATATATATATATATATATTTAAATATATTTTTTAATTATTATTATTTGTATTATTATTAATAATAATAACATGTGCATAGACATTTTTGTATTATGTAAGTCTGTTTAATAGGTAAGCGGGACAAATAAAGGAATTTTGATTGTGACAGATTTACGACAGTATCATTTGCAGCTCAAAGATCACTTTACAGCACCACAGTAAATATCAGAGACGTAAAACACACATCAACTATACTAGTATATTTCTTCTGAACAGCTTTTTAATACATTTTTCAAAATGAAACGTTGGTTAATACCAACTAGTGAGAAGGCAGACAGGCCAGCGGAGAAGGCAGCGGAGGAGAGCGGAGAGCCGCCATCACAAAGGCCGTCGGCTTCTTGCGGAGGAGGAGGAGGAGGAGCAGGAGGAGGAGGAGACGACAACCGTAAGGCCGTCCATAAGCAGTCAGACCAGCCTTCATCCAAGTGTCGCAAGTATCGAGAGGAATACATCCAGTACGGATTCACATGCCTCATTATCAATGAAGCACAACATCCCCAATGTGTAGTGTGCACTGAGGTTCTTGCACATGAGAGCTTAAAGCCCGTAAAAATGCTCAGACATTTAAACACGAAGCACCCCTCTCTTGCTACCAAACCAGCAGATTTTTTCCGCCGAAAGCAGACAGAATTGCAATGCCAAAAGAAAGTTATAACTAACCAAGCAACAATCCCTACCAAGGCTCAAAAGGCTTCATATGAGCTGGCATATTTAATTGCACAGGCAAAAAAGCCACACACAATCGGGGAAACCCTAATTAAACCTGCTGCTATCGCTATGAGTAGGGCAATGCATGCCATGGGGATAAACAGGCACGGGAGCTGGAAGCAGTGCCGCTGTCTGATGGGACCATATCCCGGCGCATCACGGACAAGGCCCAGGATATCAAGTGTCAGCTGATTGACAGAGTGAAGAAAGGGAAATATGCTTTGCAGTTAGACGACTCCACTGATATGTCAAACTCTGCCCAACTGCTTGTTTTCGCCAGATACAGTTTTGATGGAAAACTTGATGAGGACATGCTGTTTTGCACCCCGCTGGAGCTAAAGAGCACAGGCGAGGACATTTTCAAAAAACTTGACAACAAAATAAAAGAAGAGGGACTGTCTTGGCATGAGTGCATCGGTGTGTGTACAGATTGTGCTGGAGCAATGCTGGGGAAAAAGAGGACTAAAAGCAAGAGTCTTACAAGTGGCGCCCCACGTTATCTTTACGCACTGTATTATCCACAGAGAAGCTCTAGCGAGTAAAACGCTTGACCCAGAGCTTAAAAGTGTTCTTGAGACGGCGATAAAAATGTTCAACTACATAAAATCCCGTCCACTCAATACCAGGCTGTTCACCAATCTCTGCAACGAACTGGGATCGGAGCATCAGGGCCTGCTGTTCCACACAGAAGTCAGGTGGCTTTCAAGGGGAAATGTTCTCAGCCACCTGTATGAACTGCGGGACGAGGTGCGCTTATTTCTCACGGAGCATGGGTGCCAGCTCGTTGACCACCTGACAGACCCTGAATAGTTAACAAGGCTGGCACATTTGTCTTGCATATTTGACAGACTGAACGGACTTAACCTGTCATTGCAAGGTGAAAACACAAGCATCCTGTCCTTGAATGATCAAATCTGCGCATTCAAGAGGAAAGTGGACCACTGGACTGCGCGAGTTGAAATGGGCAGGATTGACATGTTTCCTGAGCTGGAGGAATTCATAGAGGAAAATGATCTTAGTGTTAACTCTGTGAAGAAGTCTATCACTACCCACCTGCAAGCCCTCCTGGAACACTTTAACAAGTATTTCCCAGAGGAAGCAGCTCCGGAAAAATATGACTGGATAAGATCACCATTTACCGTAACGACCGCAAGTCGTCTGTCATCCGACATGGAGGACGCACTGACTGAACTGTCAAGTGACCGCACATTAAGGACAGCTTTTAATGCGAAGACGCTTGCTGAGTTCTGGATTTCAGTTGAGAGGGAATACCCACAGCTTTCCAAGGCCGCGATGGACGTTCTGACGCCGTTTGGCTCCACATACCTGTGCGAAAAGACTTTCTCGGCACTGACATACATAAAAAACAAATACAGATCTCGTCTAAACGTGGAAGATGATCTCCGAGTGGCCGTCTCCAAAATTAAGCCCAGGATGGATTTGCTGTGCTCCATGCATATTGCCCACCCGTCTCATTAGGTGAGATTAACGCTGAAACATAGCGTATTCCCCAAATGTAAATATGCACCGCAACAATGTTCATATGTTTATTAGTTATTATTACCTTTTATGTCTTTAAAGTTTGCACAGCAACAATGTTCATATGTTTATTACCTTTATGTATTTTTACAGTTTGCACCGCAGCAATGTTCATATGTTTACTACAGTTTATGTCTTTTAAAGTTTGCACCGCAACAATGTTCACTCCTAATTCACATGGAGATTACTTTGATTCACGAGTTATGCTGTTATCTTATATTAAATTGTTATATGTAAAATCATATCATGGTTGTCAGGCTGTTCTGTTCTTGTGTGTTGTCGTTATGCGCGTGTTTGGATACGCCTATTAGTGCGTGCGTCCTGTGCACACGTTTTTTTCTTTCTTCCAGTCACCACGTGATAGTGGGGGGTCGCCAGTCTCTGGCACTGTTATTTTGGGGGTCACGGGCTGAAAAGTTTGGGAACCCTTGCTTTAGGGGACAGAGATTTAAGTTTATTTGCTGTAATTACAGCGACATTGGATAGTTACAGATATAGCGATTCATTTCAGACAGTTTGAAACGTGAGGGCCATGATTGGTACGTGATCTGCCCTCGCTCAAGGGAAAACCTCCAGCTTGACCTGAGACCGCCCCCGTGATAGATAAATGTAATTATAATGAAGCCAGCTGCAATGGATCATTGATCCACCAGGAGGTGCAGTGGGGTTCCACACTGGAGCTCATGTGAAATAAAGTCAGATACAGTACGCTGGATGTACAGCGGAACTTTGTTAAGATCCATATGTCACGGATATCATACTCTGTGCTAAATAAGAGACATGTAATCATTTACAAAACATCACCATGTTGTTATTTAACAAAATAATGTTTGGTCGAAAAAAACAAACGGGAGGAAATGCAGACCGGCTCTCGATTTTAATCCTAATTTAATCATCATCTTCACCACGATCATTTATGTTTATGTTCGCCGAATTGACATGAAATCACTGATACATATGAATATACTGTATTCAACTTCATTAAAACGTTATTAACGTGCCTAAACTCAGTAATTCACCAAAAGTATTTATATTTTAATGGAGCCTCGTCGGCAGATCAGCGTAGCGGAGGGATCCTGATCTGCATGACGGGTGCTATTTTCCCCATAAGGAACAAGTCGCTGCAAATTATCCCGCTTATTACATGGCCACATTCTCAACAAAGTAACGACATGACTCCCAATATTAATTGAAATGCTTTTATGGATTTAGAAAATGTTTTTATTGATTTAAAAAATAGTTGTATTGATTTAAATTGACATGCATCCGCTAAGAAAAATAGTCCGTTGTTACCGTTTTTTAAACAGTCTGAATGAAACGGCAGCTCTCAGCTGTGTATTTACACAACTAATGGCCCATCAACCACAGCTCTCTCCCCCCCTCCCCCCCTGATCTTTCTTCTCCAGCAGCTAAATTAACTGTAGGTTACTCTGAGTGACAAGCTTACAGTTAGACACAACACTGTCATTGCAAGTGACCCTCAGTTAGTTGACTTTTATGTTCAACTGCTAAATTCGTTACTGATAAAAAAGGGCTTCGACCTAATTACCTTAACACTAGAACCGCCAGAGGTTTTTGTATAGGCCGACCTAAACCCGTCAAATCCCGCTATTAGAATTCACATTTTAACAACATAGGGTGCTACATAACACACTTTCAGGAAAAGTCACAGACTGGGAGACTTTAATATTTTATTGAAAAAAAGTTACATTGCACACACACAACACACAAATTGACCCGATTGGCGGTTCTAGTGTTAAATAAACTCACTAATTAATTAAACCAGTTCAATACGCATTATTCTTATCATTCTTTATGAGCGCAGAAATAGTCTTAAAATCATATCTGTTTTTTAAATGAAATCTGACGGCAGGCAGTTAGCTCTGATCACCTATGATAAATGTGCCACACCTAAAATAACCTTAAGGGACAAATTGAATGCTTTTTTTCTCTTAATGCATTGCATAAAGATCGGATCAGGAAAAATCGGTATCGGCAAATTGTCAAAATCAAATGATCGGAATCGGATCAGGAGCAAAAAAAGGTGATCGGGACATCCCTAATACAAATCAAACTGTAGACGGTGTGAAAGCACCTATTGTTTTAAATAATGGTCGGAATGTGACCTGTGAGCCTTCTGAATTACCGTGGGACAGCACATTCTAAACTAAAATGTTCAATCAATAAAGTAACATCTTATCTTATCTTAATAATATCTTCATATTAATAATAATAAATCATACAGTATGTGTCCGAAAGGGAGCAGGAGGAAGCAAACACAAAAATATACAAAAAATATACTGCATATTAAAGCAAACGATTGTAAAGGTAAAAGTATGAGCATAACAAATAAAGAAGTGTAATGTAAACATTTACATTATAATTATGATTATTTAATATATAAAGACTATATATTATTGAATTACAAGATTAGATATGCTTTAGTTAATCTAAAATATTGATGTGTTCAAATGCTCTTCAAAACACAACTGAAAGTCCATGAAACTTGTCTTTCTGTATTTGTGAATGAAGCGCCATCTCCTGGTTAAAACCTGAAATTGAAAATCTGGTAACGGCCTCTTGGAAAATAGTGGGAGGGCTTAACATTCCTCTATACTGGTCTTAGGCAGGTCGTAGGAAGGAAGCTGTAAGCTGGAGTCGGAAATTTGGTGCTACATCTGTATGCGCCACCTTTGGGTTGTACTCTGAATCAGTGTGTTGGTGAACTGTTACTCATTACAGAAACAGAAGAACTGTGCAAAGAACGCATCACTGAAGAGGTTCTGACATTTTGCTTGTGGTGGACATGAACCCTCGTTGTCAAGGTAACAGTGGTGTGAAGAGGAACTGCAGCTTTGGGGATTTCTACTGTCTGATTGTACCACATCGATCCAAGAGGTTCCTCCCCCTCAGACATCCCAATGCCACAAGAGTTTCCTTGATCCCACTGACTACAGCTCCAGAGGACAACGAATCACTGACTGTTCTCATTGTGACAAGATCTTGAGACAGGCTTGTCTTATAAACTCTCCTCAGACTGTTCAGACCCTGAAGAAACCAAAACTGTTCACCTTAGGTCTAGCTTTAGACTCAGGGATGCAAACTTGGCACCTTTCGGCGAAATTCGCCGTTTTGAATCCAAAATAGGTCATTTGTGTGATTCATGTAGATCTGCAATAAACATATTTTTGGGGTATGGGGGGGGTCTGGGACCCGGAGTAATCTGCGGCCGCGAGCTGTTAGGTGCAATCATGACACGTATGGTGTTCTTTTTGTATATATTATAATGAAGCATGAGCTGTGTGCTCGAGTCTTCCTGCCTGTCGGCTCTGCTCATGGATGTATAATAAGGCTCTGCTGCTCCGCGATGAGGGTCTAGCTTCAGCAGCTACATTACCTACGGGTGCGTTCGTTAATATTAACTGTGCGGTCCGGAGTCACTGTGGCACAGACTGGACCGCTGGTGAACAGATGTTAGAACGGGCCGTTCAGGTGTTCAGAGCAGAGGTCCCTGTTGGAGCGGCAGAGCGTGATGTGCAATGAAAAATGTTTCTGTCGCAATATTATTTAAGGAATCGTTGAGCTAGCTAATTAGCATACATTTTCACTATCTGCTAACGTTGTTTTCTAATAGTTTTTTTTCATAGGCTATAAATGGAAGTGGTAAAAGTACCTTGTACTTGAGTAAAAGTAGAAGTACTCAGATCTTGTACTTGAGTAAAAGTAGAAGTACTCAGATCTTGTACTAGAGTAAAAGTAGAAGTACTCAGATATTGTACTTGATTAAAAGTAGAAGTACTCAGATCTTGTACGAGAGTAAAAGTAGAAGTACTCAGATCTTGTACGAGAGTAAAAGTAGAAGTACCAGAATGTAGGAACAATCCTGCAATCAAAATGTTCCTCAAAAGCATTATCATCAAAATATAGTTAAAGTAGCGACAGTAAAAGTAGAAGTACTCAGATGTAACATGAAAGTGTTCTCAAAGCTGGTAAAGGTGCAGCTAGTTTGAATGACTTTGTATACTGCAGGGTAGCTTGTGAATTTACTCCAGGTGGAACTAAAGTCTGATTTAACACTTGATTATATTTCACATCATTCATCCACATCTATGAATTAACTAAAGGGATTAAATACCATTTACCTCTGAACTGTAGAGGATTAGAAGTACAAAGTAGCAAAACATTGAAAAACTTAAATAAAGTACAAGTATCTCAAAATTGTACCCAAGTATAGTACTTGAGTTTATGAACTTAGTTACTTTACACCACTGGCTATAAAGAAAGACTAAGCCTTGCACAGAGGCATGAAAATACATTTTCAAAATGCTCAACAGTGCTGCCAAAATTATAAACTGACTGCTACACAATTAAAATAAATGCTTTTATATATTTCTATTAGATGTGACTCTTTGGTGTTTCTGTTATTATTAACACTGCTGCTTTAGTTGTTCTGACTGCTAAAATCCTCGATTATTCCTCATTTTAAAGCCGCTATTCCGTGGGGTCGGGGGGCTAGGATCCTTGTCACCTTTTTCATACCTGATGAGCATTTGAGCATTTCAGAAAACGCTTCAGCATTTCACAAAACACTACAGCATTTCAGAAAACACTACAGCATTTCACAAAACACTACAGTATTTCAGAAAATGCTTCAGCATTTCACAAAACGCCACAGCATTTCCATTTCACAAAACGCTTCAGCATTTCACAAAACGCTTCAGCATTTCACAAAACGCTACAGCATTTCACAAAACGCTTCAGCATTTCACAAAACGCTACAGCATTTCAGAAAATGCTACAGCATTTCACAAAACGCTACAGCATTTCAGAAAAAAGCAACATTTCAGAAAAAACTTCAACATTTCAAAAAACACTACAGCATTTCACAAAACACTACAGCGTTTTGTGAATTGCTGTAGTGTTTTGTGAAATGTTGTTTTGACTTGCACTTCAGGGCAACCGTAAAAATCAGTCATTGAAATACCTTTTCCAGATGATCCTGCCTAAATCCCCTTCTGTTTGCTGAAACTGCAACTTAACTCTTAAAGACCTAGAAAGGGTGATTAATGCCTTTGTTACCTCAAGACTGGATTACTGCAACGCTCTATACGTGGGTATGGACCAGGCGTCAATTAGATGCCTACAGTTAGTGCAGAACGCAGTTGCACGTCTTCTCACTGGCCATAAAAAGCGTGACCACATCGCCCCAATTCTGGCCTCATTCCGAATTGATTTTAAACTTAATTTATTTGTTTTTAAAGCACTAAATGGGCTGGCTCCGGCCAATTAGCCAAACTCCTTCATTGGTACACCCCCGCCAGAGCTTTAAGGTCTGCTGACCAGCTGCTGCTGATAGTGCCCAAGACCAGGCTCAAAACCAGAGGTCACCGAGCCTTCGCAAAAGCTGGCACAAGGCTCTGGAACACTCTGCCCCTCCATGTGAGGTCGGCCCAGACCCTAGGGGTTTTTAAATCTATACTTACAACTCACTTCTTCTCTCTGGCCTTCTAGTCAGAGCGGAGCACGACTCCTGACATTTCCCTGCGTGTGATTTTTATTTTTGCTGTTGTAATGTATTGTCTTCTGTTTGCTATTGTAGTAGCGTTTTTATTTGCATGTATTTGCATTTGGCTGGACCAAAAATCGTTTTAAAAATGTGCTATATAAATAAAACTTGATTTGATTTGAACTCTGCCCTGTGACTTATTGTACGGTCGCAATTAGTTACTGTACCCATGATGTCATCACATACACAAAACTGCATCTGGGCCATGCATTCTTCCTTTTCTGGACTCCATGGACCGGTAACAACGCCAGAGAACCCCTGAACACTGTTGGCTCTTTGGATGTGCAGTCTGCTTAGAAGCTGATGAACTAATTCACTTTATTATTTTCACTTGGGAAGTCCCGATCACCTTTTTTTGCTCCCGATCTGATTCCGATCATTTGATTTTGACAATTTCCCGATACCGATTTTTCCCGATCCGATCTTTATGCAATGCATTAAGAGAAAAAAAAGCATTCAAGTTGTCCCTTAAGGTTATTTTTTTATTTAAATTGGATATTCTATCCAACATGGATATAGCTTCTTTCTTTAACAGCAGCATTGGATCAGTTCAGTTGTGCAGCATTGGATCAAAACAAAATAAAGCTTTCAGTACTCGTTAGCTTACTGCTACAATTAGACACTGCGCCCTGCCCACTCTGTTGCCAGATTTGAGAGAAATAAGCAACCAGGTCTATGAAAACAAGCCCCAAAGAAGCAACACATACATGATGTTGTGTAATTTGAAACCAAAACTAAGGCCTCAGGATGACTTTAAGACTTGAACCTGGTCATTTTTGTTTTGTAACATTAAATACAACATTTAAAAAAAAGTATTTAAAAAAAATAAAAATAAAAGAAATCCCGATCCCCGTTTTTTTCCTCCCGATTCCGATTTTTTGAAAATCACATGATCGGCTCCGATCCCCGATCACGTGATCGGATCGGGACATTTCTAATTTTCACAGTAGAGACGGAATCACTTGCCTGAGAATTAGCCAGCATTAAAAACCAATAGTAATCAAGTGCAGTGCATTCCCGACAACTGGCTGGATTTAACAACAATAGGACAAACTGGCAGTTAGCATTAAGCTAACTGTACTCTGCAAGGTAACCAACGGAGCAAACAACCTACATCCATCTTGCATCGGCTGCATAGAATTTGAATTGGCAGTAGTAGTTACATTTGATAGAAGGTTCCTTCTCTTCCCATATAAATGGGTGAATGTTGAACATTTGGATCTCTCATCTCGTAGTCTGTGACAGATTAAAGATTGCCCGAATTATTAAATGTTTTGAATACCTGTAAATAAAAAGCAAAATCAGATGTACATAATGTAGTATACCATTAAAGCTTATTTTATTTGTCTAGAAGTCAACATTTGGCCCTAGAGTTGAATTAAGTTAACCTCTTAAGCCCTGAGCCTGTTTTTCAAGTTTCAGGCTCGAAAATGCCACTAACACAGCAAAGACTATATCTTCACTTCTAAAAGGGGTAAATTAATAATATTTTCTCTCAAAGCAAGGTTACATCTGTGAGTTGGATGTAGAAGTGTCAGAATCAATATAGATGTTTTATTTTAAAGTAAATTCAGATGGAACATAGTAAAAACATGTAAATTCTAATGTCCGCCTAAAAAAAAACATTACTTATAGTGAAAACCAACCTTGAATGATGGGTTAGTAGACTAAAAGCTTTAGGAATCCAAACTATAACATATAATAAGTACCCTTTATCAAGAATGATGCAAAACAAGTGAAATTTGACCTCTGGGTAATTTGGGAACCATCAGTTCCATTTGACCTTTTTCACTGTAAAAATCATTTTATTACTTTGAATTATCACTATAGGTATTCATTCCATCCAAATGTTACTGTTGTGAAAAAATTAAAAATTTAAAAAAACATACTCTGTTATCCTTTTAGGCCCCACAATGCTAACAGTGACGGCCCGTCTACACTACAGGCATCAAAAAATCTTGAAGCTGGGCGTGTCTGAAGCTTGGCGATTTTTTGCGAGCAACGCGACCAACAACCAATCACATGAATCTCCCGCCCCCGACATACAAAGCAATAGCAATGTTAAAACGAAGTAAACTGGATATAAACTCTCCAAACAGGCGAAAAACCTACCACTTTCACCCACTGTCTCTGCCACCTCCGTCCATGCCTGGTTCCTCCGGTTTGTATCCCGGTAAATAGTTCTGGTCGTAAAGAACCGGGTGATTTGCTACCGTAATATCTCGTTTGGAATATGAGGAAATGAACTGCGGTCTGGCTCTCCCAGCTTGCACGCGGTTTGATTGGCTGCGCTTGCACTGGCGGGATTTGCATAAACTGGATTTGATTGGCTGATGCCAAGCATCGAGCCTCAAAAGTTGAACATTGTTCAACTTTTGATGCCGATAGATGCTCGTCATGCTTGCAAAGCCATGCCATGCTCCCAACAATGCAGTTCGGCAAAGATTAAACATCTTCTACGTCACCCCATTCAAGTGAATGGGCGAAGCGTTGAAAGCATTTTTCGATGCCTGTAGTGTAGACGGGCCGTAAGCCTCTGGATTAGCCCAGAGCGAAAAATACTAACCTATTACTGCACCGAAAATCACTCCTAGCTCCCTTATTACTTATCCTAGCTGCACATCCAACACATCGTTTATGTTTTACGAATGTTTAACGTTTACGAATTCGGGGTCGTACAGTGATGACATTACATGTGTGGAATCTGTAGTCTCAGCTTTAATCGGATATGTTGTTTGTGCAGTGACGATAAGTAATAAGGGCAATGCTACCGTGAGTGCTGTGCAAAAGTCCGTTAGCATTAGTTTGCATTTTTTCGCTCCATGCTAATTCAAAGGCTTGGTATTACTCTTGTGTTTCTTTTAGCTAAAAATGATTCATATTGTCAGTTAGCTGAGTTTCTTATCGTTAAAAGGGTATGGAACATTAATAATTTCATAAGTGTTAAGAAGCCCTGAGACATAGCCTCGTAAAAAAACGGTGGGAGGGGTCCACTGGGGGACCCTCGGGCTTAAGAGGTTAATGCAATATTGTTCTTTAAACATTATAGAACATTTCCATTGCTCCTCTAAAGCCCGTGTCGAACTGTCCCGAAATTGACACCCGATGGACACACGAATATGGAATTGTGAATTTCGCACGAAGATGGCCCCGAACCACACACGAAGGCAACATTTACATTACATTTAAGACATACAACTGCAACGAAAGTAACAAAATCAAATATGTTAAAGTTTTTGATACTGTACTGATATTTTCATACTTTGTTCTTTACTTTATCCGTCTTTATATGGAGAAGATATTAAGCTTTCTCCGTAATGTTGTCAACTCGCCTACAAAATAATATATTATATCCTTTTCGGTTTCACAGAACACAAATTGGGTTATTTACATAATATGTTTGCATGATTTTGTTGTGCAATAAAACAACCCAATGGACACACGATAAAGGAAATGTTCAAGTTCGGCTCTGATCGTAGCAAAATCGGGACATTCATGAGGGCATCTTAAGCCATCGTATGACCGCTGGTGGAGTTTCTTAGGCTCCGGCAGCAAATTTGTGAGCGGTGGCAAAATCTTTGGCATGCCAAAAAATTGCTGATGGACCTTGCGAAGGTTCATTTTCGTGTTGAATTTGTGTGTAAATGTTGCCCTTCATAAGGCCATCGTGAGGGCATCTTGTTATCATCGGTGCCATCGGGCATTCGCCCCGATCAGAGTGAGGGCGAATGCCCGATGGCACCGATGATAACACGAAGATGACATGATTTGACAAGATGCCCTCACGAGTGCCTTACAAAGTTGCCGCTCACAAAGTTGCTGCCGGAGCCTGAGAAACTCCACCGGCGGTCATACGATGGCTTAAGATGCCCTCACGAATGGCCCGATGTTGTTACGATCAGAGATGAATTTGAACATTTCCTTTATCGTGTGTCCATCGGGTGTCAATTTCGGGACAGCGTGATGTGGGCTTTACTGAGTTATTGTTCCTAAGAGATGATCAGATGATGCATTGTTTTCATGTATGTTTGTGTGTGTGTGTGTGTCTGGTGCCTTCTCAGGTTTCCTGCAGTAGTTTTGACCGAGAGTTGACTTCTATTTTGCTTCGATTACACTGTTTCAATTTTCTGTCCGTGCCAGTTGTTATTCCATTAAAATGATAGGAGAGCTGTGCTACAGACTGAATGATGTAGTTCCTGCTGGAGAGCCACATAGGTTCACAGAGTTCACAAATGACATAACAACACTTCAAATGTGAGGAATGACTCCATATGTTAGCCACTGCATAGCTCAAAAAAAAAAAAAAAGAGTACAAAAGCAGAGAAGAGTGTGTGTGTGTGTGTGTGTGTGTGTGTGTGTGTGTGTGTGTGTGTGTGTGTGTGTGTGTGTGTGTGTGTGTGTGTGTGTGTGTGTGTGTGTGTGTGTGTGTGTGTGTGTGTGTGTGTGTGTGTGACAGCTTTTTGTTGCCGTGTTACTCTCTCAATCAGTCAAGTACAAGTTCAAAAGTATAAGCATCAAAATAAACTTAAAGTACCAAAAGTAAAAGTACATATTTGGAATATTTCAGAATAATATATGATATGTGTTGATTATAATTATTGATGTATTAATGTGTATCAAAGGTAAAGGTGCAGCTAGTTTTAAAATCAATGTTGTGGAGTAAAAGTAAAAAGTAGTATTAAATGGAAATATTCAAGTAAAGTACCAGTATCTCAAAATTGTACAGTATTAGAGTAAATCTACTTAGTTACCTCGTAGCCTGCTCTCAATATAGCACTGACAGACACTGTAAAACTCAAAGTGTGTATACTTCTTTTCAGGACTGTTTAAGCACTCAAGGGGAAACCATTTCAAGAGTTAAACAGACCATTTAATACTAATAATGCCCTTCGGTTAGAAGCATATGCTCTCACCTGTTTTATAATGATGCTATCCTATTGCCTTATTATATCTTGTTGAAGTTAATTGTTTTACTTTAACAGTTGGTTTCATTTTAATTGATCATTGTAATTGCTAACTTATATGATTGCCAACATATTTTATTCAACATAAAGATGAGATTGATAATGTATTGTTTTACCTGTTGGGAAGTGTTCGTTGATTGACCAATTATCCACCTGCAGTGTAGCATTCCCACCGTTCCTGGTGAAGCGAACAACGTGATACTTCCCATCATTCACTGGGGTACTGCTCTCCTGCACACTGATATCCACTGTGCCAATGTTGAAAGTCACTCCAATTTTGCCTTGTTGCTGAAATGAGGATTTAAAAAGTGCTTTATGGTTATTTTTGTTTACCTGGAGGTAATATCTGTTATGTTTATCTTGATGGTAAACGTGGAAGTAATACACATGAGTTGGTTCTTTAGTTGAAACTGTGTGTCAAAACAGTCTGATTAGCTGATACAGTCATCAAGATACATTATTTCCAAAAAAGGGGGGTGTCAGTTTGGTAAAATACTTCTACGAAGGCTGGTCTCATGAATTCTCACTTTTGTCTCCATCTCCTGGCTCCTCAACAACTTGCAGGTGAGCAATAAATGATCAAATACAATAATGGGATGTCCCAAAACTTAAACGCGGAGGAAACGCTAGAGGAAACCGTTATCAAGGATGCCGAGCAAGACACAGGTAACCACAAGGAATGGAAAAAACCTTTACATACCGTCTGCAAACTAGGGGTCGACCCTCGCAGTTTTTCAGGTTGATATGTGAAGCTCATTAGCTAGGC
This sequence comes from Notothenia rossii, assembly GCF_949606895.1. NCBI lineage: Eukaryota > Metazoa > Chordata > Actinopteri > Perciformes > Nototheniidae > Notothenia > Notothenia rossii. The sequence continues at coordinate 47,603,375 of NC_136905.1, read as the reverse complement.
AACATGTATCTAGCAAATGTTTAGCAAAATATTAGAAGTGAGGCTACTAGACTAACGTTAGGTCTACTGCAATAGCCTCACTTTTAATATTTTGCAAAACGTTAGCCAGCACTAGTGTTTTGCAGTTGCTAGCACCTTATTGGGATTGTATGCTAGATAGACAGGTATTGTTTTGATATAATAAATTAAGCATTATTGTTAGTTCAGCATGTCAGCCTGCAGCCCCACTTTTAACTCTCTGTCTCTCTCTAACTCATTGCAGATGGCTGCACTAAAGAAAAGGGCACTGAGAGTAAACCAGTTGTAAGATGTTTAAAAGTTCATTAAACATAATATATGCTTAAATGCATTTCAAAAGAAGTTACATTTTGACACCAAGATTTTCAGATTTTACTGCAAATGTATATCGGTTAGACAGCTATCATACTGAATAAATATTTACTGTGAATGTATGCAAAAATGTATGGCATATGGTTGTCCAACAGAAGTTAAATTCATTTCTCACTTATTCTGACAATGTACTTAACCCCAAATAAAATAACCCAATAAAAAGAGTTGTTAAATAATAGTGAAGTCACGTTGTAATAACAATAACTCATCTCTCTTGAGTTTTATTTTTCAACCTTGCCAAAAGCCACTGTGTCAAGTGTCCTTCTTGGGTTGCCGTCCGGAGTTCTCCAATATGGCGGACCATCTCGCACATGCACAGTACAGATCGGGCAGGGGTACGGATCGGGTAGTGACAGCCGCCATTTTATTATCCTCGCTTTAGCATTATTAGCATTAGCATTATCCCAGCGCACAAACGCAGAGAGAATAACTTATGGCAACACAAAAGAAAACATGGGAGTATACGCCGTGAAGTTGTTTGCGGCCTGCCAGTAAACCCAAAGCAGAAGAAGAAGCAGTGATGTCAGTGGCTTAATTTGCCTAATCCTCTCTCAGGGACTTATTCCGGTGTGAACGCGATCTGTACTTAGTTCATGAGAACTAAAAGAGTTCTCATGAACCAAGTGCTGATGAACCTTTGTAGGAAAAGTACTGTGGTGTGAAAGCGCCTTGCGCTATTGACAAAAAAAAGAAACGCTGACACATCAATGATACAAAAAAAAAAGAGTATGTGTGAGTACTTACTATATGCAGCATGAGATAGTCCCCCAGACCAGATGCACTGTCAATCCTGACCAGAATGCCATCTTTCAGGGAGGTGCTGAAGCCTACGGTCAGCCTATCAGTCCTGGTGCTGGGTCTCTCATTGGCTGGCCACTTGAATGTAATGAGGCCTCCTCCTTTGCCAAAGATGTACGTCGTCCCAGCTGAAAAGAGCAGGAGGAGGAAATATGAAAAATGATCTCAACTCCAAACTAATGTCATGAACAGTGATCAACATCTGGGGCTGTTTGGGCTGTTTTTGCTAGGGATTAAAATGTGTTCCTTTGGACTACAAGCTAAGAACATTTGTATCTGTAAAACTGACAACTGAAAATACCTTTTCTCATGTCCTTAAGAGGAGAGCTAGTTAGCTGTGTGTTTTGATATGCCCTCACTACTAGTTCACCAATGCAGAAAGCTCAGGCTTTTGCACCTTCCCTTCAATTAAATCCTAACCTGTTCCAAGGAACAGCTCGTCAAATTGGTATTTTGTTGCAGGAGCCTGGCACCCCAACTCTTGCCAAGCCACTTTTGGCTGTACACATTATGGCTTTTATGGAAAGATCGTGGCCCTTATGACCTGCTGAAAAACTTTTTTTTTCATGTCCTTAAAACAATATTCCAATGACAAGTGCGTTTAAAAGCATTAAGCATCAGTTTTTTCAAATGGAACCACACAACAAAAATAGAAAGGAAGAAACAATATAATTCAAGAGAGATTTAAATATTTGCAAACAAAAAGAACATTATAATACTAGTATTGTGTCATCGCATAGCTCAGTGGTTTGGGCTGGCGTGACCTGGAGCTCATTGCACTGGGTTGGTCACAGGTTTGAACCTAGCCTTTACACATTTTATCCCCTATAATCCCCTTTCAAATAAATCTCTCTGAAAATGGCTACATTTGCCCAAAAAGTATCTAAAAGAAAGTAAAATAAATAATACTCAAGTATGGAGCTGAGAGAAGAGTTTATCATTTGTAATGTCAGTAGAGATTATTACTAGGGGTGTAACGGTTCACAAACATTTCGGTTCGGTACGTTCCTCGGTTTTTAGGTCACAGTTCGGTACGTTTTCGGCACAGCAGAAAAAATTATCACAAAACATAAAATATTTTATTTTTATTTTTTATTATTATTAAACTGGGAATAATGTATTCACTCAAATAAATACAAAATATAATAAAATAAACATTAAGGTGCAGCATTTTTGATTAATTGAAATAATCTGTATTTGAACTTTACTGTACTAGTACTCACAAAACATAAACTATTATTTTTTTTTAAATTATTATTATTAAACTGTGAATATTCACTCAAATACAAAATATAATAAAATAAACATTAAGGTGCAGCATTTCGATGAACTGAAATAATCTGTATTTGACCTGTACTGTACTAGTATCTAAGCAGCCAGTTTGACATAATGACTTGCTTGTCATTGTATTTATGTTTTTTTAAAGAAAAATGAACTTGTCCACATTGCTTGCCGAAAGGGCAGATCTGCTGGCACTAACAACAACTGATTTTGGATATTTGTACTTTGATAACCATTAATCTGCCCTTCAATGTTGACCATTTTCTGGATCTTCTTGGGATTCTTCAAGTCCCGCCAAATTATGTGTGACGTCATTGCGGGCACAGCGCTCCAGCTGCACCGTTCAGGATCCCAGCATCTGCATGTAAACGCACGATGGCGCACACAGCAGCAAGCAATGACAGCGATGACATGTTCATTTTGAACGTGTCTGAGAGCTCATATGAGGCTGAAGGATCGGTTTATGTTGTATCTGTTAGAAGTTTAGGAATTAGGTGCGTCAATATGGGCGATCATACGGGGCGAGTGGGGGATGTGCTAGTGACTTATCCGACCGGCCCACTTCGGTACCGGCCCATCGGTATTCGTCCCGATGGCCAGTCCGCCACTGCACCCAGCCCAGCCCACGTAAACTGTCAACGAGGGGAGCCTCGCTGCGGGGAAACGGTGGACCTAGTGTCCCGATCGGAGTTGGAATAATAATAATAATAATAATAATAATAATAATCCGTGCGTTTTTTCCATTCATTTCCCCAACATTGTGGTAAAAAAACCACACGTTTAATCCATGTTGGTGTACTATAACTACAAAAAGCATCTGTTTGTTTTCTCATCAGGAAATGCAGACCGGCTCAAACAAACAATTTTTAAATCATCATCCTCACGATCATTTAATGTGTTCGCCGAATTGACATGAAAGCACTAATAAATGTAGTTTCATCCACTTGAGTTTACAACTACAAAAATAATAGATTTGTTTTTATATCACATCCGACGGGAGGAAATTCAGCAGCTCTCACTACCGATTTGTAATCCTAATTTAATCATCATCTTCACCACGATCATTTATGTTTATGTTCGCCGAATTGACATGAAAGCACTGACAAATATGAATATACTGTAGTCAACTTCATTAAAACGTTATTAACGTGCCTAAACTCAATAATTCACAATTTCTATGCATGACAACACACTTTGTCCGTGTTTGGCTCTCGCCGCACAGTGCAGTGTTCCCGCATTGACGTCACTTCCGGCTTCCCCCAAAACTTCAAAATTTGTCGAAGGAATTTCCCCACGATGTTCAAAATTACCGGTATTTATCGGAATGGTATCGCACCTTCTTTTTTAAACTGATGGTTCGAGATGACGAGTAGCCCAATATTTCATTGCACAACAGTTGTTGGGAGGCTGTCACAGGCTCTTTAAATGCTAGCGGGAGTTGGGTTTGCACTTCAATCTTTTTTCTTTCGGTACCGGTGATATTCACGTTCGGGTGATGCCTTTTCAAATGAGTGTGCAAGTTTGATGTATTGGCAGCCGGGTAACCAATTTTAGTTGAACAATTCCGACAAACAGCTTTGGTTCGGTCCACCTGTCATTGTCCGTCATCCTTGTACGTAACTGCGAAACCAAAATGTTCCCAAACCGGAGACTTCAATGAAGCTGGAGGATTTTCGCGCTCAACTTTATCTGCGTTCGCCATTTAGAAAGTTCCTCAAATTACTGACTACATTTGAAAGCATCCCTGTGACCAGCTCTCATAGTATGCCTCTCGTCCAATGAAATGACTTGACGCGTTGAACCCAATGTGAGCAAATTACTCAGAATGCTGCGACGCAGCACCTGAGATTACGTCCAAGAAGTTGTTCAAGTTCTCTATTTTTTACGTTTAACGTTATATACAGAATAATTTCGGTACGGGTACGTATACCGTTACACCCCTAATTATTACGATTTACTAATGCATGCCATGATACCCATAGTCCTTACTGAACTGTGATCAAAAATAATATACATAACCATCTGTAATTGCCTAGACAAATACATTATTATTAATAATAATAGATAAGCTATAAGACCACTAATGAAGCCAAATGTGCAGCAAGGAGTACAAGCAGGGGCGCCGCCAGGGATTTTGGGCCCCATGAAAATATATCACATTGGGCACCACCACCAGGCACAGGCCATGCAAACCAAGCACAATTGCTGTAACCACACCTCCAGAACCCAACCGACTAATTTATGCTTTAAATAACTCTACCTGCACAGGCTTGCATCTATCTTGTAGTCCAATGCTGTTACGGTTCGTGAAGGAAGCAGGACCCAAATACAGATTTAAACTGAAAATTCCTTTATTTCAAGGCTATGATATCCACAACGACAAAACAGAACACTCACCACAGAACTAGCAATGGTACAAGACGAATCGACAAAGACAGACAGAAAACCCAGAACTTAAATACACGAAAGACTAATCACACAACAAGACACAGGTGAGGAGGGAGGAGGAAACACAGGAGTCACAGGTGAACATAATCAGACAATCAGGGAGGGAAAGCAGACAGACAGCAACAGGCAAGACAGGAGGTGACACTTTACAAAATAAAACAGGAAACAAAAGACAGAAAAAGACAAGACAAAACACAACACCGACAGATTGTGACAGAACCCCCCCCTCAAGGGACGCATCCCAGACGTCCCAAAAAAAGTCCAGCAGGGTGGGTGGAGGGGGACAAAAAACTAAGGCCACCAGGGTGGGTGGAGGGGGTCAGGAGGACGGGACTGAGGTGACCGCCCAGGGGCACAGCAGAGGACCAGGAAGGGATCTCGGGCGGACGGCCCGGGGGCAAGGCAGAAGCCGAGAAGGGGAACTCGGGCGGACGGCCCGGGGGCAAGGCAAAGACTATGGATGGGGTCTTGGGCGGACAGTCCGGGGGCAAGGAAGAGTTCAAAAAGGGGAATTCGGGCGGACGGCCCGGGGGCAAGGCAGAGTTCGAGGAGGGACGAAGACCACAGCTCTCAGAGGACAGGGCAGGAGCCGGTGTTGACCGGACAGGAGCCAGAGCCGGTGGGACAGGCGTCGGCAAGATCCCCCACGGAAGAGGACAAGGAGTTGGCAGGAGCCCCGGCAAGACAGGTGATGTCGAGGCGTCTAACGAAACAGGACATGGGGTTGGCAGGACTCTCGGCAGAAGAGTAGTCGGCGGGGCCCCCAACGGCACAGGACACAGGGTTGGCAGGACCCCCGGCAGAAGAGTAGTCGGCGGGGACTCCAGTGGCACAGGACATAGAGTTGGCAGGACCCCCGGCAGGAGAGTAGTCGGCGGGGCCTCCAACGGCACAGGACACAGAGCTGGCAGGACCCCCGGCAGGAGAGCAGTCGGCGGGACCTTCAGTGGCACAGGACATAGGGCTGGCAGAACCCCCGGCAGAAGAGTAGTCGGCGGGGCCTCCAGTGGCACAGGACATAGAGTTGGCAGGACCCCCGGCAGGAGAGTAGTCGGCGGAACCTCCAGTGGCACAGGACATAGGGTTGGCAGGACCCCCGGCAGAAGAGTAGTCGGCGGGGCCTCCAACGGGACAAGACATGGAGTTGGCAGGACCCCCGGCAAAAGAGTAGTCTGCAGGACCTCCAACGGGACAAGACATGGAGTTGGCAGGACCCCCGGCAGAAGAGTAGTCTGCGGGACCTCCAACGGGACAAGACATGGAGTTGGCAGGACACCCGGCAGAAGAGTAGTCTGCAGGACCTCCAACGGCACAGGACATAGGGTTGGTAGGACCCCCAGCGGAACCTCCACAGGACAAGAGACTTGAGTGGAGACTCGAGAGGAAACTCGAAAGTTGACTTGAGAGATGACTTGAGAGGGATCCCGAGCGGTGACCTGAGAGGAAACTCGAACGGAGACTTGAGAAGGGACTCGAGAGGAGACTCGAGAGAGGGCTTGAGAGGGAACTCGAGAGGGGACTTGAGAGGAGACTTTAGAGGAGACTTGAAAGGGGACTCAAGAGGATACTTGAGAGGAGACTTTAGAGGGGACTCGAGAAGAGACTCGAGAGGGGACCTGAGAGGGAACTCGAGAGGGAACTCGAGAGGAGACTTGAGAGGGGACTCGAGAGAAGACTCGAGAGGGAACTCGAGAGGAGACTCGTGAGGGGACTCGTGAGGATACTTGAGAGGGGACTCAAGAGGATACTTGAGAGGTGACTCGAGAGCATACTTGAGAGGTGACTCGAGAGGGGACTCGAGCAGGGGCTTGAGAGGAGACTTGAAAAGGGACTCGAGATGAGACTTTAGAGGGGACTTGAGAGGGAACTCGGGTAGGAACTTGAGAGGAGACTGGAGAGGGAACTTGAGCAGGGACTTGAGTGGAGACTTGAGAGGGAACTCGAGAGGAGCCTTGAGGGGTGACTTGAGAGGAGACTCGAGAGGTGACTCGAGAGGGAACTCGAGAGGTGACTTGAGAGGGGACTTGAGAGGGGACTTGAGAGGGGACTTGAGAGGGGACTCGAGAGGAGCCTTGAGGGGTGACTTGAGACGTTTGGTTTGCCAACAGAACCCGAGGGGCTGGAGTCGGCTGGAGAGCCAACAGGAGACGAGGTGCTGGAGTCGGTCGGTACGCCGACAGGACTCGGGGAGCTGGCGTCGGCTGAACAGCCAACTGGAGACGAGGTGCTGGAGTCGGCCGGTACGTCGACAGGACTTGGGGCGCTGGCGTTGGCCGGTACGCCGGCAGGACTCGGGGGAGCTGGCGTTGGCCCGTAAGCCAGTCCTGGAGCCGAAACTGGAGTCGGGACCATGGGTACTGGGGCCAGTCCCGAAGCCAGAAGCATGGCTGTAAGGTCCGGTTCTGGAGCCGGAAACATGGTTGTAAGGTCCGGTTCTGGAGCCGGAAACATGGCTGTAAGGTCCGGAGATGAAGCAGGGACCATGGCTGCTAGGGCTGGCACTGGAGCCGGAAACATGGCTGTATGGTCCGGTTCTGGAGGCGGAAACATGGCTGTAAGGTCCGGTTCTGGAGCCGGAAACATCACTGCTGGGGCCGGCACTGGAGCCGGAAACATGGCTTTATGTTCCGGTTCTGGAGCCGGAATCATGGCTGTAAGGTCCGGTTCTGGAGCAGGGGCCATGACTGCTGGGGCCGGCACTGGAGCCGGAATCATGGCTGCTAGGACCGGTACCTAAGTATGAGCTGGCTTCCTGACCTTGCATCTTTTAGAGATCTTTTGGAGACTCCGTGGACCTCCAAACGCCAGGCCGGATCCCAGGAACGGGTCAGAGAATGGAGACTGGCCCTCAGGGCTACGAGAAAAAACTCTTAGAAACTCAGTCAATGAGCTTCTCAACCCTGGCATGTTGTCCATCTCCATTTGTGCCTTTTTGAGGACAGCTTCTTTGTCCCTTTTCGCCGAGGTTCTACTCCACTCGGCATAATGACACCGCAGAGTGTACTCTAGGGAGAGCAAGTCCAAATCAAAATAAAATTCTGCTGGGTCCATTTTGGTCGGTTCGTTCTGTTACGGTTCGTGAAGGAAGCAGGACCCAAATGCAGATTTAAACTGAAAATTCCTTTATTTCAAGGCTATGATATCCACAACGACAAAAAAGAACACTCACCTCAGAACTAGTCATGGTACAAGACGAACCGACAAAGACAGACAGAAAACCCAGAACTTAAATATACAAAAGACTAATCACACAACAAGACACAGGAGAGGAGGGAGGAGGAAACACAGGGGCCACAGGTGAACATAATCAGACAATCAGGGAGGGAAAGCAGACAGACAGCAACAGGCAAGACAGGAGGTGACACTTTACAAAATAAAACAGGAAACAAAAGACAGAAAAAGACAAGACAGAACACAACACCGACAGATCGTGACAAATACTAAGCGATCAATATTTACTGACACTGAGCTGTGAACATACAACACTGTGCAGACTGCAAATTCTACTGCAACATTCTGCTGCAGTAGAATTCCCTATTTGATATAACACTAACATTCCTGACAATAGATTTCAATAGTCATCTTTTATGGTGTACATGCCTTTTTAATAACATTTTTGAATGGAAAATTCAGAAATCAAAATAAATATAACTCAAATATACATGACCACTTAAATTAAAATAAAGTGAACATTAACACCAATATTACCATTTATAAAAATGCTATCACAAAAAAAAAAACATGAGCAGCAGATTTTCTAATTAAATATACATACCAACTACAAAATAAGCGGGTATTAAAGTGTAAATGGACAACAAAACGGAAATGGAAATGAAAAGGCCTGATGGTGGTGTTAAATCAGAGCAAAACTGGGTGACATACTGTCACTCTCTCTTGTCTTTCTCTCCTTTCTTCTCTTTTTTGAAAGCCTGACTTTGTTAGTCGTTGAGAGATCGTACACACGTAAGTACTCCCATCCCTGCCTCACATGCTCTCACTCTGCTAGAAAGAGCGGTGCCGCACGGCGTTTGGAGACAGGACCAAACGATTACATGTAAATAGAGGGGGGTATACAGAGGCTTTGGATAATTAACTTTTCGAACTAAAAAGTGAAATGAATCGTATGTTTAGTGAGTATATTATCAATATAATGTTATATTAATGTTAATTATTGATGATTGATGAAAGGTTACTTAAACATTTTTTCTTAATGTTCTACAATTTTTGGGGCCCCTGTCAGTCACGGGCCCTTAGAATCGTCCTAACTTTTCACCCCCTTACGGCACCCCTGAGTACAAGACTTCAATTTTTAACCTACTATTCATCTTCCAAAATGACTCATGTTTTATGACTCTTAATCTTAAACCCAACGGACCCGTATCCGGGCCCGAAATCGGGTAATTTGCAGGAAACAACGTCTAAGGAACCTTAATATTTAATAAACTATGAATATTTTGTATCCATATCACGGAAAAAAACTAATTTAACTGATCTTTTTTATTTAAAAAAAACACACAATGCTAACATTGACCCTCTGAATTAGCCCTGAGCGAAAAATGCTAACCTATTACTGCACCGATAATCACTCCTAGTGTTAGAAATTAAAATCAATGTTTTGATGGTATAATGTAGCTTAGACATACCGTCAGTTTAAATGCTGTTTTATACTGAAAAAAAACTGAAATTCTCGTGCACAACCAGTTGTTAAGCTTTTATTCTGAAAATCCTTCATTTCCGGTTAGCATTTAGCATGTGGCTAATATACTATTTCCTAAAGAGGTACATTTAGTAGCGAAAGGACATGGAGTGATGCACACCAAAACCTACTGATTTAACACTACAACTATAGATGTCGAGATACTACCATGCTGAATATTAAATGAAGGTACAGTTTATTTGAATACATTATTGTTTACAGACGTGGGTAGCATGTGACAACATCCGGAACTCCACCGGAAACCAAAATGCCGTGAAGTATTTCCAGTATTTTTAAAGTATGAATTACAGCGTTTAGAATGTGTTAAATGAAAAGTGATGAAAGAGGATATGAGGAGAAAAGGCATGTGGAAGTAAGCAATTAATGTAAAATGTCGGAATCCTCCGTATAATGCAATATCGGACTCAGAAGAACGAGGGGGGAGTCCCCTACGTCACTACAGCTTCCAGAGAGGAGGAGCGAACAGCCAGCAAGCGGGAAGTACGAAGACTTGTGTGCTCTCTTCTTCACGGCCGCCATTGCGAGAGGGAGCTGCAGCTTTACTCTCCTCACCTGAACAACATTCTGCTTGTAACACTACCGCGCCTTTTTTTATTAAAGTATCCCATTTGAATCTTCTCAGAGACTCCATTTAGTCTCATTTTTAAAGCTTCTCTCCTGGACGCGAGAATAACGAACATAGTTAACAATTTGTGACCCAGCCGACGTGATCTCGTTCCACCGGGAGAGCAGTTGCAGTTTTCAAAGGAGCTTGAACGATGCTGGCAGACATACACTCGGGCCCATATAGAAAGGTAAAGAAGTACCTGTTTATTCAAAATCTTCAATAGATTACATAGTGAACAATAGGAGTGTGTGTCTGTCTGGTAAGTTGGACTCCTGAGAAAGACTGCCTAAATTAAAGTTAAAACAAGCCTAAATTGATAAACATTGGTATTCTCGGTGGCGTGGCTTTGTCACAGGCAGGGGAGTTCATTTTCTTTTTTCTTACATTTAACCCTGCATGCTTTTCGTTTGTCTGTTATTACATATCGGCTAGAGGCCAATCACTTCAATAGGTGTCTCTTGTTACGTTTTAAGTTAACGTGAATGGTTTTAGGCCATTAAGCAGTTGGGACTGCTTGAGGCAAAGACACAGCCACAGTTGGAAGCTGAGGTTATTGGAGTGAGTGTTTGTGTTAACAACAGTGTGAGGCTGTTTTAAAAAAGTCCTTTTTCGAGGAAAAGGCCTGAGGAGTTTGAAGCTTTCAGTGGTTACTTTTTTCTGTTTTCAACAAGACATTGCGTGTGGATTACGACGAGAAAAAGCGACATTCGTGCGTCAGATAGACAATATTCTTCTGATTGTGTTTGGATAGCGTCCCATTTTGTCCCATAATAGCGTGTTCAAACAGAAGAGATAACCATACTGGCTCTTAAAGTCAAAACATTTACGTACATGGGTTGAGGGCTATGACGTAAGGGTATGAGGCCCATTTATCATTGTAAACTAAATATAAATGTTATTTTAAAACTACAGTGTTGTTGTGTGTTGAATTTTCTAGACTAAAGATCACCCCACCATTATTTCAACTCCGCTGTGAGAGCCACGAGGTGTGTTTTGAAATCCCTTTGTTCTTCAGGTTAAAGGTTGGAAAATCAGTTGCCATCTTGTCTTGCCCTCATGTTCACAATGAACCACACGGCAGTCGCCATTTCGTGAAATGCTAATGGTAAGTACTCAGTTAGTTTTATCAAAACCCAATCTGATTTTGGAATTTTGCTTGCTAGTGTGTATTGGCAGTTTTTGGAAATATTCCTGTTTGCAAATGTGTTTTGGCGGTTATGTGCTATGTTGTTTTACCATAGTGTAATTTTCTTCCCATTTTTAAGAAGGAAAATAAACTTTTTCTTGTTGAATTGAGGTCAGTTTTGCAACCGTTGTCCCTAGTGGATTGAACTGTAAATTACAACAGCGCACTCTGCTGGTAGTACATAATTATTACACAGATAGAGGAAACACTTCTTAGGAAAAATTCAATAGCATTTTGAAGTTTAATTTTAAGTGTTATAAATAAACACATGCTTGATCGCCAAGATAGAATTGCAAGTGGTTTCTAATTATAAGATAAGAAACTTTAAATAATACTCTTTCAAATAAGACTATAGAATATTCAAAAAGCTAACACAAGTTATGACATTTACATAATTCCATACACTTCGGTATGTACTGCACACAGTAGATTTTCACCAGATTTCTAATTTTCAAAGTCAAAACCATACACTGTACAATTTGTATTTTTAACATTTCATATTATAAAATTTGCATAATTTTTATATTTTAATTTACTTTATTAATATTTTACAAAAAACTTTAAAAAATAAAATAAAATCTATAACTTAAAAAAAAATAAAATAAAAAAAAAAAAAACCTTGAGCAACTAAAAAAAGAAAAAACCCAGATTTAAAGTTAAGTTCGGATAACATAGGATATTATTTATCAGGAACGAAGATGCTAGTCGGAGGATTAGTACTTCGATCTTTGATAACTTAATAACTTCATTCGAATCGGAAGAGAGAAAGAAACTAAGTTGAGACCACACGCAGAGCCAGGCTCAACTGCAGATATCAAGGAAAGGGTAAAAATCAGATCAGATGCTTTGACCTTTCCAAGTAAAAGACAGATGAGATGGAACCAAATAGAGAAACTGTTGGAACAGTGGCAAACAAGAGGACTGATTCCAGCAGATGATCAACCTGGACCAACAAAAGCCCATAGAAGAACAGTACTCGACTATGAGCACGAACAATGCCTATAACAGCTAACTATATGGAGGGAAGCTGAAGAAAGATTTATAAGAGTTACAAGTCTGATACTCCACCTGGAATATGCCAGCCTATTGGCAGACAGCATAAATGTGGTCCAAGTAGCAGACCTGGCAGTGAGGGAAGACATAGCAGAACAAAATAAAGAGGCTCCAGTTATCAAAACTCCGAAGCTGTATCTAAGCTTGGCCGAAGTCCCTCCTCCCTCCCCGAATCTTGGTTTTATAGGAGAAGTCTTGCAGTTGAATGGAGTCTCCACGGACAAACATCTCAAAGAATTGGAGTATGAAGTAAGAATGCTAACCAGTATATCAAAACACCTGATGGAAGAGAACATACGATGAGAAGAAATCACAGAAGAAAGACAACGACAAAGAGAAACACAAAAGACAGAAATGGTAGCATGACAACTGAGACTTTTGAAGATACAAATAGCTGAGAAAGATACCGAAGCTAATAACAACAAGAAAGCGGCAAGGCAAATGGCAGCTACATCAAAGATAGCCAAAGAACCAGAGAAGGCAGGGCAGACACCTCAAACAGTTCAACCTCGAGTAGTGTCAGAGATTCAGACGCAGAACCGACAAAAAGGAGGAAGAGGTTTCCGGTTTGAGAGATGTTACCATTACAGCCAAATGGGACATTGGTCCAGAGAGTGTCCGCAGAACAATGCACCAAACAAAGGCCCTCCATGCATTTACCCCAGGGGAGGTTTCCATGATGAAGACAGAAGCAGGGGGTCCCAGGGATGTCAAAGACGAACAGGTGTGCCAAACATGAACCAAATGCCACTGACAGCCTGGTAGTAACCAGAACAATGAGGAAGCTCAGAGGGCCAGACCGCCAGGTGATGCATCTTCAGCCCAAGGGTATTTTGAAATCCAGCTACATAGAGCCACATATGTCACCACAGGAGGGAGAGGTTGAATGTTATTTAAAAGATAGAGAGTAGAATATTGCATTTACACATAAAGTATCCACAGAGTAGTAGAAGATTAAGACATAGTAGAACATTTAGCAGACAATTTTTTTAATTATGAGAAGGAAAATACATTACGAGTGATGTTGTTCCCCCACACAGAAAACTATTGTGTCCACACAGCTAGTGAGGTCAAGACGATGGGCTTCCACCCAAAATATGCAAGGGGTGGCGATATACCTGACGTGAAGCTGTCCAGACCTGAAAACAGAAACTCGATTCTGCTGTGGTGAAGTCTGGCTACAAAGGGAGGTGTCCGATAGGGTCGCTTGTCTCAAACCAGTGAAGAAGTTAACAAGAACTCAGCAGAACTAGAGAGTGACTGTTAGCGGGAGAACTGTGACGCAGCGACAGAAACTGGCCCAACATTTTCCAGCCAGTACATAGATAGACCCCGTCAGAAGACCGGGGCTGTGTTTAAAGGGAAACTTCATTTATTGTTAGTAGAAGTGTAGTTTTTCATCAAACAATTATGTGATTTATGGAGTCAGATTACATATTTCTCATCAACACAATTTTATAATCAGTCTGATTAGTATCTGGTTTAAGGCATGAGCCGCAGATTAAATAACATAACACTGATTGAGAGCTTGGAGGAAAAGTTGTAGGGTTTTTACAACAGTTTCAGGAATCAGTCTTTATTTATTTATTCTTGAGTAACTGAACTGATTTATAATGTAGTGCGTAAGGCAATATCTCATTTTGAGTGAGGGGCACCAGCCCTTCATGCAGGTCACCCTCTGTGAGAATAGTTCATATTTTCCCTCCAGTTTGGAAAAATATTATTTTATCATATGTTAGTTCAGCAGTATCAACTATCCTCTGATCCTATAATTATTGAGACGCATTAGCGAAACCAGGGGTATTGTTTTTCGCAGCAACGATGATGCATAATACCATGACAAAAGACATTATTGAAACAAGTAAACTATTTTCTTTGCTAATGGCAGATTTTTTTGTGAATATAGATGTTTACCATCAGAAAGCCATACATCATACGATATTTTTGTACGCCTTGTGGGTACACGGAGAAGTTATATTTATTTAATGCAACGTTGTGGGTTTTTCATGTCCTGTTCATAATAGGGTAATCATTGCAATATTAATTGAGCATTTTATGCTCAAAGGAGGGAGTGTCATGATTATACAGATATGTTGATTCGGTGACGTTGTAGTTAATAAATAATAAAATGTAGTTAACAATAGGTCTCATAACAACAAGAGGTATGCCAAAGCTTGGCCCTTCTCCAAGGAGGGATTGTTCCAGTTTTAGATATTAGAGAAATAGAAGTGTATGAATATTTCAGAACTCTGAGTAATATTATGCAAGTTTTGTCTACACAGCAGGCTAGGAAAACTACAGAGATACCAGACGAGACTCCAGAAGAGACTCTTGTTCGGCCAGGTGATTGGGTGAGGGTGAAAGTTCACAAAAGACAGTGGGCTCATCCCCGGTGGACGGAAGTGTGAGAAGTTGTAACAAACTTCACACACGCTCCGGTTTAAAGGTAAAGAAAAAGGAGCAAATTGACACCACCTCACACATTGTCAACCGTCACTGGCAACTTCCAGAACATTATTGGGAGTTAGGACTGATTTGGCAGAGCTGGAACAAAACAATAAATAGAAATAAGATAAAGATAGAAACAGCTCAAAAGACGAATTGTTTATAGATTTTTATAGATTGTACATTAATGTGAAAACCTTTTTTTTTTGTTTTACATCTGAAAAAGAGTCCAATTTTTGTGTATATGTTATTTTTGTACTCATTATTTAAATTCTGTAACGGACACAACCAGGGATAAAATAGAGATGATGACAAGAACAAAGCCAAACCAATTGTGGGGTCCCCTAGGGATAAGAGGCAGAATAGCATTGCTGATTGTGCTCATTACACTTGGCACCTTTCTGGTTGGAAGGGGAGTACAATATCAAGTAAAATATGGAACCATTAATTCACTCATAGAGAATGCCCACATCACTAACAGAACTCCAGCTGTGTTTCAGAGACTTTCACATATCCCCAGAGCCAAAAGATCAGCTGAGCAACAAAAGGAGGAGTTAGAAATACTCGTTCCCAAACAAGAGGCGGTTATAATCAAGATGATTCACCCCCCTTATATGCAGTTCTTGTATCAAATGATGAGACGGGTTTAAGTGATCGGGATATGTAAGTGATGGGGATTAACAGATTAGGGGAATCTCTAAATACACTGGATCCATGTTTTAGTCTGTACCAGAAACACCCCCTGTTAAGTTTATGAACAACCGACCGGTGACCTGAGCAAAATTATTGAAAATGATTACAGTTGAAACAGGCTACTAACCCACAAGTACAGCTTTGTACGTACAAACTCTATGAACAATATTTCCCAGCAGATAGTGGCGACATTGCAGATATGTCCAGTCACAAAAGTTACTTATGTTCTAAATAACAGTGAGATTTAAAATGATGGAGAAAATATGGAGACGTTCTTTTATAGTGTGTGAAATATGTGGTGCTTGAAACATGTAGGTATTTTAAATGTATATAAGAAAATGGTTTCCTGAAAGAGTTGATTGGAGTAAACATGTTACAGTGGGTGAAAACAATGTTTAGGGATATGGTACAATTATTAGAAGACATTAACTGGGCTTAGATGACATTTAACATCTAAGAAAGATAGTATGGTTAGGAAAATAGAGTGGGAAATATTGGATTTATTTTACCTCAGTGTGTTAGAATTAACTATAGATAATGCGTCCCGAGATCTCTCTCTCTCTCCGCCTGTCAGAACAATACGACCCCAACTTCCAAGCAGACAAAAGACCTCACCACGGAAGACTCCTCCTTCTCCATCGAACAGACAGAGAAACAGAGCTGAACCAACAATGACAAGACTTTATCCAGAACCATCTCCACCTGAGGCATCCAGAACTACAGGTGACATAAAAAGTTACACTCTCATCGGTCCCCCACAGGACATGAAGTTCCAAGCTGAGCCACAAGATTTGGGCACAAGAGCAGAGTGTGGGACATGAGAGCAGAATACGCCCTCCATGCAACAAGTAGAGACTGTAAAGGAGGAGATGAAATGCAAAGCAGTTGGGCCACTCAAAAGAGTTACAGCGGAAGGATCCAATAGTGGATGGACTGAGGAGAAGGTGGACGGATGTAGAGTTTTAAAAAGACACTAGGCAAAGAGAGATTGCACATTTTAATAATAAAAAAAACTAATATAATTGGGAGTAATACATGCGGGGCCTTGGATCACTCATTGTGATGGTGCATATTTTACAACAAATATCGTTCAGGGAGAAGGGGTCCCTCGACCCACCCTGCAGATGTTTTAAATCTTACTTGCAGCTTCAGAGGGAGCGCACGGCACCAGAGTATGAGTTTTAAAAGACAAGCGCCACCAGCTCCTAATGGTCATCCATTCACCAGATGACCTGACATTTAGAGATGTTATTTAAAGGAGAAACATATCTGCCATAAGTGTAAATTCCGGAATTTAACTACAAACCATTAAATGAAATGACTTCTGTTTTTAAAATCCTTGTTAAAGGAGGGATTAATTATCACATCGGGCACCCAAGGTTCCACACACTGTTAAAGGGGTTAGCATAGCTATTTAAGTAGACCATAATTGCAAATAAATTAGTATAATTCGTTATTGATATTCCACCGGTTCTCACACCATTTCAGGGACTTTATCACTGCATTAAAACAGACCACCCAAAGGTACTTAGTAGGAACTTTTAAGTGATGAAATTCTACAACTGTTGTAACTGACCAAAATCGTCTCCCAGAAATGACTGTCTAGAAGGCCGTACCCCAGAGTAGAATGTACCGATTGAACACGACGGCCCCTTCTAGAGAACATATTACTTTCATACCTTAACCCTTAGATGCATGAACGACCAATACCTACACTCTTCCATGAGTGGGGTCAAAAATGACCCCAATTAGAATCAATGTGTTTTTGCAATGAATTAAAAAAAAATGTCTTTAATTTTGGTTAAAGGTGATTATATTTATTATATTCGGGTCAACAAAAGACTGATTTTACATTTAACATGCTTATTTATAACTTTTTATAAAAACAATTCACAAGAAAAAACATCAAAAATCTTCAAAGATTATTGTTAGTATGTCCATCTGTCTGGAGGACAAAAAAGAGTATGAACATACATAAGACCAGAACACTGTCCACTCACATGTGCCCACACAAACGTCTTTTCTCTATTCACTGTGTGCAGTTGTCACAAACTATTTGCTTTTGGCTGTGACCATTGCACACTGGGGTACTGCATTTCCAACAGCAATTGGTGGCTTCGCGATCTTTGTTTCTTGGACACATCTGGCACCTCTTTCTCTTCTGTTGGCCCTCTGTGCTTCTCTCCTGTTGCTGGTTTGCAGCTTTTGTCACTCCACACCTTCCCATTGCTTCAGTGATGTAGGTTGGTAGGTTTGGGGTACCTTCCAGTCGACTTTTTATGTGAGGAGTCACAAGCTCCTTTGACAGCTCTGTGAGGAAATGTCGCCGTGCGTTGGTGATACCTGTGGAAATTTCAGGGTGCTGAGCCCTGAAAAATGAGTAGGCGTTTAGAGTGGCTAAATCAATCATGTTGTACCACAGCACCATGGGCCACCTCTGTGTCTGGCGCTTGCAGGTGTAGTAGCCAACCATCTGGTCAACGGTATCTACACCTCCTTTGGTCTGGTTGTAGAAGAGGATTATTTCTGGTTTTTTCTTTTGGCTATTTTCATCCACCATCTTGCTGTGGTGCATTGTGCTGAGAAGCAGAACAGCCTTTCCCTTTTTTCTGATATAGCTGATCATGGTCATGCTGCCATTGAACCCAAATTCAGTGCTGTGGACCTCCCTCGACTTGGTAGCCTTCATCACTGGAGGGATGTCTGGCTTGTTCTGTCGCAACGTTCCCACAATAGTCAGACCCTTCTCCAGGAGATGCTCTGCAAGAGGCACACTGGTGAAGAAGTTGTCTGTGGTGATGTTGCGACCTGTGTGTCTGAATCCACTGCACAACTGACGGACAGTGTTTTCCCCTAGATTCTTCTGGACTTCTTCCCCTGGTTGTCTCCCTGTGTACACAATTCCATCAATTGCATAAGGGGTGCGTGCATCACAAACCCAGAATATCTTTATGCCGTACTTGGCAGGCTTGCTTGGCATATACTGCAAAAACTTGGTCCTCCCTCGAAATGGTACAAGTTGTTCGTCCACTGTGACACAATCACTGGGGATGAATTTCTGCCTGCAGTTGACCAGGAACAGGTCCCATATGTAGCGGAAGGCTGTCATGTGGTCTGTTTCCAGTTGGGAGGCTCTGGTCCTCTTGTCATCAAAGCGCAGCAAACGGCGAATATCTTCAAAACGTCCAATTGACATTGTGGCCTTGTACATTGGGTTGTGTAGAGGACTCCCAAAGAGCACACGGATTGGTACATCCCAGTTTTTCTCACTTCCTGCAAGAATGGTCAATCCAATGAAGGCCATGAGCTCCTCTTTGCTTAGCTTTTTCCACTCTTTTCCTCTGTTTGTTGCGACTCTTCTTCCCTCCATGTTTGTGCATCTCAACACCTCTTATAATATACTATCAGTGATAAACAGCTTCCATGCATCTATTGGAGAGACGGTGCTAAACCCAGGTGCAGGCCCTGACCGACTTCTCAGTAAATTGTGGCTTGGTGTTTTAGCCTGGATGGGAGGTAACTCTGCCCAGTAAGAGCCCTTGCGGCTCATTCTGTTGGATACAATATCCATTTCCTCTTCGGAGGACTCAGAGGACTCCTCCGTGTCCGACTGATCTTGTTCGGCAGGGGCAGGTTGGTTCCCAGACGGCCTGACATGTCCAGGTGGACAATAATCTGGATCCTCTACATCTGAGATGTCAGATTCCGAATCAATCCCACCGATGGGCTCTTCATCCCATCCGTTCAGGATCATATCTCGAGCAAGGTCTGCGGGTATCCTAGCTGGCCTCCAAGTAGCCATGATAGTCTAGATGAGAAAACATAAAACAGACAATGTTTGAATGACACACAAAACTATAAATCAATATGTAGCTATCTAAGTAAATGTCGGTATGTCGGTGTGTGTTTGTGTGTGTGTGTGTGTCACACACACACACACACACACACACACACACACACACACACACACACCGACATTTACTTAGATAGCTACATATTATATGTAAGTAAAGGCACAGCCATGCATGTGTACACACACGCACACAGCCACACACACCCACACACACACACACACACACACACACACACACACACACACACACACACACACACACACACACACAAATCAATATTCAATAATCATATAATAGGTTACCTAACAGATTAGCTTTTATTCGAAGGAATTATGAATACAGTGAGTCTCTACACAACAAATGCAGTAATATCAGCTGGCTTACTAAACTAGTGTAATGTTAGCTAGCTTAGTAAGCTAATGTAATGTTAGCTAGCTTAGTAAGCTAGCTAACAGAGTACTAACATTACTACTAACATTATTTAGCAGTTAGCTAACTAGTGTCTACTTTGTTGACCAACATGATACTCTATCACAGAAAAGTCATGGAGTTGATAAATGAAGATAATACTTACATGTATGCTGCTGTGTCAAACTGACCTCCTGGTGGTGAGACTGCAGGCATCAGATGTGTAAGTGGGACAGAAAATGTATCCTGACAGTCACAGTTGGTAAGAATCAAAGGTTCCCAAAGCAAACCCTTGAGATTCTGTAGGAAATGCTTGGGGTCATGTTTGACCCCGCTTATGAAAAACTGGGGTAGTGACACAAAAACTGCAATTTCTTAAAATGTATAAAAACATTTAAAAAAATTCAAATGGCCTCAAGTCACAAACATGTTTTATGAGGAATACCTGGAATATGGAAGTGTAAAAACTTTTAATTTCAGAGATTTTGAAGAATAACAACCCTCGGGGTCATTTTTGACCCCACTTATGCATCTAAGGGTTAAATGGTATGAAAGGAGGGAGGGTACATTTCTCATGAGGAGACAGTTACAAATGCTAGCAGAACAAGACGACTAACCCCCGTATACAGATGTTGATGACAATGATGAGTTAGTTTAAATGATATGGATGTTCGGAGATGAGATTGATCAATGAATGTCCAGCCGATGTGATTCTTTAAATTATGAAATCATGTGAAGAAGTGAGCAAAATAAAATGCTAAAATGGAGTGAATCCATTTCAATTTACTTTACACTATTCCAAGATAGTTTATTTTAATTTTTCAATTTACTTTGCCAATCCAAGATATTTTATTTTATTCTTTATTACTTTATACTATTCTAATATGGTGGATCTCATGTTTTATAAATCATTGCTATTCTAAAATGGTTTGTTTCTTTTCACTTTGTAAAAAACAAGTGCTTTAACACTGAGCGTGGTATGGGAACGGTTTCTGTGAAAGGAGGGAGGAAGAAATGTTCTAATACCAAGCCATTGCTGCAATATTTGAAGAATGTAAACACTAGAAGTTATGCACAAGGGAAAACTTTTATGTTTGAGCAGTCAAAGTTTTTTTTGTATTTTTGTAAAGTTAAGGCTATTGAACCATTCCATTTTGATTGTATGTTTGTAATATGAGTTATGTACTATGCAAAGTTCAGATGAAGAACTCATTGATTTCAGTATTAGATACACACCTTTTAGGTGTGTAAGGAGGGACTGTTAGAAATTAAAATCAATGTTTTGATGGTATAATGTAGCTTAAACATACCGTCAGTTTAAATGCTGTTTTATACTGAAAAAAACAGAAATTCTCATGCACAACCAGTTGTTAAGCTTGTATTCTGAAAATGCTTCATCTCCGGTTAGCATTTAGCATGTGGCTAATATACTATTTACTAAAGAGGTAAATTTAGTAGCGAAAGGACATGGAGTGATGCACACCAAAACCTACTGATTTAACACTACAACTATAGATGTCGAGATACTACCATGCTGAATATTAAATGAAGGTACAGTTTATTTGAATACATTATTGTTTACAGACGTGGGTAACATGTGACAACATCCGGAACTCCACCGGAAACCAAAATGCCGTGAAGTATTTCCAGTATTTTTAAAGTATGAATTACAGCGTTTAGAATGTTTTAAATGAAAAGTGATGAAAGAGAATATGAGGAGAAAAGGCTTGTGGAAGTAAGCAATAAATGTAAATTGTCGGAATCCTCCGTATAACGCAATATCGGACTCAGAAGAACGAGGGGGGAGTCCCCTACGTCACTGCAGCTTCCAGAGAGGAGGAGCGAACAGCCAGCAAGCGGGAAGTACGAAGACTTGTGTGCTCTCTTCTTCACGGCCGCCATTGCGAGAGGGAGCTGCAGCTTTTCTCTCCTCACCTGAACAACATTCTGCTTGTAACACTACCGTGCCTTTTTTAATTAAAGTATCCCATTTGAATCTTCTTAGTGACTCCATTTAGTCTAATTTGTATAGCTTCTCTCCTGGACGCGAGAATAACGAACATAGTTAACACTAGCTCCCTTATTACTTATCCTAGGTGCACTTCCATCACATCACACATGGCTCCATATTCGACTACGACCTCAGATCAGACGAGACAACCCGCTGAATTTAAGCATATTACTAAGCGGAGGAAAATAAACTAACCAGGTTAGTCCTTCATCCTCTGGTGAATGAGGGCATATAAGATTAAATTCATTTTGTTAATGGCTTGTTATCCATATAACATTTTGCTTCCTGAGCAACATGATTTGCAGTTGATTTGTTCCTATAAAGGGTTTCATACAGACTCCAAACAAAACATTTTTAAACAATGCCATGAATAATCGATTATTCAAGAGACAGAACAATTATTAGAGTCTAATAATCCTATTTTGTAATTATCATTTTGTCTAATTAGACAAAATGATAATTACAAAATAGGTCTGTGCTTTCTGACTCCGATCAAAGAACTTGACCAAACGGTTCTAATTGAATCAAAACTGAAAGTAATCATGAATTGAAGGATGCTATACCACTTATTTTTACTATTTAGTTTATTCATGTAGTCTGGGCACTTGTTTGCGTGAGAAAAAAAGAAGAGAAATAACGACAAAATATTTCTTAAAGTTGCACAAACCTCAGACACATTATTTTTCATGAACAATGTTTATATCTTCATCCGTTTCTTAGTGTAGGCTCGGCCCTGGCTAGAGATCACACACCCTGCTATGACGTTCTGACTATGGTTCTGACACATACACCTCCCTAATCCCTATCATTAAATACACAATTCCCCAACAGTTGACTGGTGAAAGGACCAATAGGCAGGGGTGCACATAACTTTCTTAGTGAGTTACTCAGATAAGTACCAAAAGACAGTGTTTGGTACTCCAACTTTTGGCCCCAAGCAAAGTTATGTGATGAAGCCCTCTGTGTCGCGAACGTCAACGGGGGACAGGGGGTGCTAGTGGAGCATGCAAGCTGATTTTGCACAGTTCTCCAGTGTGTGGTTGGGGCACTGTTGTACACACCGATGTTAACAGCAGCCCCGTCTGTGCACACGGCGAGCGACTCTGTCATCCAGTGATCTAAGCGCCTTCTGGAAAAGCATCACAAGTCCGTTGGTACGCAAAGGCGCTTTGTGACACAAGTGACGGTACGCATTTCAGATGTTTGCCGCGCATGCGTACCTGCGTACCAGTGATGTGCACCCCTGCCTAGGCACCAATAAGGCATGAAAAAAGGAGATAGCTAAGTGTTCTTATTCTTTTTGCAATTCCACCAAAAATACTCCTGCCGTTCCCTCTCTGTGCTGATAGGTAACAGCAGGTGAATGCACTGCAACAGAGACCCTGGGGTTATTAGTGAATGGAGCAAAAGGCCAAATACTGAATACTAACTGGAGGATTTTTGCCACTCACCATGACTACTCTTCAATGATGCTGCAGAAGTGTATTGGTAGACGGGGGGAGAGGAGTGATGCCTCGTCTCGGGGGCAGCGTATGACGGAGCTGCCACCTGAGCTCTGCTTTGTGGACGCAGCGATATATCCCAGAATGAGCCACCCCAAGCAGGTGGTCTGATAGAGGACAGCTGCAGGTGGAGAGGATGGGTGGGGTTATCTGTCTGTACAGCTGCAGGTGGAGAGGATGGGGGGGGGTTATCCATGATGGACCTAAGTGTCCTCCTCTCCACCACAGCTTCAAAGGGGTCCATCTTGATGCCGATGACAGACCCAGCTTTCCTGATCAGTTTATTGATCCTGCTGGTGTCACCGGCTCTTATGCTGCCCCCCCAGCAGACCGCACGCAGCAAAGAAGAGTGCACTGGCCACAACAGACTAGAAGATCTCCAGCATCTTGCTGCGCACGTGGAAGGATCTCAGCTTCCTCAGAAAATAGAGTCTGCTCATCCCCTTCTTGTACACAGCGTCAGTGTTGATCCTCCAGTTCAGTCCGTTGTCTAAGTGCATTCCCAGGTATTTGTAATCCTCCACAACAGCCACATCCTCTCCCAGAATGCATAGGGGCTGTGTCCTCTTCCTCCTGAAATCAATGACCATCTCTCTGGTCTTGGCCACATTCAGAAGCAGATGATTTCTTCCAGTCCACTCCACAAAATCACCCACCAGCGCTCTGTACTCCTCCTCCCGTCCATCCCTTATACACCCTACCACTGCAGAGTCATCCGAAAAGAGTGAGTGAGCACGCTGCAGCAGGTAAATAATAGCATCGTCAACCCCCAGGTGAGGCTGGTAGGCAAATTGCAGAGTGTCTAGAAATGATCTCACCTGCGGTCTGAGGTGGAACAAGACCAGTGTCTCCAGCACCTTCATCACATGAGATGTGAGGGCTACTGGAGTCATTGAGCCCAGAAGGAGTCGTCTTTTTAGGGACGGGAACAACAAGGGACGTCTTCCACAGGTCTCCAGGTGCAGGCTCAGGTTTTACAGGTGTTGGAGAACAGGAGATAGCTTGCTCTGTTTGGCCACAGAGGAGTGAATGACGTCACCAGCAACCTCTGCGTCCGCAGAAGGAGGAATGTAAACAGCCACTACAATGGCGGAATGGAGCTCACGTGGTAAATAAAATGGGCGTAATCCCACAGCTAACAGTTCAATGTCCGGGCTACAGAAACGCTCCTTCACAGTAACATGTCCAGGATTACACCAACGTCCCTGTCCGCCCGAACGCTCATAAAGCCGGGGAGATCTGTGTTGTTATCCGGGATGAGCGGGTGCAACCATGTCTCCGTAAAACGCACAACGCTGCACTCACGGTATTCCCACTGCGTCTTCGTCGACACGCCGAGCTCGTCCATCTTATTCCCCAAAACCCTCACGTTCCCCATTATAATGGCCGATACGGAAGGTTTGCATCTCCTCTTCTTCTTCGTCTTCCGCTTGGCTCCAGCTCCGAAGCTCCTCCGGGATGTCATGCCTCGCTCCGGGCAGCAGCACAGGTCTAAACAGCACAATCAGCTGCTCACGGGAGTAAACAATGCCATCACTCCTCTGAGCATGGCTCTCCGTCACAAAAAGTGAAAAAAAGTAACAGAAGAATGACCAGGAAACATTCCAAACAAAACGTGGCCATAGCTAGTTACAAAACAAAAATAAATATTCAAAGAAAAAAGTAAAAACTAAGAAAATAAAAGTAGTAAAAAGACAACAAATCAATAAAGACACAGGGAGCTGGAGCAACAGGCAGCCACATGCACAGCGCCAACAAAGCCAGATTGAAGCATGAGGGAACAACAGCCTGGCTCCGGAAGATGTTGAAGATGTCTGTGAGCACATCCAACCCAGTCTCACATCTAAACGTGTAATAACTCCGTTGGTCCACAACTTGGGACGTAGTATTTCTACAAAAACGCCTCTGAAATGGTAAGATCCCTACGTTTTTTTTCACCATTCATTTCCAATGGCTGGCGTCTATGTCACGTGATCTTTATGTGCAGAAAAAAAAAACATGGCAAACGTTCGTTTGATTCTCGGTGGAAAATGCCTGTTTTAAGGTTAGTTTGGCCATTAAATTGCATTTTGATGTCATTTGATGCGAGAAATATGAGTTGTTATTTCAGATTATGTGTGCAGTGGATGTACATGATCTTTAGTTTGCTAGTTATTACGAATATTACTTCAGGAAATTGTGTACATACAACGTGTTCATTGTTACCAAGGTGGTTGCTATAGGGACGCTGCTATCCATATTATTTCTGTTATGTTGTGTAACTGTTTAATGGTGTTATCTTTATTGTTACCCCCTTCCCCGTCAATTTATAGTGTTGGTCCACAGCGCAAACGTATTAGTTTAATAAAATCTGCATCTAAAATGGTGGCATAGATAGCTGTGCAATTCTCCAACCCAGTCTCACATCTCACATCACATCGTCATAAGCAATACCGGAAACAGACGTAGGCAAGATCCTCAGCTCGGTAATTGGATGGTTTAGCCGCAATGCACGTTGGGAGATGGTGTTTATGCGATGTGAAATCCCAAAACATCTTTAAAAAATAAAATAATACTTTATTCCGAGTGTTCTTGCTTTTCTCTTTGAAAGTCATCACATAACGGCATTGTAATACACGGTTCGGCTGCATTAAATATTACATATCTGCCGTAGTTCTGTATTTATAGAGCCCTGATGAGAAGACTTCTAGACAAACAGGAAGAACTGCCGCCAAAACTGAAAACGTGATGTGGATCATAAATATATCAGCAATTAAACAACATCTTACATTTCTTTTCACACAATACGTCTCTTCGCAGTATCAACACTAATTCGGCTGACTTTTATATTTGATCCAATTGGTAGATAGGCTGTATTTACACCATAACGGTGCACAGCCGATAGAAAGGGACACCTAGTGGTTAAAGCACGTTATTGAATTTTATTATTTTTATTATTAGATATTAATAGGATCCCTATAAAGTATATTCATTACTCGTTATTCTCTACTAATAGTTAATTAAAGACTGTATATAATGAGTATTTTGCACATCCCTGTCAAGATTTCAAGATTTTCTAAGGCTTATTGACATATCATATACACAACGACAGTGTAGTTATGCAATTCATGAAAAACTTGGGTCACAGGTTCCTCAACAGTGACATAGACAAGACATCTATCAATATGTGTGCATACCTCCACCATTAAACTGTCAAATTCTGCACATTTCTTATACTATCTGCATACACCTTATAAGAGTATAATATATATGTATAATATTAACATGTTGTGCTTCCCCTTCTGTCTGCCCCCCGCCCTTGTTGGGACTGTAATGTGGATTTCCAACCTTCCTGTGTCTCATCCAGGGTTTCCCACACATACTTGGGCGGTATATTAACGGCCGCCCAAGTATATTTCGCGACCCATTCCATTTTTTTTTTATGCGTCCGTGACCACGTCTGCGATCGATTAATTTGTGGACAATGATCCCTCTCTCTATGCCTCCTGTACCCATTCCCGGACTGGCCATCGGGAGGACCGGGGGATTTCCCGATGGCCTGGCCTGTTAAGTGGCCTGCCTCAAACAGGGTGACTGGCTGTCGACATGGTGTGGTCTGCCTCACACAGGGTGACTGGCTGTCTACATGATGTGGCCTGCCTCACACAGGGTGACTGGCTGTCTACATGATGTGGCCTGCCTCACACAGGGTGACTGGCTGTCTACATGATGTGGCCTGCCTACATGGCCACTGTCATACAGATCATAAGTCAAAGCCCTCGATTGGTCTCTGGTTGTCATTCAAGCTCGGAATAACCTCCACTCAGGTGAGGTAAAGGACTGAGTGTTTAGATTAACTTAGTCTAAGTTTTCAGTGGGTCTCAAATGGTTTGGTCACCATTTATGTAAACACATATTTCCATTTGAGAGGGTAGTGATTAGTAAAATATGCATGAATAAATAAATAAAAAGTTAAGTGGTGAAAAAAGGTAAGATATACTTTTAAAACTTGTTGAGAGCTAAAACTTTGCTGCTGCCTCAAAGAGGAGCAGGGGGAGAGGAGGGAGAGGGGGAGAGGGGGAGAGGCTGATTCAGGAGCACAGACACACTCAACTATAATTTTCATAAGGGAAATGGGATGTTATTGGTTATGTCCATGATTTTATGATTATTGAAATGTTTACAGATGTAGCGATTCATTTCAGACAGTTTGAAACGCGAGGGCCGTGATTGGTACGTGATCTGCCCTCGCTCAAGGGAAAACCTCCAGCTTGACTTGAGACCGCCCCCGTGATAGATAAATGTAATTATAATGAAGCCAGCTGCAATGGATCATTGATCCACCAGGGGGTGCAGTGGGGTTCCACACTGGAGCTCATGTGAAATAAAGTCAGATACAGTATGCTGGATGTACAGCGGAACTTTGTTAAGATCCATATGTCACGGATATCATACTACTGTGCTAAATAAGAGACATGTAATCATTTACAAAACATCAACATGTTGTTATTTAACAAAATAATTTTGTTATTCGAAAAAAACGAACGGGAGGAAATGCAGCCCGGCTCTCGATTTGTAATCCTAATTTAATTATCATCTTCACCACGATCATTTATGTTTATGTTCGCCGAATTGACATGAAATCACTGACACATATGAATATATATAAAACTTCATTAAAACGTTATTAACGTGCCTAAACTCAGTAATTCACCAAAAATATGTATATTTTAATGGAGCTTCGTCGGTCGATCAGGATCCCAAAGTGTAGCGGAGGGATCCTCATCTGGATTAAGGGTGTTATTTTCCCGATAAGGAACAAATCGCTGCAAATTATCCCGCTTATTACATGGCCACATTCTCAACAAAGTAACGACATGACTCCCAATATTAATTGAAATGCTTTTATGGATTTAGAACATGTTTTTATTGATTTAAAAAATAGTTGTCTGTATTGATTTAAATTGACATGCATCCGCTAAGAAAAATAGTCCGTTGTTACAGTTTTTTAAACAGTCTGAATGAAACGGCAGCTCTCAGCTGTGTATTTACACAACAAATGGCCCATTAACCACACTTCTCTCCCCCCCTCCCCCCCTGATCTTTCTTCTCCAGCAGCTAAATTAACAGTAGGTTACTCTGAGTGACCATAGACTGTATGTGACAAGCTTACAGTTAGTGACGTAACAACACCATAAAAGCTGGTGGGTTGAAAGCAATACGGGAGGTAAAAATAACTACAATAATTGTGATTTATTTATTGTGGCTTTTATGTTTTTAGGTATAACATTTTATGTAATTGAGGCTTATAGTTCACCCTTCTCTAAAAGCCTTGAACAATGACAATATTCATTGTAATTTAATAAATCCTTCCAACACACATTGTAAAAAATAGCCTACTGTAAGTTAAGAAATCATTCCAATATGTACATCTTCTGATGTAACAACAATAACATTATAAATAGTAACATAGCTGAACATGGTATTGCACATTTAGCTTTGAGTGTTACTGACCTGAGATGTTTTTATTACATGAATTAAGGTGACTGAGGCTTTTCAACATACAGGGATGCAAACTCATCAGGTATGAAAAAGGTGACAAGGATCCGAGCCCCCGGCTCCCCCAGCCCACGGAATGACAGAGGATTTTAGCAGTCAGAACAACTAAAGCAGCAGTGTTAATAATAACAGAAACGCCAAAGAGTCACATCTAACAGAAATGTATAAAAGCATTTATTTTAAATTGTGTAGCAGTCAGTTTATAATTTTGGCAGCACTGTTGAGCATTTTGAAAATGTATTTTCGTGACTCTGTGCAAGGCTTAAGTCTTTTTATCTTTATAGCCACATGGTGTAAAGTAACTAAGTTCATAAACTCAACAAGTACTATACTTGGGCACAATTTTGAAATACTTGTACTTTATTTAAGTATTTCAATGTTTTGCTACTTTGTTCTTCTACTCCACTACAGTTCAGAGGTAAATGGTGTACTTCTACTCCCCTACATGTATTTAATACCTTTAGTTACTTTACAGATGTGAATGAATGATGTGAAATATAATCAAGTGTTAATTCAGACTTTAGTTCCACCTGGAGTAAATCCACAAGCTACCCTGCAGTATACAAAGTCATTCAAACTAGCTGCACCTTTACCAGCTTTGAGAACACTTTCATGATCAATCATTATAAAACATATATTATTCTGAAATGGACCAATCTGCACAATGACTACTTTTACTGTCGCTACTTTCACTATATTTTGATGATAATACTTTTCTACTTTTACTTGAGGAACATTTTGAATGCAGGACTTTTACTGTAACAGAGTATTCCTACACTCTGGGACTATTACTTTTACTCAGGTACAAGATCTGAATACTTCTACTTTTACTCAAGTACAAGACCTGAGTACTTCTACTTTTACTCCAGTACAAGATCTGTGTGCTTCTACTTTTACTCAAGTACAAGATTTCAGTACTGCTACTTTTACTCTAGTACAAGACTACTCAAGTACAAGATCTGAGTACTTCTACTTTTACTCAAGTACAAGATCTGAGTACTTCTACTTTTACTCAAGTACAAGACTACTCAAGTACAAGATCTGAGTACTTCTACTTTTACTCAAGTACAATATATACTTATACCACCTCTGTTTATAGCCTATGAAAAAAAACTATTAGAAATAGAAGGCTAAAGCTAACGTTAGCAGATAGTGACAATGTATGCTAGCTAGCTAGCTCAACGATTCCTTAAATAATATTGCCACAGAAAAACTTTTCAGTTCACATCACCCTCTGCCGCTCAGACAGGGAGCTCTGCTCTGAACACCTGAACGGCCCGTTCTAACAGCTATTCACCAGCGGTCCAATCTGTGCCACAGTGACTCCGGACGCACAGTTAATATTAACGAACGCACCCCTAGGTAATGTAGCTGCTGAAGCTAGACCATCATCTCGGAGCAGCAGAGCCTTATTATACATCCATGAGCAGAGCCGACAGGCAGGAAGACTCGAGCACACAGCTCGTAGGCCTACTTCATTATAATATATAAAAAAAGAACACCATGCATTTCATGATGGCACATAAAAGCTCACGGCCGCAGATTACTCCGGGTCCCAGCCCCCCCCATACCCCAAAAATATTTGTATTGCAGATCTACATGAATCACACAAACTACTTATTTTGGATTCAAAACGGCGAAATTCGCCGAAAGGTGACAAGTTTGCATCACTGAACATAGACAGAGCACAACTGAAACATAACATCTGAGATGTAACAACACAATACACTTTTCGGGGATGCTTGGGATGTGACTGAGGGACACGGCTTAGAACGGGCGTGTCACCTGGCAGGACAGGAGAGTGTGTGCACCAGTCTTCCTTGATCTATGAATTCATGTCCGTGACACTCACTGCTGCCCACAGCTGTTTTATAGAAGGAAATTCCTTCACTTCATGAAAGTGTTTTAACCACACACACCTCTACACACACATGACGGGTGTTATTTTCCCCATAAGGAACAAGTCGCTGCAAATTATCCCGCTTATTACACGGCCACATTCTCAACAAAGTAACGACATGACTCCCAATATTAATTGAAATGCTTTTATGGATTTAGAAAATGTTTTTATTGATTTAAAAAATTGTTGTATGTATTGATTTAAAAAATAGTTGTATGTATTGATTTAAATTGACATGCATTCGCTAAGAAAAATAGTCCGTTGTTACAGTTTTTTAAACAGTCTGAATGAAACGGCAGGTCTCAGCTGTGTATTTACACAACTAATGGCCCATCAACCACAGCTCTCTGCCCCCCTCCCCCCTTGATCTTTCTTCTCCAGCAGCTAAATTAACGGTAGGTTACTCTGAGTGACAAGCTTACAGTTAGACACAACACTGTAATTGCAAGTGACCCTCAGTTAGTTGACTTTTATGTTCAACTGCTAAATTCGTTACTGATAAAAAAGGGCTTCTACTGTACCTAATTACATTAACACTAGAACCGCCAGAGGTTTTTGTATAGGCCTACCTAAACCCGTCAAATACCGCTATTAGAATGCAATTTTTAACAACATAGGGTGCTACATAACACACTTTCAGGAAAAGTCACGGACTGGGAGACTTTAATATTTTATTGAAAAAAAGTTACATTGCACACACACAACACACATCACACAAATTGACCCGATTGGCGGTTCTAGTGTTAAATAAACTCACTAATTAATGAAACCAGTTCAATACGCATTATTCTTATTCTTATCATTCTTTATGAGCGCAGAAATAGTCTTAAAATCAGATCTGTTTTTTAAATGAAATCTGACAGCAGGCAGTTAGCTCTGATCACCTATGATAAATGCGCCGCACCTAATCGCTGGCCATTCAGCCACAGACACTGTTCAAAATGGGGGGGAGCTAGGGGGAGCTTGGCTCCCCCGAAGAGGGAGGGAGCTCCCCTGAAGGCTGACTTTGAGATAAATAGGGGGAGCCCAAAACAATCGTGCATATTTGTGTCAAACAGATTAGAAATGTTGAGTTTCTGTAAATAACAGTTCTTGAAATAAATAATAGTTATTGTTCATTACAGTTTCTGAATATTTGTTTTATATTTGTGAATATGTCTGGGTGTTGCCATCTGTACGTGGCGGCGCTGCATTCTTACTTACGTTGCTATGGTTATGGCGGTGATGCCGGCGTGGTATTTGAAATGTTCATATTGATATTTTTTTAACTCTGGCTGTGTAATAAAAAAATATGGCAAAACGAAAACAGCCAAGCGTCACAGCTTTTGGATTCACAAGCAAAGAAGCAAAGGAGTCTAAAAATGACAACGTGAACGGAAAACAACTTTTAGTTGGCCGGCTGTAAGCGGCGTTAGGGTCAAGTTTGACAGCTCCACACCGAGGGAGAGGCCTGCCGATGCGGAGCCTGAAGAGGCTTCAACAATGGCCACATCCGCCGGCATAGTGACACCGTCTGTATTAGTAGAAGAGTGTTTTTATAGCAATTGATCGCATCCGCGCTGCTGCGCCAGTCAACAGAGCGTGCGTGTGACATATTTAGTAGCAGGATGTGCTCTGAAAAATAGGGCTCCCCGAAAGCAAATGGGTAATTCGAAAACTGACAGAGCTCCCTCTATACAAATCAAACTGTAGACGGTGTGAAAGCACCTATTGTTTTAAATAATGGTCGGAATGTGACCTGTGAGCCTTCTGAATTACCGTGGGACAGCACATTCTAAACTAAAATGTTCAATCAATAAAGTAACATCTTATCTTATCTTAATAATATCTTCATATTAATAATAATAATAAATCATACAGTATGTGTCCGAAAGGGAGCAGGAGGAAGCAAACACAAAAATATACTGCATATTAAAGCAAACGATTGTAAAGGTTAAAGTATGAGCATAACAAATAAAGAAGTGTAATGTAAACATTTACATTATGATTATTTAATATATAAAGACTATATATTATTGAATTACAAGATTAGATATACTTTAGTTGATCTAAAATATTGATGTGTTCAAATGCTCTTCAAAACACAACTGAAAGTCCATGAAACTTGTCTTTCTGTATTTGTGAATGAAGCGCCATCTCCTGGTTAAAACCTGAAATTGAAAATCTGGCAACGCCCTCTTGGAAAATAGTGGGAGGGCTTAACATTCCTCTATACTGGTCTTTGGCAGGTAGTAGGCAGGAAGCTGTAAGCTGGAGTCCGAAATTCAGTGCTACATCTGTACAGTTCTGTTTCATATAGGTGTTCCCATAGATCTAGTCTCTTTATTTCCCCCTCAAAATGCACCAGATTGATGCATTTAACTCCAACATTTAAAAAAAAGTCTTACCGGGGGAGCATGCCTACAGGAGTTGAGGTCCACCCCTACTTAAAATCACATTGATAGGTTCCTAAATAGATACCATTTGTTTTAAATAGTAACCCACGTCCATATGTTTATTTATGGGTAGTAGATTTAAACTATAGGGCTCTCACTATGGGCCCTGCCTGTACCTGTTTGCTCTGCCATCGAGTGAAGGGTCTGCTAACAAGCGACCAACAGAAAGGTTAATGTTAATGTTGTTGCACGTCACCTTAACCCCCCCGCTACCGCCACCCCTCCAACTATATTTCAGATCTGTGAGAAACACTGTCATCTGTATACATGACATTGATTTTCTCTGTAACAGGGTCAGATGATTGTGCTACATCAGTGGTACAGGTTATCTGCCCTTCCAGCTGGAAATATGATTGATTCTGTTAAATGCTATAACTCTTTATTAAATAACACAACTTTGGTTTAAGCTTGTATATTTGTTCTTCTCTTACCAGAAGGTGATTAAGTGTGGAATTTCCACCACAATCAGAGAGGTCGATGTGGGGGAGGGGAGAAGTCTTGTAAGGCAAGGCTTGTAAGCTCCTTTTAATACTGATATAAACAAGATACAGGGTGTTGTTTTCTCTTGTCGGGACACTCTTTGGTTTTCTGTTCATTGCTTCATGATTGTCTCTCTGCATATCAAACAGTGACTTATTCTTAGAGTTTATGGAGATACACCAGATTGAGAGGAAAACATATTAAAGACTATGTTTACTTATAGCTGTAGAGCAGCATGTGGAATCCTTCCACATCTTGAATTTATATTCTCTGTTTTTGGTAAAGAAAGTAGGTTTGTCTGGAATTTCTTTGGATGGGTCACAAGAAGCGCTTTCACACCAAGCACTTTTCCCAGGAATAGTTCCCGGAACTTTTATTTCCTGGAACTATCTAGTAAATCGCGTTCACACCGGAATAAGTCCCTGAGGGAGCCACTGGCGTCACTTCTTCTTCTGCTTTGGGTTTAATGGTAGGCCGCAAACAACTTCACGGCGTATACTGCAACCCGAATTCCCCGTCCGGAAGTCCCCGGAGTAAATCGCCAGAAGCGCCGACACCTCATCACTCCACCGCTCCCATGTTTTCTTTTGTGTTGCCATAAGTTACTATCTCTCCGTTGGTGTGCTGGGCTAATGCTAATAATGCTAATAGGAGCAAATAAGATGGCGGCTTCACAAAAACCTTTCAGAGTTTTACGGGGCGTGGTTTGCAATTTTCCCAGCCAATCAGAAATTGGAACCTTTTTCTCCCCAGGAGAGTCCCTGGACTAAAAAGGAGTGAAAAGGTTTGCCAAAAAAGTTCTAGTTCCTGATCATTTAGGTGTGAACGCAAAATCCCAGGAACTATCTGAACTATTCCTGGGAAAAGTACTCCAGTGTCTAAGGTAGAAAATCAGCCAAAGTCCTCTGCTTTAAAAGTTCCTGTCTGAGGTGGCTGCTGATACCAACAGTCCATTAAAGCAAAATGAAGCAGCACAGTGACAGTACATCAGCAGAAATAAACAGGCCTGTCACAAGTGTCACATTAACATAAACCATTGTCGGTACCACTTTACAATAAGACTACCCTTATCAATGATTCATAAAGGGTTTATAATTAGGTTATTAATTAGGTTGTAAACACTTTATTAAAAATTCAGAACCATTTATAAACCAGTTCTAACATAGTTTTCATACATCAACACAGGCTCACTATTGGGGAAGATGACTAAGCCTTATATTGGCTACTTAGCGAGAATCAACTCAGTGAGCAACAGATACCAAGGATGCTGGCTAATGAAGAAGAAGAAGTAAGCTAAGTAGCCAATATAAGGCTTAGCAGTACAGATAAATGTGGGCTCACAATTTGGCAAGCCACAGTTACCCTGTTTATCTCATGTCTTATAGAAGCTTATTAATGATTTATAAACAGGGGTGCACATAACATTTTTGCCCTGGGGAGGCCTCGCAGAGGGGTTACTGTGCGGAGCGCATAAAGCAGACCCTTCACGCGATAGCGAGGGGTAGAGCGAGGGATCGCAGATGCCGTCGTGATCGCGGACGGATACAAAAAATAAACCTAAATGGCTCGCAAATTATACTTTGGTGGCCGTTAATATACCTGGGCGGCCCGCCCAAGTAAAGTCTATGTGTGGGAAACCCTGCTATCTTACCATTCTTATGCAACTCGCAAATATCTCTCTCTCTTCTCTTTTCTCTCTCTCTCTCTTCTCTCTTTTCTCTCTCTCTCTCTCTCTCTCTCTCTCTCTCTCTCTGTTGGTGCGCAAATGCTCCTTTTTTCAAATGATCCAGTGCTCTTTTTTTGGCGGGGCCAGCCCTGTTTATAAAGTGTTCGCGACCTAATTAATAAATGAATTACAAACTATTCGTAACCCTTACGGTTGTAAAGTGGTACCCCATTGTCCTCTGGAATTATGAGGCTCCCTAATCTCAGGAACACTCACATGCAGCATCGGCTGTTCAAATGACCTGTCTGCTGTGATGCATGGCTGTTTGTCTCCCCTGCCCTAAACCTCACTCGTATGCTCTCTTGCACTTGATTAATGGAAGGCAGAACAGTAAAGTGCAAAACTTAGTCCAACAACCACCGAGAGAGACGTACGAGCTCAGAGGCTCGGGAAGGTATTTTGAGTGGGGGTGCTGAGGTGCTGGACTCCAGTGAACACTATTACGGGCACCATAGAGCATGCACAAAAAAACTCCCCACACGCAAACACACAGTAAACCCGCGACTGTTACAATGAAGGCTTGATAATCAGCTCACGGCATATAGGCAGGGGTAAAGTGCTATCTTTTACGAGTGGGGAGCGGACCTCACCTCCTCTAGGGGGGTCCGGGGGGATGCTTCCCCGGGAAGATTATTTTTAAATATTGAAGTTAAAAGCATCGATCTGGTGCACTTTGAGAGCAACATTAAGAGATCTATGGATACATTTCTCAACACCCAGATGAAACACAACTGTAAGCAGATGTTCTTTTTCTTTATGGATATTTTACAAATCACTCCCCTTTCAAACTGTATTCTTGTTTTACTGCCATATAGTATTTCATAACTGTTTTTCCTTTATTCTCTTATTTTTTTTATAACTATAATGATCATATGAAGGTGTGCCGTGGAAATAATCTTTTGAATAATTTTTTAACCAAACCGTTTGAGACCCACTGAGATAACTTAGACTAAAGTTAACTTTCTAAACACTCAGGCTCAGGTGAGCTAAAGGACTCTCTCTCAGTCTGAGAGGAGAGCTCTCCTCCAGCTTGTTGTGGAACAAACAGCTCCATATGTCCGTTAGTGCAGCTAGCTAACCAGATGCTAATTACACGGTCCCTGCTGCTGGCACCGGTCCCTCTCTCTCTCCCCCTCTCTCACACACACTAAATGCGCTATTTCCGCACACACACAGAGCCGCAAGCTTGAATGACACAAGCACACTTTTATTTCCATGCAACTCTCTGATTGGTCTGGTGTCTTGCCTCTGTTGCATTCACTGAACACGGGAAATTACAGTCCTGCCGTCCTTTCTAGTGTCTTGATGAGGTTCACGTAAAGCACGGTTAATGTATTATATTATTGAGGTAGAATTGTCCGGGGCTACAGAAAAAACATTCGGGGCAGGCCAAAATATTATTTTACCAACAATGTGGAATTTATTGGCTACATATTACACAGATTATGCACAGCGGGAGCAGCAATAACCGTCAAATAATAATTCAGGCAGGGGAGCTACGCACCCCCTGCCTGCCGCTAGGGGGTGCTGCAGCGCCCTCAGCACCCCCCTTCCCGCGCCCATGTACGAGCTGACAGTCAACAAACACATTATCCTTCACTTATCAACAGAGTATTACCACAGTTCTCTGCCTCTTGCAGCAAAACTAGGGGCTGACTATAACACTATAATATTTATCAAAAAGGAAGGTCTTAAGCTGACTTTTAAAAAACGGATAGGGTGTCAAAAATGAAAGATGATGTTATGTATGCCACACTTGGCTTATATAAAGTCAGTGCAGCAGCACTAACACGGTTTGGCTTATAGATAGCTTATGTACCTGCAGGATTCTTTCTTTTGAGTTTCTTTCTTCATGGTTAAATGCATTTACTGTGACTTGCTTTGGATAAAAGCATCAGCAAAATGTAATGTAATCTCTCAGTAAACAATGAAGCAATTCTAAGACATACATACATGTGCAACAAGCATCAACTATGTTTCCCATCACACTTGAAACTACATTACATACATAATTATGATGATACAAGCCTCAAGTTCAAGCTACCTAGAGAAAGGATGCAAAGTTATGTTTTGTTATGCTGAATACATGGATGTTAACCTTCTGAAGTGCAGCCTGCGTCTTAGTTACAAACAGCTGCCAGTTTTTTATACCTAAAGCTCTGTAAAATAATGAAATTGAGATTTCTTATCTTCATTGTGTCAATGCATAACAAAACATTTATTTCCTTTACTCCTTTTCGCTTCATTACTGTAGCTCCCTGTATACCAGGCATGGGCAAACTAAGGCCCGCGGGCCATATACAGCCCGTTGGGCTTTTGAATCCGGCCCGCCGAATATTGGTACAAGATTGTACAAATTATAGTAAAGACCGCATTAATTTTGCCTTTTTCCTACAATACCCGGCATTTCAGTTGATCCCACTAGATGGCGCACTCTAGACACAATTGACCTTTGCTGGAGTCTGGTATATTCTCTCAGCTGGCCCCACTCGCTAACCCGGTAAAATCCAAGAACCAAATACGTCACGCTTACATTGGAGGGGTTCGAGATTAACCTGAGCAATAACAGTTCATGGCGAGTACGGCAAATACAAGTTGTAACAAGCAGTAGCGCTGAGCAAAGTGACTAGAGCGCGACCACACACATATATAAAGTCAGGCAACACTAACCAGGCTTAGTGTGTTTCTGTTTATTTTACCTTACTTTAATAACCATCCGTTCACTGTTATTGACCATTGTGAAGAGGCAGACGTTTTCCTGTTGTTTTGTATTATAGCAGTTGTTGGATGGAATCAATACATGAGCTACATGTGGCCATCACAAGTAAAATCATAACCAAAACTACGCGGGTAAAATATGCGTGTAGAAAACGGTTTATGCCACAATATGATAGCAACAAGTAGTCAATATAGTCTGATTAGCTAACATCACCTGTAGAATGCCAGAGAAACTTCCATAACAGCGTTGTGATGCCAAACAGCTTTCAGACTAAAACACATTCACTTATGGGGATGGGGGATATTTATCAGCTGCTTGTGTGACAGTCAGACAATGAAAACTTGACAGCGGCCGCTGCCGCGAATTAACGGGAGAATAAACTCCGGTAGACGAGCAGCACTGCAGCAGGCAGTAATGCAGCTGATCCACATTAATAAACAATGCACCACGGCACTCTGAAGAAAGGTACAAGGTTGGAGAAGTAGTCATTTAATTTAATCTGGGTTCGTATAATTAAAAACTACAAGACGCAGTCCTCTATTGATTTGTGAGCGGTGCTGCGGAGAAAATCAGCGACGTAAAACGCTGTGTGGGTCATAAGAAGGCACGTAAACGGTTACGTCATGACGCAAACGATGACGCAATGACGCAATAATTCACCTTTGAACCTGCATCTGTAACAATGAGTGGGCCAAAGAAAAGAAAAGTCAACATTGAGTGCCGAGTGTATAATGAGGAGTGGACAGCTAAATATTTTGTTACCGTTCTGCTACTGGCCCGGCCCATCTGTCAAATTTAAAACTCATAGTGGACCCTGAGCCAAAAAGTTTGCCCACCCCTACTGTGCTCAGTCATCCCTGTGCCTCTAGTGGAGAACGCTGGAGGAGGCTTCAGACAGGGGCCCATACCGGGTCCCCATCTCTGGCCTCTTTTACTGGCTGCCACTGCAGTTCAGAGCTGAGCAAACCTTTGCTTTTGCAGTCCCTAGACTGTGGATCAGCCCCCTATATTGACACCAAACTCAAAACGTAATTTTACCCTGTAGCGTTTAATTCCTCCAGGTGCCAACAGCATGCCTGTTATATTTGGCCTTTCACCTGCGTGCACTGCAGTTATGTTTATGACATAACAAGTTTCTTTCTTTGTGATTGAGCTACCTGCACTGGTGTGTACGGCAAACCCTGACTTTTTTAAATATGCCTCATAAAATCATTTGACCTGAATCAGCTTCCTATTACTTTGAGGATCAGTAATTGGAGGCACAACAATTGGTTTTTAGTGTCTGGGATTTTGATATGGATAATCAAAGTGAGATCAGCACTTACGGTCATTGCACTGTGTGCCAGTGTACGAGGTCATGGAGCAGTCACAGGTGTAGTTCTCCCACTGCTGGATACACACACCCATGTTGGCACAGGAGTCCTCCTGACAGGTGGTGCTGGGACCTAAGGTAACACACAAACAAACACACACGCACACACACGCACACGAATAGACACACAGTGCAATACTATATTTTATAGTCGGTGCGCCTCATAACTGAACCCAGATTCTACTTTAAAGGAACACTAGTGTTCTTGAGAACACACAACCCAACTATTGACATTCCGTTGTCTGTGGACCAAATTACCATATATGGTTTCACCTTCTTTGGGGCAATCCTACGACTTCTCTTTTTACTCTGGACACCGACAGAGTAAACATTAAAGTAAAATAAGATAAAATTCAAAAAATTAAATCCACTTGAAAATCAAATATTAAAGCTCAAAGTTTTGAGTGAGTATTTAAAGGTAAGAATGGAGAAACCAGCTTGAGTGCGCTAGAAGTTGAAAGTACACAACCGAACAAAATCTTCCCCTTCCTTCAGAGTTCCTTACAGAGCCCCTCCTCCAACACACACGGACGCGCACATGACCAATGAGGGCACGAGATAAATGTGTGCACGAGGCCGAGGCAGATAATTGGACTTGCTTTTTACAGCGCCACGGCTTCCACAGATGAAATATTTGTATATATTTATTGTCAAAGCATGGAATATAACAAAAAGTGTTTTCTGAAGTGAATTACCTACCCTACCTTTAATAGACCTTTATTTGCTGTGTGACAAATGAAATATTTCTGATTCAGATTATGCATGTTGTACATGATAATGGCTTAAAGAAAAATACATAAGAGTTTTGTTACTTTTAGAATTTCTTTTAAGAAGTCCTATCCCTGAGTCAGAACCCTGCTGCGACTTAGACCAAACAGAACACTCCGAAGCGCTAGATATTTGGCTGTTCCTGATTTTTTTTAATACATTTCTTTAATAAAAACTGG
This sequence comes from Notothenia rossii, assembly GCF_949606895.1. NCBI lineage: Eukaryota > Metazoa > Chordata > Actinopteri > Perciformes > Nototheniidae > Notothenia > Notothenia rossii. The sequence goes on along the minus strand of NC_136905.1, from coordinate 47,562,865 downwards.
CTCACAAATGCCTTTCTAAAAGAAAGAGTATGATTATACCCCTCATGAAGGCCATAAGCCGAAATGCTTTGTTACACAACACAGCTTTTCTATATTCTACACGTGTTTCTGGATTTGTATATGTTCACACTTGTTTTCCCTCTCCATGCACTTAGGAAGTAGGTGAGGTTGTGCCTGAAATCCCTGCTATGCTTCTGGAATCGTGCAACATTTGAAAGCATGTACATTGATCTACCTAAACAGTCTGCATGTCGTCACAGAGCCATGTCGAGTGGAGACCTACCTGCTGACACTGTTCAAGCTGCTGTGTGGAGTTAGTTAGCTGTAGTAGTAGTTAAATGCTGCTACAGTGCAGTACCACCATCTAGTGACAGTACCAAGTACTGCTAACTCAATAGTAATTGCATTGATTAGGGATCACTGGCTGAAACACATAAATCAGTTGCATGTTATGAAAGCGTGTAGTTGAAGCAGGCAGTACACCGCAATAAATAAAGTCCAATCAACTGACAATGATATATCGGCAAGAAAACAAAAAAATTATAAATCACACAAGCACAAAAAATGAGACAGAATGCCATGGACGACAACAGCAAGCTGTGATTGAGAGTGATAGCTTTTATTTTGAAAATAATGAATGAATCAACCATTACTTCCTTGCAGTTCATACAATTCAGTTACAACATTGTTATCAAATCTCATTCAGATGGCCACAGCTGGAGGATATACAGCACACAGCGTTAGTGTCTGTTTTTATGGATATGATTAAAGTGAAACACATGTATTGGTTTAACATGGGGCTATGTTATAAGCAAATGTAAAAAAATAAACACCATACAGTACAATCAATATCCAAATGAATGATATGACAGGCATAGGAAAACACAGCTGTACAGAAAGTGATTTCCATGCAACAGGTTGTGGGAATACAGAACCTCGATATGATGACAAAAAGAACTACAAAATAATTTGCATAAAAAAAATTGAAACATTTTGTCCTTGGGTGAGATTAGCTTGCATGTGCAAAATGTTTCAACAATCAATCAAGCTGTATAAGATGCATTAACAATTGGAAATCAACACAAAACAAATGAGGCCTTTGTTTGTTTTGCTTTGTGAACGAACTGTATGACTGCAGGGTCCGTATGGCCTGGTATAAAACTGCTCATCCTAAACCTAGACTTGTGTTATACCTTTGACATTTGATTCTGTTCTAATTAATAAAGTTGTATAGCTCACATTTCACATCTTCTCTACATGTGTGAAACGAGTACGTTTACTCTTTAAGTCTATCTGGTATGGAGGGCTTTGAAGGTAAATAATTCCTTAGTGATTTGAAGTTAAGATGACATTAAAGATTAAAATGTGTGTCGACACATATAATGGAGGCATTGCTAGCCCATCCATGGAGCAAACAAACTCTGTGTTAGGATAAGCTCTGGAATTAATCAATTCAAACGATTGTCCAGCAAGTAAAATGATGCTGTTTGCCTGATCTTTAGCATTGAATTGTGCTTTACAATACAAACCATATGTTTAAATAGTTTTTATTAATTATTATATAAATCATATAATGTAATATTAACACAAAATCTCTAAGAATTGAATTGTGCACATTTAAAAAAAGAATCACGAGCGCAGTTGTGTTTTGGGCTAGTTCTGCCATGAAGAGGGTGACATACACTTAATAATGTACACATATGTAGACATTGATAGAGGACTGAAGCTTTAACTAGCCTATTCAAATTACAACATTATTTTGTGAGGTTAAAAAGGTTTGTCATAAAAGTTTGCATTTAGGATTGACACATTATTATTATT